>NW_017732188.1:42914-46314 GCF_001890085.2 Hipposideros armiger | reverse complement strand
GAGACATGAAAACCACATTACTGGGAGAACTATTAAGAGATCATGTAGGGACTTTTTCCTAGAAAACAGAAAAGTGTGTGAGGTGTAGAATGGCTCTGAAAATCTTTCTAAATATTTAAAGCACTATCATAGATAATGAGAACAGAGTTTTCCTACTTCAAAGGACAGGTCTGCAGCCAATTATAGGCTTTCAAAAACCAAAGAAATTGGCTCATAAACTGGGCTTTCTAATAATATGAGTTGAGTCAAAATGGAATAATCCAACTGTGTAAAAGCAGTATAGCCCCTGTCTGTGGAAGTTTTCCAGCAGAGGCCAAGGTACCATCTGCTGAGAACTGGAGGGGGGGGGAGGGGAGGAGGAGGGTAGGAGTCCTACAGTAGGATATTGATGACTGTACGGCCACCTAATATGCCATCCAATTTTAAGGTTCTCTCTTACATGCATACCACGCCACCTCACACCAAAGGAAAGAGAGGTACTTCCCACGCATTAGAAAAACATTCTCACTAGCCTGTTGATCCTCCTGCAGTGGAGAAAGCTATCTCTTGTGTGTTACTCAGCACAAATTGAGACAAAATGGCCCTGTGAGAATTGCTAATTCAATCGCTTAAATAAAACTGTCTAAATTTACATATGCATATGGCACTCATTTAATAAATCTTAAAAGTGACACTTCTCGATAGAAGGAGAACTGACTCTGGGTGGTGAACACACATGTGATATATAGATGATGCATTACAGAATTGTACATTTGAAACCTATGTAATTATACTAACCATTGTCACCCCATTTATAAAAAAGTGACACTTCTCGACAGGCAAGGGAAATATTTAAGTGCCAACAGATTTAAGAACCACAAAGCTGTCTAAATACTATAACTTTCAAATGAGATACTTTGTCAATTTATAATGCAAATAAGGCACACATAACATCAATAACATAGACACAGGCACACACATCCTTCTTAAAGTACTCCTTCTTATATTGTTTATGTTTGTCTTTATAAGGCAAGTGTGTAACTGAAATTATACAGCGTTGCTGTCTTTAAGCTTATTTTCTCTTCTTTTTCTTAATATTGCTTTTTTCTACTACACCAATGTTTTACAAAGAAGGAAAACCATTATTCTGATACAACCACTTATTAAATCACAGGCAGTAGTAAATTTTACTTCATGTTAACCTTAAAATCATATGCAATATTGTGATATATATATCAGATGACCAAAATATATTTGTCATATAAATTTGGTCTTCATCCAGGATTCCTGGCTCACAGCTCCCAAAATCCTTGGAATTTCCTAGTGTTGAGAGTGCTAAATATGTCTTTTATTATGCTAATGAGATGACTTTTGAAAAACACCTAAGGATGGAGTCTGGTTGCCAGGGGACCTGACCAGGTGATTAGATGGTTGGAATTTTCAGTCCTACCCTTGACCTTCACCTTCCAGAAGGGTAGAAGGGCTGGACATTGAGTTCAATCACCAGTGGTCAATGATTTATTTAATCAATTACGCCTATGTAATGAAGCTCCCATAAAAACCCAAAATAACAGGGTTCAGAGAGCTTCCAGGTTGGTGAACACATGGAGGTTGGGGAAAGTGGAGTGTCTGAGAGGTCATGGGTGCTCCGTGCCCTTTCCCCATACCTTGCCCTGGCATCTCTTCCATCTGGTTGTTGCTGAATTCTATTCTTTCATAATAAACTGGTGGTCTAGTAAATAAAATATTTTTCTGAGTTCTGTAAGCCGNTGACCATTGCTGTGCCAAGATGCTAGATCTCAGTTAAAAGGAGCAGGTTTTCCCTGACAGGAGAGTAAGGTCCACAATAAGGTAACGCCTTGCAATTATATATGGTCCAGCATATTTTAAAGAACTGTGGTTTTGATTTTTAGGGATTTTTATTGTACACACTGATAGTTTATTATTTTATCATTACTGTCTTATGACTACTGCTCTTACAATATTCCACTCAATGGCCCCAGCCTCATGGGCTCGCTGCCCTCTTTCTGTACTACTGCCTCCTCCATGACACCCAGGTGCTCCAGAAGGACATTCTCTTGACTCTCATCTCTGTGTTTAAGCCCCCAGAAGTGCCCTGATCCTGTGCAGCAAAATAACAAAATGTTTATATACTCAACAATTCCATTTTCTGAAACACATTGAGCATCCGCTGCTTCAATAAAGAGAATAGGAAAGGGGGTTATCCCTGAAGTCAGGAGATGTGAGCAAGTTGCCTGTGGAAATCTTGTTCTCTTCGACAATAAAATATACTTGAGAATATCTGCCTGCCTTTACTTTGTGGGGCTTTGATGAGATGAAGTATATAAAAGCATCTTGAAGATGACAAGATACACTATATAAGCCAAAGTCATGAGAATCAGTGTCCCCTGAACATACTGGACGTGGGATGTTTTAAAGACCGAAAATCTTGCTGTCTTTATGACTTCACGAAGTAATCCTATAATCCCTATAATCCATTTTATCATGATACCTGCAACGTGTACACACTTCATATTGTTCGTTTAGATTGGGTCATAAGTCTCCAGAAGTCCCTCTGAAAATACACAGATCTCCCCAGTATTCGTAACAAATGAATCTAAGGGCGGATACAGAGTTTATCAGATTACTTCATTTTGGTCTTGCCAAATGGATGAGATATCTAAGAGAATGGGATACAACATGAGTAAATTTGGACTGAATAGAGAAAACTTAAGTTTGGCTGAACTACATATGTGCTTGGATATGATACCACAGGATAAAAACTAAGATTGACCCCAAAAAGGGAAATACAAAAGTAAATACTCTAGAGAATTTTGTCTACTTAAGCACTTAAATCTAGCCAATAAGGACCAAGTTTGGCTGTGAAAATTAATTGTCTTTCTTTTCAATTCCCTTTCATCACACCCTCTGTGAGCACATTTTCCTCATTTTTGAAATAATAATAGTAACATTCACCTTATAGTTTTGCTGGAGGATTAGATATTAAAATAATAAAAAGCACTAAAATACAGTATCTACAATACAGTGTGTGCTCAATAAATGCTACTATCCTCACCTTGTACTATCTGTGAAATTTTATTGTATGAAGTTTTTATTAGGGGTGCAGAAGGAAGAATTCTTGTAAAGGGGAGAAGAAAAAGACTTGGCTCATATAAAGTCACTTTAATGAATATAATAATAAATGTACAATCTCAATAAAAATATTAGGAGTGCAATAAAAATTATGTTTTTATTTCGACCGAGCTTTTAACAAAAACTCTCATGACGGTGTAGTCAAGAAAGAGAACTACATAAAAAATACAGAAAGAAAAATTCATAGATTGATTGGAAATCAATCAATCAATAGTTGGTTCATAAGTGTCAATAAGGACAGAATAATCTAGGGTTCAGCTACAGATTT
>NW_017732188.1:37970-40342 GCF_001890085.2 Hipposideros armiger | reverse complement strand
CTTTCTTTCTTCCTTCCCTCTATTGAGAGGCATGGAAGCCAAAATACATGATTTCCCAGACTTCATTCCAGTGAAGAGCAGCCAATTCTTACCAATAAAATGTGATTGAAATTCACTGTGGATGTCTCCCTTCCCAAATTAAAAATGCTAATATCTCACATGGAGAAAGCTTTGTACTCTTCTACCTTCTTCCTTCCTGGAATGCAAACATGAGGTCTACATGATGGTATAGCAATCTTATGACAACGAAGAAGTCAAACACACACTAAAGATAGTAAAGCAAAAAAAGAGGAAGAGCCTAGATCCATAACAGCATTGCTGAATGGCTGCTTCAGCTCTGGTTACCTGTCTCCAGATGGATTTTTATATTTGAACAATAAAATGCTATATTTAAGCCACTGTTAAGAGAGTTTTCTTGCAGTAGGGGGTGGAGGTGGGGATGATGTTTGTTTGCAAGGAAACATATTTCTAGCTTACCCACTACTATTCCTAAGAGCAAAATAGGTGATAGCAGTTCATAAGACAGAAACAACAGAGATACATCTATAAGAATGTTGGCAGACTTCTGCTTCTGGCAAAGGTGAAGTAACAGTAATTGAATTTATCCTTCCACCTAAAATAACTAAAAAAACAGACATGATATAAGGAACGGCAGTTTTCAGACATTGAACACCAATTAATGCTGGTCACTGACCTCTAAGAGTAGAGAAAAATATGAGGTTAGCCCCAGTGATTGCCCAACCTTGCTTCCTGAAGAAAGTTTCTAAACCCTCAAACACGGTAGAGAAAGTCAAGTGGCACTTGGTGGTCTCTTTGACTTGAAGATACAGAGTTGGGCATCCAGGAAGAAGAATACTGGAGATGGGGGAGCTTCCAAAGGGAAAAGCTCTACAGATTTGCAGAGTATTCCCTTGTCTTCAGTTGAGTACTGAATAGAGCATGTATACAAGGAAAATTGTGACTAGGAAATAAATAATGCAAAAGGAGAAGTAATAATCTCCAAAGCTCACACAGGCCTGGGAATAATCCACATTTTCAACCAACCAGAATGGAAAAATTTATAATTTAGGGGACATCAGAGAGTACTCAAAAGGACATCCCTTCATATTGGGGCCAAAATAGTTGTATATTAAGGTTATCTGGTCCATACACATTACAAAACTTAAAATCAAGCTTGGAAAGAATCAAATTCTTTCCAAGTAACTTAGCTGTGTCATAGAACATAGAACAAAGCTCGAAAAGATTCAACACCCACCAAGAAAATATTCTCAATGTCCGCCATCCAATGAAAAAAATATATAGACAACCAATAAGAGGAAGAAAAAGAATCAATAAATAGAAACAGATTTAAAAATTACACACTTTAGGTTGTAAAAAGCAAGGAAAATGATTGGGATATTTGCTTTTGTAGAATTAATATACTATCAAGAAGGATTTAAGAAATACTATTTTATAAAATAAAATATAATAAAAAGGGAAATGCTGAAGAAGTAGTTAACATGTGAATAATTTACAATTGAGTAATTAACAATTAGATTGATTATGTCATGAGTATGATTATTTCATAGAGTCCTGGAAGAACACTTTCTCTTAAAATCAGAAACCATACCCTTAAGATCACAATACGCATAACGCTGCTGGAATGATGTGGTCTGGTTAGTCTGTTTTTGGGGTTAAGTTATAAATACAGCAAGAACAAAAAGAAATAGCAGATAACAATGACTTACTGATAACTCAGTGCAACATCTTTTCCTTGCATTATTACTTATTTAATCTACACAACTAACCATTTTTATATAAGATGGAGCTGAGGCTTAGACAGAGTAAGTAACTTTATTGATAACACCTCTAATATTTATTAATAGATTTGTTTTACTGCTTTAGTAAGCACAAAATGGTGACATGGGCTCCAGGTTCATCTTGAACTTCTCATCTGTGCAAATTATAGAAACAGATGAAGAATGACATATACTGACACTAGGACCAGCCATGAATGTTACATTGACCCAGAGTATGGTCTTGTGATGTGGCTTCTTTCCAGCAAAAATCTCTACTCATATTTGAGTGTTAGTAGTAACCAGAAATTTTATTATTTAAAATTGTATTTAATATTTTACTGTGGCTTCTTAACTCAAATGTTTTTGAAGAGTTTCATTTAATGTTGTTTTTATAAAACTCATTGAACAGTAATACGATTTTAATAGTTTCTAAGGGTAACATTAAAATATCCACATTTTCATGGTACATCTAGAAACCACTGAAACTACCAAAATCCTGAGTTGGAAATGTGGTTTTAATCTTATAAAAGTAATCCAAAGACAACAGAGATATGTTTGTTTCTCTAAAAAAAAAAAAAGTAAAAGTTTTTTTTT
>NW_017732188.1:24908-32070 GCF_001890085.2 Hipposideros armiger | reverse complement strand
GCCAAAAGAATGCTCATAATCATTATTTAATGTAGCCTCCCTGGGACGGGCAGTGTCTACACATTTATCTCAATCCAGTGGTTGTCATTCCTTATTACCTATTAGAATCCTTTAAGCAAAGGGAATTATTTCACCTTTCAAATATGGGCATAGTACCTTGAAGTGGCATGCTTGCAGCTGTTGGAAATTTCAGAACACCAGTCTCTCATCTTCCAAAGGCCATGTTGCTACCTAAGCGATTTAGAAGAGCCCTCACATACATCTGGTCAAGCCATACAATTCCCAGAGGCTGCAGCTCTATCCAAAAAGATCTCCCTTAGGAACACGGGAGATCTTAGCTTAGCAGACTCTTTGGGAATCACATTGCATTCCTTAATAACACAGTCACAACCTAAACAATTAGGTTGATGGGCCTTTACATTCCCCCTGAGTGCCCTCCCTACAACAGTGATTTGTCAGGTAGCCTACCCCCGCAGTCAATTAGATTTTGTAAAGAAATGTAGTCACATTAAAGTAGGTTTTAGAAAGAACTTTGCTTTACATAAAAGCCTTTGTCTCCTAAAGATGCATATTATGCTCAGGGAGTCCCAATTAAGATACATAAAATCCATGGTGTAGTAGAAATACAATGTTTATTTCACTGGTGTTATTCATTTGGACTTCAACTGATTCGTTTAGTTTTGCAAACTCAAATTTCTGGGTATCCCTTGTATCTTCACAGGAAGAGATTTATAGTCATCTCACTTCCATTATTCAGAATACTGACATCTTGGATGGTGCAATTGTCCAAAGGTTGATTTACTATGCTTCTAAGGACATGAGAGATGACAATGTAAGTTTGTTGATGATGAATCAGTATCAGGGTCAGCAGCAGGTCTTTAAGTGGCCCAACTGCACCCATGTAGGCATATATAAGCTTTTTCTATATCACTGCAGGACCATAAATCACTTTTATTTGTTCTTCATAACTTGGATACAGTCACAGTACCTATTATTTACCCTTTCACAGATGAGGAAACTAAGGCAAAGACATTAGAGATAATATTATCCAATCTACTTGTAGATGAGGAAATTGATGCTTACAGAGATTTTTTTTTCAAAGTAACACAGCTATCTATTGACAGAACAAATAACTAGAAGCTAGTTTTCTTGGCTCCCATATAAATTCTTATCTCTTCATGTGCCTATGTATCTATCAATATGTATACCAGGCATTGTATCTGAAAAACTAATTGTAGAAATAGTTTGAGTCCTAGGAAAATAGCATTTTCTTCTAGAAAGGATGTTTACTTGTTTATCTGCCAAGTTCAATAACAATCTATGATTAATTTCAGAGCTTGAGATTTTCTGGGCAACTTCTGTGACTCAAAGTTGGACTACCGTCCATGGAGGACCAATTTAACCTTTCATCTGAATGCAGTCTGTGGGGGTCTTAGCCCAAAAGATGAGAGGTGTGATGACCAGGGTCTCACCATTGGTTGGTCCTGAATTCTGAATATTGTCCCAAAATGCTGCAATGCAGCCTTGTATGCAGGGCTTATTTCTGGATTCTCAGTCTTTTCCAGATCTCCACTCAGTAATTCATTCCACCCCATATTGTGAGCCCTCTGAGTTTTTCTGAGTATATATTTTTAAAGATCTTGTCCAAGTCTTTTTATTCTGTTCAGTAGTAGGGTTGATCAAATATACCTAGCTCATTATTACCAAAAGCAGAAGCCCCTTCACATAGCTCCAGTATCGGAAGTATTATTAGGTCACAACAGCACTAAAACCCAAAGCTCTGGACTCATAGCCCTGTTTTTTTCATCTTGGCCTTCAGACTTTCAACCATAATAATTTATATCACTCAAAACATAAATTTTATGTTCATGGTACCTGATCCATTAGCAAGAAAACACGTATTGACCCCAAGTTTATAAGAACCCTATTAAAATCTGGTTTTAATATGCATTAAAATTACCTCTGCTTTCCCAACTACTGACACCTACCCTAGAGGCTTCTACTATAGGTTTGTAAACAGCCCGTTCTCCTTCTATCCCAAAGCGAGGGGAACTCATAACATTAAGTATTCTTTCTCTCTGCAGACTCCCTCTGCTCTTTCTCTAGTTGTTATGGTCATTTTTCTTTTTTATCCTCAGCTCTCCAGGGAAATCAGAATGTTAGCTGGTGAGGTTTTGGTGTCTCTTGCTGCGCATGACTTCAACTCGGTGATGTATGAAGTACAAAGTAACTTCAGGATCCTGGAGCTACCAAACGAATTCATTGTGCTTGCCCTGGCCGAACTGGCAACCAGCTATGGTATGGAGGAAACACTCTCCACATATTCCTGGGAAACAACTACCCTAATTGTTGAAAACCCCAGTGGCAGCAAACAGCAGAAGGGAGAGCATCTCTACCTTGTGCCGAACTAAAGAATATAGATAGAGGGATTTGGACAGCTGTTTAAGAGCATAAGTGAGCCTGCTGACTGCCGTTGGTCCATGCTGCTCGGAATTCAGCTGGACTCTCTCCCACCCTCCCTTTCATCTGGCTTTGTGTTGGTAGAAGCCCATTTTCCACAAGGCATATTCTGCAAACCACTGAACACTTGCATGAAGTAAAGGTTCCTTATGATTTTTTTTCTACACCACTTTATTTATCAGATACTTATTGAGCACCAATTGCCTTTGCGGGGCCCTGTGGATACAGGCGAGTTCTGGTGGGAGGGATGAACATTAATAAAATAATTATCCAAGTAAGAAATTGCTACTGAACATAGGTAAAGGTACCCGTGTAGCTAGTACCTTGTTACAGAAAATCATTCCTTGATTCTTTAACTATAGCCTGGCATTATGGAGGGGGAGGGATAGAGGAGACTATCTTCCTACTGCCCCTTATCTGCCTCCCCCACACAGCTGTGATTGCTTGTTGGTGACATAAGGAGTCCCAGAATCCCCAGTGTGAGAAGATAACGCTTTTCTCCTCTCATGCCCCTCACTGCAGTGTCCCAGAGTATTCCCTTCATGATGATGACCCTACTCACCATGCAAACCATGCTTAGGCTGGCCGAGGAGGAAAGGATGAAGGGAGCTTTCTGTATCGGTGGGTATCTCTGTGGTTTCCTCTTGGTTAACATCAGACTATAAANTTTTAAATAAGGACACCAGGTAATTCTGTTACAAGGCACTGTGGACATACTAGAAAATAGTGATACTGACTTAGGAAATTGAAAATGTTCTTAACACCAGCCTGCTGAGAAACTACAATAAATACAGTGCAAAATGTCTATGGAAAGAATGATGAATTCAAAGATTTAGTTGGAAACATTTGATCTTTGAATCTGAAATAAATTAATGAAGGGAAGATAGCCAGAGAGGCGGCAGCATCTGAGCATTGTCCTGAGCCCCTCCCCTCACTCCCTTCTCACTCCCTTTCACATCCATCCTACAGTCCATTATTATCCCCTTCCCACTCCTTCTAACATCTGCCACATTAATATGCCATCTGGACACACATTGGAAATTGTGGTCATATAGATTTAGGGTTCAGGAGGCACTGAGACCAGATATAGGTCCAAACTAGTAAAATGGAAAGCGTTATACACAACAGCTCTGGATAAAAAAATGATTTGAAAACCAGAAAATGGAGTCAGAAAAAAAGCCTGAGCCTGAGTGAGGCCAAGTCAATGATGGGGGTTGGGGTTGGGGAGGGCGGGGAGGGAGGCAGAGAAGGCTTTGCTTTCCTGCTGTCAGTTGGACATTCCATTCAACTGCCCCTGGCAGGCATTCCAGTCCACTGAGCATGCCCAGCTTGTGGGACTGACTTTCACCAAGTAGAACAATCAACAAGATCACCCACCATAAAGGCTTCACCAACACCAGGCCAGTGAAGTGACCATTGAAAATCATTCCCTAACTTGTGATCAATGGACCCAAGTTTAGGGAAAGGAGCTGAGCTCCTTTGGTCTACAAAAATGGTTTGAGTTCCAGCCTCTAATTCCTTCCTTCTCAAACAGATACTCTGGTCTCCACAAAAGGAACAATATTCAGTGAAATGCAGCCATTTTGTTGGTCAACAGGAACTCAGAAGCAAGAAAATGTCATAGTGGTAGAATATAGCATCATCCTCCTCAACAGCAGCCCATCGCTGGAAGCTTCCAGATCATTGTGTCGATCAAGTGGAGGACAGACTTTCATTTAGAAAACCTTATATGAACTTTGTATGAGAAACCTGCCAACCTGCTTCTTTGATTTTTAGTCTTACTATTTCTGATACTTAGGTACTATCTCTTAGAAAGCCTGAAATAGCCAAGATATGATTCAGGGCACTGAGGAATCTGTAGGTAAGTACTATGGTATCCTGAGGAGTTAGGTGTTTTGTGTCTGTGTGACCATATGCATATATGGGGTGGGGGGATGGTGGGCGTCATTTGGGAGGTCTGTACACCTTAGAGGTTTTATAAAAAGCTCTGCTAAAGTAAGATTGTTTCTCTCCACTCTCCCTTTATGCCAAAATAATAAAATCACACTGATTGTAAACAACCAATAATAGACTAGGAACCTGAGAGATGATTATGCCTCACCTTCTTTAAAAATGTATAGTCTACCTGAGGAAAAAGTGGCTGCAACACAAAGAAAGATAGTTTCTTGTTTAAGCTTAAATACTGGAAGAAACCTTTGGAAGTATTTTCCCCAATTTTCAAGTATGTTTGCCTTTCTGCTTTGCCAAAATGACTGTGCTAAAAGACTACATTGTTTGGAGGCTTGTGGAAAATCACCACCTCCAAAAGTATCTCTCCTACCAAGCTGCCAAGAGGCTAACTTTGCTCCATTTTGTTGACTCACAATTTTTTTTTCAGTTTCCCAGAGTGCTTTATTCAAATACAAATACTCCTGGAGAGTGCACGTCAGACTCTTTTTGGTCGTTAGCAGAAAAGAGCAAGGTTCCATGGACTTGGAACCATAAGAGGGAGCTGGCAGAGCCAGAAGGGAAGACAGAGGGAGAGAGGTGTGAAAAAAGAAGATGGAGGGTGTGTTGGGGGAAGAGAACTGTACCACCTCGTTGCCTTGCCATGCTGAAGTCAGGTGTCAGAAACTCAGGTCATGGAGCCTGAGGGCTGAGCCTTGCCAGAGAGGCTCTAAGGTGACTCCTACATAACTGGAGAGATAAATAGGAATCTAGCATCTTTTATCTTCCCCTCCACATTTAATCTAGGTTTTGAGAAAAATACTAAGCATCAGTTATTTTCAAGCATGTCAAGTATTATGAAATATGAATAAGACATAAATCCTGACAACAAATAGATGGCAGTTAAAAAAAGAGGGAGGAGAGCAAGAGAGAGGGAGAGGGGGACAGGGAAGAGAAAGAGGGAGAGAGAGAGAGAAATCGAGAAAGAAAAACTTTCTGTGACTATTGCACAGTAATTAACAGGAGGGTATTTTAGCACATGCTTTTTTTTTCTGTGCATTTTAGAGACTTTTGGAGATATTAACCTCACTCTCGGCATGCTGAACAAGGAAGATAATGTTAGCAAGGTAAGGAAAATAGAGAAAAATCTCGAAAGCCCCTAAAATCTCCCCTACTCATCTGTAATGCTATTTCACAACTAGAGATTTTTTNGCCTGAGCTGAGCTGCTGCTGAGCTGCCAACAGGTGGCAGGATGGCTCAGCTGGTGTAACAACAAGATTGCCTGTTCCATGGTGGGCTATGACCACCTGGAACTAAGACTGAACACAGCACCTTGAGCTTAGAGGGCACGAGCTGCCGGTGGGAAGCCAGATGGCGACTGGCGCCCTGCACAACTAAGACTGAAGAACAACAACTTGGCTTGTCCCCTTCCCCAATTTCCCAATAAAATCTTTTTTAAAAGGCTGAAATAATGAAAGGATCCGACTTTGAAATATCTAGCAACCATAAAAGTGAATTCCTCAGTCAAAAATATGATGTTTCATTTCTCACTAACAGGACCTGACAGTTAAAACCTAGTCCTTCTAAAAGCTCTGACCAAGGTCCAATGAGCTCCAATAGCAAGAAGCCTATTCTGATGCCAGGCCTCTAGGCAAGGTCTTCAGAGGTAAAAGGTTTCCTCGCTACTTCAAATTATAAAGTCAGGCCGTGTTCGTAACAAAGCTAGAAATGGCTAATATGAGAGGCATTTGAGAAACAATTTACTAGAAAATTACTTACTTATCTGCAGGAGCTTGAATTATCTATCACTTGAGTGTGAAATCATTATATAAACCCATCTGCAAATCCCCAGCCCTGGATTAAGTTCTTAAGCACCTTCTGAATTCCGGAAGGAATGACTTTAAAAACATAATCTCAATTTTAAAACTGCAGCCTGCTTAATAGTATACAGAACAGTAACTGCTGTTTACACATGTTTCAGATTAGCAATTCATGGCTAATCTCTCTTGAGCTTACTAATCAAGAAACATTAATGAGGCTCAGTCATTATATTAGGCTTTGACTTTATTCCTGCTGACCACAGTGACAGTTGTCTTGCTTTCAGTCCCTGGACACTTCTCTGACCTCCTCTCCCTACAGTACTGGCTGCTCCTATCAGTGCGAGGAAAAAGGAATTCTCCATCGTGGTTGTATATATGGGTAACAGTGTCAGAAATACCCTATCCATGAAAGGTCCCAATTCATTTATAAGTTTATCGTTTGGGAATTTAAAACACCATTGCAAATGTTTTTGGTGTTACCAAGAAAGTGAAAACAAAGTTGCTTCGTGCAGAAAATAATAATCCTTAGGTCAACTAATCTGATAGTCTCGTTTTGCAATTGAGAATGCAAACTCAGTCCAGAGAGGTTGATTTTTGCAGAGTAATACAACTAGTTTGAAGCAGAACTTAGATACAGTTCAAGTTTCTGAACTCCAAGTCTTATGTTGTTTTTTTCTCTCCCTTTTTATTTCATACATAAATCCTTCTCTGGAAAAAAATTGGAATATATATTATGTCATAATAACATAGCTGAACACTGTATATTTTCACTGAAAACAATAACTGTCTAACTCTTGACAAATAAGTAAAAATTAAAAATTCAATCATCTCCTAACTTTCCTAATCTCTATGAAATCAAGGAAATCTTTATGTACAGACATTCAGAAAATTATTTGCCACCATTTACAAAAAGAGTAATAAATTGATTATAACAATTACTCAAATGGCTAGCTTT
>NW_017732188.1:18638-20175 GCF_001890085.2 Hipposideros armiger | reverse complement strand
AAGAGTCTACAGAGGACATGCCTTGGAATTCCTAGGAAAATGCATTTACAGCACATGAAGGGCTTCCTGGATGAGTCTGGAGACCTGGACTCTTGTCTCTGATCTGCCACTGAGCCACCTGCCCTTCTCTCAATCCCAGTTTCTCCTCTAAAAATATCCAATGAAGTGAGTGCTAAGATCCCCGCTACCCCTAATATCCTCAGTACTACTATTTTTATACTATTTAAAAGCCCATGCTGTCTTCTTGACCTATCAACCAAGTTCTTCCTGTTCTATTTTTCCCATGTCTTCTTGCTCTGTCCTCAACGGAGGTAATATTTGTATCTGACATATATTGAGAATTGATTATGTGGCTGGGCACTGCCTTGGGTATTTCATTTAATCCTCACAGCAACCTCATTAGGTATATAACATTTTTTCTTCATTTTAAAGATGAGAAAATTAAGACTTAGAAAGGTTAAACAGCTTGCCTGAGGTTGTTCAGCTAGTATGTGACAGAGCCAAGGACTGAACTATAATGCTCTGACTTGAACAACTATGCTGGATTAGCACACTTTTCAATACTTTTTACTATCCCTACTTACTATCACAGCTAACATTGTGTTCTGAAGATAAACGTTAGCACCTCAAATAGCATTTCTATCTGCAAAATTAACAATGAAGAAAGTAAAAGGAAATAAAATCAGAAATCATCATAGCAATGAATAAGGAAATTCTCTGTTTTTGTGTTACAAAGTTATCTGGTACGCTTGGGTCCGAAAGCAATTTTTGCTTTACTTGCACTAAAGAAAAGGTATAAAATTTAATAGTCATCATTCCACGCATCTATCTATTTATTCAATCAATCATCAAATAAGCAGATATTGTATCCATTGCTTTGTATACCATCAATGGACAAAACGTCATCTTTTCTCTCATGTTCCTTATAGGCCAGTGCCAGACATACACAAATACACACACACACACACACACACACACACACACACACACACACGCACAAAAGATTATGCTTAAATGTAGCAGAAGATGATAAGAAAGAGTTTAGAGGGAATGTGAATGAGCCAATAAGTGGCCGACTCTAAAGCTAAGATACTTGACTTCTTTTCTAGAGTTTTCTTTGCATGTGAGATATCCTTGAGAGAGTAAACTACGAATTTTCTTTTTCGTCAATGAAAGGGGTAGAATGAAAGGCTAAATAAAAGAATAGTATTATTTGATGCATTTGATACAAATATATATGGGTTATTGGCTCAAAAATGACACTTTTGTAGGCCCAAGGTCTTCTTAAACATTACTGAAAGAAAACAGACTCATAGCAAAATATGCAAATCAGAAGTATACAGACTGATGAACTGTAACAAAGTAAGCTTATCCATTTGACCAGTACTCGGGTCAAGAAGGGGGACATTACTAACACCCTAGAAGACCCCCCTCATCTTTTTGTCCTAATCATCACCCTCTCCATCCTCTCAATCTTCTTGACTTCTATCACCACAGATTAGATTCAAGCATGTTGTTTTGTGTAGCTGTAGACTCT
>NW_017732188.1:15783-16943 GCF_001890085.2 Hipposideros armiger | reverse complement strand
AGACAGGGGAAAGGGGATATAGAAGCAGAAAGAAATGAAACCAGAAAGGTCTTGGCCACATAATGAAGAGCCTTGAATGCTCCTCAGGAACTTGAAAGTTGTTTTTTTTTTAAGAAATGAGACACCTTTAACGGATGTTAAACCATGATTTGAATGCCAGAAAAATCATTCTTATATCAATTAAGATGTTAATTAAGTTAAAGATGTATTGAGCATAAGAATGGGGTAAGACAAGACTATGGGAAGGCTATAGAAATATTCCAGGTCATAAATGCTAAGGGGATCAATTAATGTAATGTCAATAGTACAGGTCAAAGAAGTGAGATGCTGGAAAATAAAATCAACAGGACTTGGCCATTAATTGGATATGTATAATGAGGGAAATGGAAGCACCTAGGATGGTTCTTAGATTTCCAACTTGAGTGATCTCGGAGCCATTCATCAAGATGAGAAAAATAGGAGAAATAATACATTTGGAGCAATAAAAAAAATGGGTTTAATTTTAGACATTTTGACTGGAACATCCATGGGACATCCAAATGAAGATATTAGTAGGCTTGGAGATAGTCAGAATTGACATTAAAAAGAAAAGCAAAAACTGGATACACAGATTTGGATGTCATCTTTACATAAATGACAACTGAAAAAATGATTGTGGATAGAGTTGTTCAAGAAGTGTACATAGTGTGGAAAAGTGTCAAAAATAGAGTTTAAGGGATGGGCATCAATATTTAAGGAAAAGGCAAGGGGACAACTCTTGACGGAGAATTGAGAATGTGCTGGTGAAGAAGCAAGAGAACCAAGTAGAATGAGATCTTACAAACTAAGAAAGGAGGAATTTTCAAGAAGCAAAGAGAGGTCTAGAATCCATTGACATAGTACTCAAACAAGAAAAATCTTGGAAAATGTTTATTTCATAGAAATGTGCTAGAAGAACCATATAGCTGACACACAGTCCTGAGTGAAATAAGTGGTTGTCATTATTGGTCACTCAGTTTTGAGGTGGTTTACTATACAGCAAAATTTAGCTAGTAAGAAAACAATTCATCATATAATACTAGGTAGAAAAAGCAGAATATAGAGCTATATATTAATGAATTATGTCAATTTTTAAGAAATTAAAATGTATAGAAGAAAATAAGTCAAATAAAGAACATATT
>NW_017732188.1:0-14924 GCF_001890085.2 Hipposideros armiger | reverse complement strand
TAGAGGGCGCAGCGTCACTGGCCCTAATGTGGGATCCAAACCGGGGCCCTGCTGCTCAGAGCTGGTGTCCCAAGCCAACTCTTAACCAATGCACCACTCAGCCGGCCGGGGATTTCTAAATTTTTATAATCAATATACATTACATTTATATTTTATACCTCTTCATTGTTTATGTCACTGGAAGCCAGATTATAGTGGATCAAGGGAAGTGGAAACAACAAATGTAAACCACTCCTTCAAAAAGCTTTGCTCTGAAAGAAAAGAGAAACAGAATTGGGTGAGGATAATAGTGGGGTCAAAGTGATATGGAGTCAAAGAATTTTTTAATATAAAAGAAATTTTAAGTTTGTTAATATAATGAACAAAAGTGACTATTAGTGAGGGATCAAAGAAAGAAAAAAGGGGCAAATATTGAAATGAGTATCAATATAGATATAAATATAAATACAAATGTAAATATCTCTGCCTCAGGCAATGATCTCAACCTAAAAATTTTTTAGTATTTTAAAGAAATCTTAGTTGGTTGAAAGCAGTGAGTCAAGTGTTTTGGGGGGAAGGGGATGTTTAAAGTTCCTGGTGCTCTAGGAAGTGTACAAAAAGCATAATGAAGTAATAGAAATGGTATCTGTTTGCTGCCTCTTCAGACTTTGTCCATCATTAAGGCCCATGGCCCCGTAGTGAGTCTGCTGCTCCATCGGGAAGACCTCAGTGAATACGCCCTGGGCCAGGTACCCTGGCTCCTGAACCAGTATAAAGGCAAAGAGACTGACTTCCACGTCACTCAGGTAAGAGCCACACCCTAAAGGAACTGATTCAGAGAGTCAACTGCCAACCATCCTGGAGGATATTAAGTCCCAAGAGGGCTTAAAACTTAAACACCTCTTTGGGCAGGTGCACTTAAGTACCTCTAGGGGAATATGAGGTAGGCAAGAGGTTGGCATGGCAGGATGATAGAAATTCCAAAAAGGGGTTATGAATTTTATTTTCAAGCTGCTGAGACACTGAACAAGACAGAGGAGCCAGAATCACTAAAAAAAAAAACAAAAAACAATGTAACTGCAGGAAGTTTATGGGTTTGTTCTCACAAAATATAATTATGCTTCATGGGCAACCTCCAACTAACCTGTGAGAGCTTCCATTCTAGAGTCTAAAACAAATATTGACTGCAGCAGTCCTTTATGACACTGGCCTTCCAAAGGGCTTGAAAAAAGCCATCTTCATCAATTTACTCCACCAGGTAAGAAAACCATGCTGTCCAATCCAATTGTTTCATTTTCACCAGTTTTCTGTTTTTAACAGTTACTACCTGGTTTTTCCTTCTCATTCAGGTGTGCAGATTTCAAGAGCCCCCAGTAAAGGAAAATGAAATTGAAGCTTCAAGCTGTTTCCTCATTCTAGGTAGGAACAAGCCTGAGGAGAATATGTAGCAAAAATTTCCTCTAGTGATGATGACAAGGATGAAGGGTATGCGAACTCTCACCGTAGATACTTTCACACATACACACACAAAATGTTTCTACTCACAGTATTCTGTGCCTGTCCATCTGTTCCTATCTGTTCCTATCTGTTAAGAGGAGCAAAATATACAGGGTGACCAATCATTCCAGGACTAAAGGACTTCCAAGGAGATAAACCTTTCAGTTCTAAAACCAGAAAAGTTCCAGGTATATTTTGGATATTAACCCCTTATTGGATATATCATTGGCAGTTATTTTTTCCATTCCATATGTTGCCTTTTCATTTTGTTGATGGTTTCCTATGCTGAGATGAAACTTGTTAGCTTGATGTAGTCCCATTTGTTTATTTTTTGCTTTTGTTGCCTCTGCTTTTGATGTCAAATCAAAAAATATATATATCATTGCCAAGACCAACATCAAGGAGCTTGCTCCCTATGTTTCCTTCTAGGGGTTTTTGGTTTCAGGTCTCCTGTTCAAGTCTTTAATCCATTTTCATTTTATTGTTGTGTATGATATAAGGTAGGGATCCAGTTTCTTTTTTTTTTTAATGTGGATATCCAGTTTTCCCAGGACCATTTACTGAAGAAACTATCCTTTCCCCATTGAATATTCTTGGTTCCTTTGTCAAAAATTAATTGACCATATATGCATGGGTTTATTTCCAGGCAAACCAAGCTGAATTTGGTAACCCTCAGAATAGGAAATGCTTTTTTCTTGGTATTTCAGATTATTCCAAACTGTGCTAAGCCCAAAGTCATGCTTGTTTCTCCCTGATCATCTTTAGTATCTATTTCTTGCCTCACTCTCTCCCTCTTTCTCTCTCTCCCTTTTCTTCTTGCTCTCACATCATAATCTCATCCATTCCCTGGTTAGAATACTTATCACAGGTTGTGGAGGAAGCACTGGGGTCTCAGGGTCAGGAGACAAAACTATGTTCCAACATAGTCCCTAAGGATGAAAGACAAGAGCAGTTCTATACCTCCCACACCGCCACCCTCCCTAAAATATGTCCTTTCTAACACTTCATTGCACAGTTTTCTCCTGATACCTCTGTTTCTATACTTTCCTCTGCTCTATGCCCCAGCCTATTTAACTGCTTTACTTTATCTCTGATAACTTTCAACCCAAACTGCTTTACTCTAGCCGGGCCTTTCTCACCTTTCCCTGCTTCCTACTCTACCCATGTTTCTCTTTATCTCCACAGCTGGTGAAGCATCACTCCAATCCCTGTCTCTGTGTTCACAAGGTGTTCTCCTTGTGTCTCTGTGTCTCCTCTCCTTTTCTTTTATTTCTATTTTTTTATTTTTTTTACTATTAGTTTCAGGTGTACAGAACAATGCAATAGTTATCCTTTTCACCCCTCACAAAGTGACAACCCCCCTTCCCCCATCTACTGCTCTCCCACCCCCAATATCATACTTATTTATTACAATTCCATTGACTCCAGTCCCACACTCTACTCCACGTCCTGTAACTATATGTATATATAATTATAGTTGACAAAATGTTATTCAACATCAGCTTCAGAAATACAGTGTGGTGATTAGACCTTACACCATCTCTCTTCGCCTTTTCTTATAAAGATAGCAGCCATATTGAATTAGGACCCACACTAATGAATGACTTCTGTCAATCTTAATTTGATTGTATCTGCAAAGAAACTAATTTCCAAATAAAGTCAAATTCACAGGTACGAACAGAAGTGGGCCTAAGTACAAAAAGCTCTCTTAGGTGACCAAACTGCTTAATTAGTTTCATGATACTAAAGAAGTGAGGATGTAGTAAAAAGCTCATTACCAACCTAAAAAGTGACTGAGAATCTTCATGGAATTCCCCTTTTCTAAACCAAAAGTATTTTACTTAAGGTGGGAAAGATTTCTTATGACCCCAGTATTTCTTAAACCTGCAGCTCATTCCAACCCTGCAGACCTGCTGGAATTTTTTGATGAACAAACAAGAAGTAATAATGAAGTCGTTCGAAGGGGAATCTTGACTTTGTTAAGATCAGCTATCAATGCTGAAGGTAAGCAATAATGATAAAGCCAGAGGGCTTGCTTTGCACCAAGAAGAAAACCAAAGCTTACGCATGCTCAAACCCTATCCTATGTCTTTGGGATCTTTACAGAACATCATACTCAAGTGAAGCTCTACCTTCTTGATTGCCGACAGTCTACTACTTTTAAACAGGCATTTTTGGTTACTTCTCTTCTTTCATGATACTTACGGATGCACTGAGTTGATAATGACAAGTAGAATATTTGAGAATTGAATTTAGAACTTAGAAGATCTAGTAAGCTGGTTAAGAGGCCCAGTAAACAGGGGGTGAGTGAAAGAAATGCCAATCTAGAGACTGGTATATTTAGAAAAGAGCAGAATTTAATGAACTATTTCATTAATTCCAGGAAGCACATATTTTCATGATATTGAAATGCATCCTATAATTAATAGCATTTTTAATTATAATCAACCACTATAGCTTTTCTTTTCTGATAACATATAAAAGAATAGAGCCTCATAAAATTGATGATAGATTAATAAAATATGATAATTTTTGTACCATATATAATTTTTTAATTTTAAAATATTAAAAATATTTTATTTTAAATATTTAAATAAATATTTGAATTTATTTAAATATTTAAATATATAAATTAAACATATTTGAATATTAAATTTTAATAATTTTTAAAATTCAGTTAGCACTGGGATTTACTGAAGAATCAAATAAGAAATATGAAGCAGAAATTTAAATCTGATGTATTGGGCATGATGTATTGAATCCACTTTGGACCTTAACATTTTAAACAAGATGAAACCAATATAATAGGGAGCAAAAAACGCAACCAACATCTTTAAAGAGTTGAAAAAGAATAGGGTAGGAGGGAATTGAATGACAAAATGTTAAGGACAAGAGACTTTGCAGTTATGTATTCTAACTCTAACGGGTTTTCATCAATCCTAGAACATACTGTATTCCTACTGAATCATGCCTCCCAATTCCTCCCTCTGTCTTTCTTTCAGAGCCCAACTTGAGGGATCACATCACTTCAGTTGAAAAAATAGTCAAAGTCGTCATGGATGACCTCAATGTAAAAGTAAGAGAATTAATGGGGACATTTATTTGGTTGATGGTAGTTTTAGGAGTAAACAAAATAGTTTGGGCTGTTTACGGATCTACTTCTGAGCTTGCTTAATGAAGAACTCCGTGATCAATTCTGTTTTTAAAATACCTCCATCTTTCCCCAAAAGATAAACCAAATCAAGGTAAAGTTTTAAAGTACATTCAGTTCAAAGGCTTCTCAGTAGAAAAAAAAGATTTTTGCCTAGAGCATCACTATGCCATGCTCTTCAAATATAAGATTTAAAAATTAATTATTAATTATAAAGGTAATATATCTTTCTCCAAAAAAGAATAACCCCTGCACTTTGTTCTGAGCACAGACAACAAGGGAGCACCTAGAGCAAGTCTTGCACATAATAGATATAGAACTGATGCTGGAACAAATTTTTTTAATTAGCAATGGTATTTTTTGTACAAAAACGATATTTTGTTTGGCTCAAAGCCCTACACAGAAGCCAATGAAAAAGAGAAATTCTTGTGGGAAGCTTTCATTGCCAGTGACTATGTTTAAAATAATGAAAGCTACGCAATAAGTAACAATGAAGCGATTACACAGAAAAACCTGATGCAGTAACCGGCCAAGCCAGTTGAAGAATTGCTAGCTGATTTTAGTGTAGACTAAAAGAACACAGAAACTCTAAGGAAGGCCAGCTCCTCAGGCAAAAAGAGGGAGAGTGTGTACCTCTTCTGTTTCACTCAGCGAGACTACGGTGACTTTATGCTATTTGCCAATTGCCACCACGTAGCTCTGCCACCCTGTTCCAAGTTATTCTTTTCCTCCTACCCTCCATTAAAAGACCCACTCACTAAGGAATTAAATCTGAGCTTTCTATCCCCCAAGGAAGCAATCCAATCAAGTAATTGAAGCCAAATTATTAAAAAACTTGTAACACAGGTTCATAACCCTTTACTCCAATCCCTAGGGCCAGATAAATATTTCAGAATTCACAATGCTTCAGATTTTAGAAAAACATAACTGTGACAGTAGTAGCCAACAATCAGATCTATTAATATATTTTCAAGAAAATGAATGGATATCCACACTACATAGACTAAGTAAAGAGTACAAACAGCTCAGTTTGAGTTTTGCCACCAATGAGTTGGCACCAAATTTAAGAAACAAAATCCTAGTTTTCAGAGTTGCTTGGATTTTGAATTTGCGGATAGGGATTATGGAACTTTGCTATCTTTCACTGAAGATTTTAAAAGTGAAGCAGTGTTTTAGCCCAAAGTTACCAACATTTCATAGCATAGAGTAGAAGGAGATATGTCCTGGGAGCTAGAGAGAAAGGTTTTGGTTAAAGGGAGACTTTCCAAGGACCTTTTAATCATAACCTATGGATTATTTCCTGCTCCATCTATTACAGTAACATCATTCAATTTATACTCTTTTTTTGAAAAGGTTTTCAATAATGATCCATGAAGGTTAAAAAAATATGAGGAGCTAAGCTTCCATTCTACCCAACATAGTAAAATGTTGCAAATATACTTTTCTTACTCTAGGTAAGGAATTCCACCCTCCTCCTCATCCAAACCATGTGTGAAAAATGCTACATTGAAGCCAGGGAAGGATGGCCACTGATTGCTTATGTTTTCTCCCAGTTTGCAATGTCCAACAAGAATCTGGTATGAAAAGGATGTGATTTTGAGTGCTGCGCTATAACAAGAGCAGTTGACTCAACTGGGTTTTAAAAGAGATAGCTGGGGTTTGATTTAATAATGGATTTAAAAGTTATATTTCAGTCTTACTACTTCTACTGATAAATTTTTGAACCTCTGGTGCCCTCAGTTCCTTTTCACTGATATCACTTCTAAATTATAATACACACAAGGTAAATTAAATCATAGTTTTCCCTAAGGAGGAGGCAACCTGGCCTCCAAGGCTGGGGGGTGATTTGGAACGGGGAGGGAAAAGTATATAGTTTAGAGAAAATAGGGACACGAAGCCCTGAACCCCTGGAGCTGGCTCCCACTGGATGAATAGCCTGAAAAGCATCAGGGATCAAGTTTATCGCAACTGAAGTTACAATCCACTCCACCAGGAAGCAATGTCTTTGAAATTTTTGCCCCAGAGAAAATGGCAAAGGCCTGAGGGAGAGAGGGATACCTACAGTTCAAGGATCCTCAGAATTTTTGCTTTTCTGCTTCAGCCAGGGGTGTTTTTTTCTAACCCATTCCTCCAAGGGAGCATTTTAGTGTATGTGCTGGCGAAGCGAGCACAAGAGGGAGCATTTTAAAACAAGGATTAGGTATTGAAGACCAAAGTCACTGGGTTCCACGAGCCCCTTAAATTGACCACATGCTTCACCTTAGGGTTTGAGAACACAAGTACAGCCAGAGGGGACCAACAGGAAGGGTTATTATTAGCAGGTTACCAGTTTCATCTTTCTTAAAGGAAAAACCAGTGAAGCCTAGCTCCCACGAGGATGAAAAGGGAGAGAAATCTGTCCGAGCAACAAGCCTTGAGGTCTTAAAAACTCTGGACCCACTGGTCATTGGAATGCCTCAGGTAAGGAGTTTTCTGTCACCACTTACAGTTATTTTGATCCCCTTTCTGAAGCTCTGCTCACCTAGGAGTAAAACATGAGTTTGTACTTTACGTCTCAACTATCAACTATTGATGATCTGACTAGAGAAAAGTTATTGTGATGCTCAATGCCCAGCATATAGCAGCTTCTCAAAAATAGGTGTCAATTAATGAAATAATCTCTTATATCTGGATAGCAGATGACAGTTTATAAGTATCTTAGTACATTATTTCTCTTCTTCTCCGAACATACCTAGATATATTGTTGAATGCCAAACTTTCCCCATTCACCTGGGAAGGTGTTAAAAAGCACACATTCTCAGGCCTCACCCGAGGCCAAATAGAATCTGACCCTCAAAGGGATGAGCCTTGGAATCTGTATTATCCTTAAGCAAAACTACCTGAGAAAGGATTTAGTAGCCAGAAATACATGGCACAGCCAGGAGACAATCAAGGACCAATTTAATTAAACAAAAAAACAATTTAAGTGGATCAGAAGCTTTATCTAGATGGGGACACTTACTGAGTGGAACCCAGGGATGCAAGACTGCTTACAGTGCCTAGAACACTTCCTCATGATGAAGAATTGTCCTGCCCCAAATCCCAGCAACAACCCCATGGAGAAACACTGACCAACACTTACTGCAACAAGCACCTGAAAATGAATGTGCTGTGCAGAGGCTTTATTCTATGATTCCTTTTGGATTTGGCCTGCAGAGCATAATAACAGGTGAGAAAAAAAATGTTCTATATCAGAGGTAAGCACACAGTGAGTATCGAGGAGAAATAATGGAAAAGGAATAAGCAGTCCTTGCACCTTGCCCTGTGTTTTCCACAGGTGCTGTGGCCAAGAATCTTGACTTTTGTGGTACCTGCAGAATATACGGGAACTCTGGAATACCTGTTTAATATCATCAGAATCCTAATTATGGCAGAAGAGAGGAAGAAGAAGAATGCCACAGAGTCAACAGCACTTGTCATCTCTACAGGAGCTGGTTTGTACATTCAAAAACAAAGCAAAACATTTTTCTCATGAGAGACTCATTTCCAGAAAGACTACAGTGCTTTGATCATATACCCAACCCCAACCTGAATTTTGCTAGCCCCCCACAGCAGTAACGAAAATTGCTTTCTCTTTCTAGTGAAACTTCCTTCACCACAACAGCTACTGGCCAGACTTCTGGTGAGTGAGTTACAAAGAACCAATGTGGGATAAATTTAAACCAATATAGATAATTCGGTTCCAAATAAATGCTAATAAAAATGACATAGATACTCCAAACCAAAAGAAACACTGAAGGAATAATAAATGTCTGCAGTACTAAGGACACTCATGAAAATGTATAATTGCCAAGATTATTTTCTCATTCTAAAATGCTTATTAATGGGGCGGCCAGTTAGCTCAGTTGGTTAGAGCGCAGTGCTCATAGCACCAAGGTTGTCGGTTTGATCCCCACATGGGCCACTGAGTTGTACCCTCTACAACTGAATTGAAACAACTACTAGACTTAATAAAATTAAATAAATAAATAAATAAAATGCTTGTTAAACTTCAAGATTTTAAAATTATCATGGATGAAATTTGATCCATAAATACCATTCAAACAACTTCCACATCTATGTTTAGATTTCTGTCTCTCCTTTTTGCTCCATATGTGTCATTTACTCAAGCATTATTTCCACATGTCCTTATTTCATTAATAAATACGTCTAAGTGTTGGTACCTTTATTTTTGCTCTAGAATAAGTAAGAATAGACTGTGATGGTTTGCTAAAAGATTACCTAATGTAGAAATTGTTGGAATCCAGGACAATAGGGAAAAAGGAAAATGTAAGTGGCCTTTTAAATACCCCTAATCATAGCGTTTTCTCTTCTATCCTTCAGGTAATAGCTATGCTCGCCAGTTTAGGGAAATTATGTGGGGTTGGTGCCATAGGACTTTTGAAGATATTGCCTGAGATAATTCACCCCAAATTGGTAAACCTATGGAAAACACGCTTACCTGAACTCCTGCAGCCACTAGAAGGTACAAGGGAGCGGGGTCAGGTCTTTATCCAAGGAGTCAAGGACACAAAGAAATGAGGCACCATTGCTCTGTTTAAAGCCATTGTTGTTCATTATAGGCAATAAAAATAATGAACTTGGTATGCAAGGTAGACAGCTATACTTTATTTTCTTGATTCCTTAAGTTCTGTTTCTCTACCAAATACTTGTACTACGAGAGGACGTGATGGGTAACATCCTCAGCAGGATGTTTTACTTTTTGTATACGTTTTTTGCCCTGGTCTTTTTCTTGTATTTAGAGGAACTCTCTTTTGGTATTGTTTTAAAAAGTCATACTCGGCCATGTTAGAGTACTGAAATGTGATCATTTCTGTAGTTACTATTAAAATTAGCAAGAAGCCTAGATTTTATCATGGATTGAAGATCCTCTGTCCACCAGACTAGCACTTAAAGTTGGCAACATGGTAAATTTCATCTGAAATAATCATCTAGTATAAGGACAAAACTTGAAATGGAACTCCGGCATCCACCAGGGACCTGGCTAGGGAGAAATTGAGTCTTGATTTATTTTGGCAGTTATTGCATTCATTTCTTTTTCTAGGAAAGAGCACTAGTATCATGCTATGGGAAACCATGCTGCTTCGGGTAAGGGTATCTTCCAGATTAATTGTTGATGATGGGGTGTTGAAATCAGCTAAAGTTACCCATCTTAACTAAAAAGAACTGGATTCCAAATGGCAGTAAACAACATTTCCTTTTCTTAGCAAAAGGACTGGAATATTAGGAGTGATCACTTAAGAATTAATTATGCTCTTTATTTTTTAAAGATTTTTGTTAAAATATAGCTAACGTACAATATTATATTAGTTTCAGGAGTATATAGTTATTCAACAATACTCACCTGGTACTATACAGAGTTATTACCACATTACTGATTATATTCCCTATGCTAAAGAAGTGATTATCATGAAGAATTATGCTCTTTAAATCACTAATGTGAGCAACAATCTTTAGTCTCCCATTTACGTTTAAGACAGTTTTGAAGATTTTGGTTACTAATACTTTTCACTGTCTTTCTTTTTTTTAGGATTTTTCCTTTCTTTTATTCTTTTAAATTAATAAAATAAGAAATCTAGGTTTTTAACTATAAGGAATTTTTATAATGTATAAGCAGGTTCTGTAAAATTAAACATGTGAAACATATGATTTTCAAAACAAGTCATATGTTCACTGTCTTTCTTAAATCTTCTTAGTGTTCAGCAGCCTTTTCTCCCTTTTCTTTTACCATTCCTATGAAGAAACACAGATTAACATAATTTCCACTGCTGTGGCCCTAAATACAACGCCTTCCCTGCTCTATCTGCTTCTCCCTGTCTTTCCCCTGATTTCTAAAAGCCAAAGGGCCACATTGTAGCCCTTTGCCAGAAAAGAATCTCCTTCTCTCGTTCAAAAACTTTTTGGACTTTCACAACTAAACAGTGCCCCCAGGCAATGCCAAACCCCCAAAATGGTAATTTGCAGACAAGCGTTGGACATTGGCTTTACATGGGGGATTTTGATTTCAAGAGCCTACAGGTCAAGGAACCCATGGGAAAGGAGCTTTTAATCCAGGAGGGTTTCAGTTCATAAACCACCTGCATAGGAATTACCTATGACTCCCTTAAAAATGTCCATTTTCAGTGACCTCTCCACTGCACCTCCACCTCCCATCACCACGCTTTCCAGAATCGAATCATAATCTCTGGGAGTGGTGGAGTGGTACCTGAGAACTGACATGTTTTGAAGACTCCTATGAGTGATTCTTATCCAATGTGAGATTTTAAAGTGACTGCTCTCCTCTCCTGTTTTTTAATTCTAGGATCCCCCTGTCCTCCTATACGCATGGTTTTTTTTTGTCTCCCCCCCCCTCAAAATTCTTACCTGATTTTCCCCTGCTACCATTTTAAAATAACTTTTTACTAGGAGGGAAGTTTCTTTCTCTAGAAAGAAGCTTTGAGAACAGTTTCCCTCTTTAAAGTTTAAAGAACAATTTCTTCTCTTTAAAGGACCCACTCACCGAATGAGCTCTTAGTAAGAAAATGCATACAAATATTTTCATTGGCTTTGATATTAAGTGTCCTTTTCTAAGCTTAAAATACAGAAAACATAAGAGAAATAATAGATTTTAGAAATTGCAATGGATTTTGTCCTCTGAAAAGATAAAAACGCCTTTTTATGCATTGTTCAATGAAGAAGGACATGGGTACAGATGACGGATTGTGGCCTTGGCTCAGAACAGTTGGTGAAACTATATAGCAATATTTAGTTAGCAAAAAGTGCCTGTACATCTAATTGGTTCTTCCAGACAATTAACTCTTTATTCCAAAAATATTCCTTCTTTTAGTATAAAACAAATTAACATTGACAAACGTATTTTTTCCAAATTTATTCACAACTTGAAAAGCATTAATTTCAATTTAAGTTTCAGAATGGATTATTTTCTATGTTAAGTCTTTAAGCAATTTTTATTTAAGAAGAAAAAGAAAGGTACTTGCATGGAGTTACTTCCACATCCTGTGAAACTTATTTTTAATGGAATTCAGAGGCTAACAGAATGTGGCTTTTAAAATAAACTAAAATGAAAAGTTCAAAAGTTTTTTAAATGGGAAAAGGAATAATCCCATTTAATACATATTTATACTTTTTGAAAATTAATGTAACAAAAAAGTACCAAGAAAACACTTTAAACAGTCACATTCATATCTAAATTCCACTTCTTAACACAGCTGCTCAAAGAATCTTTATGGAAGATCAGTGACATAGCCTGGACCATTCAACTGAGTCGGGATTTCAACCAGCAAAAGAGCAGTTACAGCAACACCTCCATTGAAAAGGTTGGTTTTCAGCTAAGGAAACTTAGAATTACCTTAGGACCTAAAATGCTGCTCAAATTTCAATTTGTCTGTACTGCCATCCGAAAAAGGGAGGAAATGTTATAAAAATGCTACCTTCTCTTCACCTTACATTTGACCAAAAGTTACTCATAGGGCCACTATGAGTAACTCTCTGTGAGGAAAACTGAGAAGTACAGTGCCTTCGAGATAGGTATATAACTGACTAAAATTCAGGGGTTCTGTTCTAGAAAAGGAAGAAGAATGAACACTGGAAGGCAGAAATCGCAGCCCCGCCATAGCACTGGTTTAATGTCAGCTCATGCGTTGGCTTCCACAGAGCCAGCTGCTTGAGGCAAACTACAGGGAAAAAATCTACCACCATTTAACAAAAAGTTAGAGCTAAAAGAATGCTCAAAGGCCAGTTCTTTCATTCCTCTGTCTCCAACTGGCCTCTACCTAACCCTTCACATTGTAACCATCCATTCCTAATGGAATTTGAATCTGCTTTCTGCTACTTATAACTTCTGTAGCTTTAGGTGGATTACTTAACCTCTCTGGAGCCTCAGGGTACTCACCAATAAAATGGAAAAACTCCCACCTCTGAGGGTTGTAGTGTGGTGAGTGTTCAATGAGGTAAAGTATTTCAAGTCCCTAGTGAAGTGCCTGGCACAAGGCATGAGTCATAAAAAGCAGGTCAAGTTTGTCATTATGACTATATCATTCCTAAATTTTTTTCCTGGAAAAACATTTCCTAAGTCATTCGTTCTAATATTCAGTGTCACTTCCCACAAATTATTTATTATTAACTTTCAGTTCTCCTATGTGATATTCAAAATTGCCCTCACTGATTGACTCTCTAACTTGGTACAGAATACCGGCTCTCTAAATTGGTCTATCAAGCCTGCAGACATACCCATCAGGAAGATTTGGTGAGCGATGCCTCATCTTCTTATACACAAACTAGCCTTGTGCATCTCATACAATACCATTCATCCAACAGTTTCAAGACTAATGAATAACGGTCATATGGGTAGGCAGTGTAATTCAGTCAATGAGCTACCTAGATGACTCTCCACTGTCCAACTTAACCAAGAAAGTAACAGTGGATCAATTAGCTTTAGCTACATAACTACCTCTAGTGGATTGAAATAATCACCACCTATTTAGCTTATAACTTTGCAGGTTGTCAATTTGGGATGGGCTCAGCTAGGCAGGTGTCTGATCTCAACTAGTCTCACTGGCATATACTGGGGAATGGCCTGTCTGGGATGATCTTAACTAGGATGGTTTGTTTCTGTTCCTTGTGGTCTCTTTTTCTCTAGCATGCTAATCCAAGCTTGTTCTCATGGTTGTGGCAATGAGGTATGCAAGGTCTCTTGTGGTCTAGATTCAGAACAGGCACACTACTACTTCTGACACATTCTATTGGCCAAAGCCAGTCACATGACCAGCCCAGATTTGAGGAGTTGTGAGACTTTTGGATGGAAGTTCCTGCAAACTCCCATTGCTAAGAGGCATGGATAGAGGTGGAATGGAAAGGTTGTGGCTATTTTTGCAATCAACTATATTTTTTTCCCATTTCTGGGTTTCTGATTTCTGGTATTACTTGCCAAGTCACAAAGCAGGAATGCACTACACACTGAATCTGACCACATTTTTTAGCAGAGAAGCAACAGGTGCACGGAACTGGGAGGCATTGAAGCGAAGCCCCCTAACACACAAGTCATATTTTCCCCTTCATTACATCAATTTTTTCTGCAGCACAAGAATTCCAGACTCTTTCTTATCCTTCCTCCAAGGTAAAATTAAATGGACTATAGCAGTTTGGGCCCTAAGTAATATTTACTTTGGTGCTTTACACTGTATTTCTCATTATAATTCCATTATCATGGGGGCCTTTTGCGGGGACAGCCAAGAGTGCAGTTGTTGCTACCTCATCAGATTCTCACTCTGACTGAGGCTACTCTTACTCTGATAGCTGTTGCACCTGTTTTATCACCTTATGTCCCCCTCTGATCCCAAGTCAGACTGATCTGTACAATTTCGCCTGAATGTGCTAATTTAACTCCATCTGTTACGATTAGGTTTTACTTTTCTCCTGTGTTATAGATCTCTTCTAATCAGTAATGACCACTTAACAGCCACAATCCCTTGAGCCTGCAGTCCTTGGAATGAACCTCCCACTGGCCAGTTTTTTCTCCTGTATGTGACAAGATGGACATTCTAAATAAGGAGATATCAATCTGACACTATATAGCTGTAAATGATTTGAATCTTACAGAACAAATCAAGGCTTTATGACCTACTTTTTCTAGCCATATGATGAGTACCTCCTCATTGAATTTCTTCCTTGTAGCTTACCTCCACAAGAATATAGATATGTCTATTTCTATGTACCCAAGTACACGTGTACGTGCGCACACACACACACACACACACACACACACACACACACACACGTATACATATTTACATCCAGGTATGTGCTGTAATGTTCAAACAAGCCACCACTGGGCTGCCCCACTCTCCCAGCCATAGTTCTAATTTTTGTATGGTTTTTAATGAAAAAGAATAGGAAGCCATGTCTGTCCTACCTGCCTTTTCTCCATCCTAACACTGCAGAAGTATCCAGGATAGGACTAGCATAATGAATCCAACATTCTCACCAACTCTAAGGGATATGGAAGCCACAGAATGATCCCCACATGCTCCCTCGCCAATGTTCCTCCATTTGGGAGCTTTCTTTTCCCAATTCACTCAAGAGTTCCTTACTAAAGACACAGTGTGGGTGTAAAAGTTCCTATATGACTTTTCTCCTTCACCCTTACCACAGTTCTGACAGCGCTTCTGTACAATTCACCTTGCCCCTGAGAGAGATAATAGTAGAGCTTACAAAATATTAATTTCTAAACTATTATAGGTTAAATCTTCTAAACTATAAA
>NW_017732187.1:633681-741376 GCF_001890085.2 Hipposideros armiger | reverse complement strand
TTTTTTTTTCTGAGCTTCTTTGTTACCTTGGTTATTCATAGTAATTGATGGATTATTTCTTTACCTATGCATCTATGGGAATAAATTCTGCAGCAGGTTGATATTAAGAGGTCTTTCTTTTGTTTTACAGTAGGCAGTGCTTGAGTTTTTAATTTTCTTTTGCTCTGTTTTGGCTTCTTGTGGTGTAAGAGTTTCTGGGGAGGTGGGCATCTCATCTGTGACCAAGTCATCTTGGTCTCAGGGCACCACTCCCATGGGAGAATGTAGTGGGAGATAGGGTCCTGAGCCCCTGACATCCTAGTGCTGCCCCTGAAGCTAGATGCAGAGCTGTTTTTAGCAGCCCTGGGTGGCCCTGCTGGGATGAGCCACAAAAGATGGGGACGGGGTGGGCTGGGAGAGGCCGCTGAAGTGTTTGTGGCTTTCTTCACTCTGTCACTGGGATTAACTGAAGTGTGTGTCTGCCACTCAGGAACTGTCTCTACAGTGTTGTAGATATTCTACTCTTTAACCCAACACTGGTACAGTTTTTTCTGGGACCTGCTACTAGTTCTGGAAGGGTTTGGGGAGGCAGCCCAGGCTCTGTGATTTTATTTACTGCCTGGCAATGGTGTATGCTAGACCACAGCTATCGCACTTCTGTATTTGGTCTCTGCCCTGATAGTTGGGTTCAGCCACATTATATGCTGATTACTCAGGCAGGAATGCTCAGCACCAAAGAGAATGCACTGGCAGCCTGTATCCTCTCCTCTCCAGGGAACTCAGTGAGCTCCGGGCTGTATCAGTGACCCCATCTCTCCACTTCTCCCATCCCTCCTCCCCTTCTCACCCCCATTTGCCCACCTGCAGTTTTGATATGTGACTCAGTCGTGTTTGTGTGTTGCACAGAGAATTCTTTGTTGAATTATAGCTGTTCAACTGCCTATGACTTCAAGGGTGGAGATCAAGGGGATCCCTCACACCGTCATGTTTCTGACATCATCCTATAGGATTTTTAAGTTCATGAACTTGTTGCAACGATGTTGCTAACCTTTTCTGATATCAAAGGGATTATTCATTATAAATTTGTACCAACTGGACAAACAGTTAAGTAAGTTTACTATTTGGAAGTGCTGAAAAGGGTGCGTGAAAAAATTAGATGACCTGAACTTTTAGCCAATTCATGGTTCTTGCATCATGACAATACACAGCACTGTCTGTGAGGGAGTTTTCAGCCAGCAAACAAAAAACTGTATTGGAACACCCTCCCTACTCACCTGATCTGGCCCCCAGTGACGTCTTTCTTTACTCAAAGACAAAGGAAATATTGAAAGGAAGACATTTGGATGACATTCAGGACTTCAAGAGTAATATGATGACAGCTCTGATGGACATTCCAGAAAGAGTTCCAAAATTGCTTTGAAAGGTGGACTAGGCACTGGTGTTGGTGCATAGCTTTCCAAGGGGAGTACTTTGAAGGTGACTGGAGTGATATTTACATCAATGAGGTATGTAGCACTTTTTCTAGGATGAGTTTGTAAACTTAGTTGTCAGACCTCATACTCTTATATTAATATTTTGTTGTATGAATATTTTCTTCTTGTCTGTGTCTTGCTTTTTCACTTTTAATTTGTGTGTGTGTGTGTGTGTGTTTCTTACAGAATTTTCTTAATGTTGTCTAATTTATCAGTCTTTTCTTTTTCAGTGTCTTTTGCAAATTAAGAAATTTTTTAAGAAATGTTTTTCTACTCTAAAATCACTAAGATATGCCCCTAATTCTCTTAAAATTTTTTAAATTTTGCTTCTCAGACTTAGTTCTTTAATTTTTACAGAATTGACATTTAAACAGGTTATGAAGAAGTGATACAATTTCATTATATTTCATGTGGCTACCCAGTAGCCCTAGAACTATATATTGAATAGTCCATTCTTTTCTTACTAGTTTTTAATGTCATTTTGTCACATCTACATTTAAATGATTCCATTTCTGCACTTTCTGCTTTGTTCCACTAGCTAACTTATTTAATCCTTAACTAATACTAGACTATCTTAATAAGTTTTAACGTAAGTCTTATTATCTAGAAAGGCGTTTCTGCATAGTAATATTAGCTATTCTGCTTTCTTTATACTACAATATAAACTATAGAATTAGCTTCTTAAGTTCAATAAAAAAGCAAAAAAAAATAGACATAAAATCCTGTGTAGGTTTTGAGAGTTGTATAGATGAATTTGTGAATAATTCATGTTTTTTAGTATGTCAATTCTTCTTTTTCATGAATATTTATTTATTTAGGTTTTTTAAATTTGGGTTTCCTGCATTTATTTAGGTCTTATTTAATGGCTTTCAATACAGTACTATGATTTTTTTCATAAAAATATTGCATATCTTTTGTTAGATTTTGTATGTTTGAGGTTTTGTTGCTATTGAAATATATTTTGTAATTAAAGTTTTTAAGCTGAACGTATTTCCCAAACTAAAAATAAAACTTTTAAAAGAAAATGTAAAAAAAAAAAATTATGTTATTTGGTTTGGCAAAGAGACCTTAGATGCTTATAATGATTAATTTTACGGTCAACTTGGCTGTATCACACACAGTACCAAGGTATTTGATCACACATCATTCTAAATGTCTTTGTGATGTTATTTTTGGATGAGATTAATATTTAAATTAGTGGACTTTGAACAAAACAGATTGTCCTCCATATTAGTGGGCCTCATCCAATCAGTTGAAGGCCATGATAGAAAAAGATTGACATCCTCCAAGCAAGGGGGAATTCTGCCAGCAGATGGCCTTTGGGTTTGAACTGCTCTTCCTGGGTCTCCAGTCAGACAGCCCACCCTGCAGATTTTAGACATGACAGCTTCCATAATCACATGATCCAATTCCTGAAAATAAATTTTCTTTCTTTATCTATCTATCTATCTAGATAAATAGATGATAGATAGATAGATAGATAGATAGATAGATAGATACACATCTTATCAGTTATGTTTTTCTGGAGAACCCTGACTAGTACACCAAAAGCACAATCCATAAAAGAAAAAAAGATGAATTATACTGAACCAAAATTAAAAACTTTTGCTCTGCAAAAAACAGTGTCAGGAGAATGAAAAGACAAATCACAGACTAGAAGGATGTGTTTATAAATTATATATCTGACAGAGGTTTTATAAAAAACATGTAAATAGTTCTCAAAACCCAACAATAAAATAACAAACAAGACAATTTTTAAATGGGCAAAATACTTAAATAGACATTTGATCAAAGGACATGAATAGATGCCAACTAAGTACAGCATTGCTATTCATTAGGGAAATTTAAGTTAGTGCTACAATGGATACCACTGCATACCTATTAGACTGTTGGGGGCCGGGGGTACATGACAATATTAAGTACTAGCAAAGATATAGAACAACCTGAACTCTTGTAAATTACTGATGAAAATTGAAAACATTGCAACCATTTGGAAAACAGTATAGCAGTTTCTTTTACCATTAACTGTAAACTTATTATATCACCCAGCATTTTGACTCTAGGTATTTATCTAAAAAGACCTGAAAACTTCAGTTCACCTTAAAAACTTGTATGTAAATGTTTATGCCAGCCTTATTAAAAATCACCAGGGGTGACCGGATGTCTCAGAGGATAGAGTGTGTGCTCTTAACAACAAGGTTGCCGGTTTGACTCCCACATGGGGTGGTGGGCTGCGTCCCCCACAACTAGATTGAAAACGGCCACTGGGCTTGAAGCTGAGCTTGTGCTCTCCACAGCTAAGACTGAAGGACAACAACTTGACTTGGAGCTGATGGGTCCTGGGAAAAATACACTGTTCCCCAATAAAGTTAAAAAAACAAAAAACACCAAAAACTGGAAACAACCCAAGTATCCTTCAAGCAGTGAATGGAAAACTAAATTGTGGTAAAGCCATGCAATTCAATAAAAAGGAATTAACTACTGATGCATGCAACAACATGAATGAATCTCAGTTGCTTTTTGGTAAGTAAAATTGTCAGAACAAAATATTTGATTCTGTATGATTCCATTTATAAGACATTCAGAAATGACCAAAACCAGTGGGACAGAGAACAGACAGTGGTTGTATAGGTTGAAGCTGGAGTGAGGGGTTGACTATAAAGGGGAAGCACAAGGAAAATTTTAGTGTGAGGAACTATCCTGTATCATGATTATGTATCACCTTTGATACATAACTGTCAAAATTCATGAAATAGTATATCACAAAGACTGAAGGTACTGTATGCCAATGGAAAAACTAAAGTATGAAAAACATCTGCAATATATTTATTCAGCTCTCCTGTCCCAGCCTTTGTTTGGACAAAGTTGTAAGTGTTGAATTCAAATTCTTTTATTTCTAGTTCTTAAAGAAGAGCCTTTTGATAGTTGATACACTGTGGATATAGTTCCAAGCAAAAATGTTGGGATAAGAGGAACTAATTAAAAACATTGATATCCACTTTATGTCAAGTACAGTATTATGCATTTTATATCCATTATGCCATTGAGTATTCACATCAACCCTGCAAGGTAAATTGATATCGTACAGATATTTATCATTTATAGAGAGCAGGAAACCAAGGCTTGAAGAGGCTAGCTAGCTAAATGTCTGATTCAGCACTTCTATAATATTCATTACACTATTATAAGGTGCTTATTTATTATTTATCAGAGTTCTTATGATTTGTGGATGACAGATGTGAAAGCAGATGAAGTGTTTTGGTTGCTAATTCTTTGTTGTTCCATTCACTCCCAAGGTAACAAATTGTGTGGCATATAAGACAAGTGGTCTTGATGAGAGGATGTTGTTTAATAGAAATTCCTCCTTGCAGGACCTTCCTTGTCTTCCCAGGAGCTGGCTGGGCAGGTGTCAGCAGTATACCCAGAGCCACAGTTCAACTAAAGTGACATACTATAAACAAAATTATAGATGCTTCCTTTTCTATATTTCTGGCTATATTTCAGAGCCATCAAATGTATAATTATCAAAAAATTCATCGGGTTGGGCCAGTTGAGTGGCGCATTGGTTAACAGCTGGCTTGGGAAGCCAGCTCTGAGCAGCATGGCCCCAGTTTGGATCCCACAGGAGGGCCAGTGATGCTGTGCCCTCTACAGCTAAGATGGTGAACAACAGCTTGACCTGGAGCTAGGCTGCTGTGAGTCACTGGCAATGGTATAAGTCTGCGGCCCCTGCTGCAGTGGGCTGCCATAAGCTATCGTGTGTGGCCGGCAGCCAGCATGAGTGGCCGACAGCCAGTGTGAGCTGCCAAGAGCCACTGTGAGCGGCCGTCCAGAGGCCAGCGACCGATCTGCCTCATCCAGGAAGAGCGCAATGATGGTACCAACATGGGCCAGTGAAACAACGTCCTCCACAACTAGACTGAAAAGCAAAAGGACAGCAACTTGTCTGTTCCCCTTCCCCAATTCCCCAGCACTGTTCCCATCCCCCCAACCCCCCAATGAAAATCTTAAAAAAAAAAAGACAGCAACTTGTCTGTTCCCCTTCTCCCAATTCCCCAGCACTGTTCCTCTCCCCCAATTCCCCAATAAAATCTTAAAAAAAAAAAATTCATCAAGTTATTTTTCTGTGAAAAACAAGACTGATCTTTTCCCAGTTTTTTGAATATGTGTTTATAAACACCAAGGTAAATGGAAAATATTTCTTAGAGAAAATCTGAATCATTAAGTTGTCTAAATAATCATTCACTTTGCAAGCTGTACTTCTTGTATTGTTTGTAATGTTTAACATGTGCTGAACACGCTGTATATAAACCTTTCTGTGAAACTGCATGAATACAGGGTTTCTGGGATAATGTAGCTTTGTCAAAGTGAGTATTGAAGTCCATTTTGTGTCATGAATGTAAGTAGAAAACTGGGTTAGGGAATGAAGGAAGGTGCTGTTAGCAGCAGGGCTTGGGGGCAGAGCTCAGAAACATGGAGGAGTCAAAGGCAGAACCATTCAAACAGGCCTACAAACAAGTCTCGCAAATGTTCAAGAGCATGCTGAGTGGTCCAGAATGAGGGAACTCAGGGGGCTATGGAGGTTAGGAAAGGAGGCAAGAGAATTGTCACTAGGCATTGGCACCAAAGAAACGATAGTTGGGGCAACCTTTAGCAATCGTCTTCTTAATGCATTTCCCACCAAGGCAGGACACTGTTTCTGAACAAGAAATCCAAACTCAAGTATGGAAGCAGGCTGGGAGCATCAGTTGACTGGAGAGAGAAATGTAGTTGGATAGGAAGGAGGCAAATCTAGGTAGTTTACAATGTTCTGAAATTTACACTTGTGATTTTGAAGTATAAACTTGGTGTAATTGTCTTTGTTTAGATTTGGAGTTTTTTTATTTTGTGTTGCCTTCTTTTTTTGGCAATATGAACTACAGGAGATTTTCTCCTTGACCTAGAGTCAATTTTAAAACCAACAAAAAAGCACTCATTAACCCGATTTGGTTTACTTGAAGCCAGTGCTAATTTTCACCCTTGTTTTATTCTAGTTAAATGGACCACTTATCTTGACCCTTAAAGCCAGCAGGTATAAGCGGGACAATCTATTGGGATATTAATGTGTGTATGGTTTTTCTTCATTTCCTCTCCTCCAATTCAAGCAGGTAGCCTGGCATATGTATTCATTGCCTCAAATAATTCCAAAGGAGAGAAATCAGATAACAGCCTTTGTTCAGTAAATGCCCAACATATTGAAGAGACTGTGGAAACAGAACAAAAAGGAAGAGAATTCCTAGAAAGCAGAAAGAAACAAAAATCAGTCCCCCCTGCTATTTGCCAGGGCCTGTGCTCTGCGGTAATGCCCTGAAGGGAGGCAAAACCTCAGAAGGGTTGGAGCATGTTGCGTGTGGGGAGACTGTACCCTCGACAGAGCCACGGACCTCTGCACAGATGCCTATGACCCACGAGTAGCTCAGAGGTGGAGGTCTGCCTGTTATAGAAACTGGGACTATCAGCAGCCATGATAATTCAGGTAGAGAATGAAGGTCCTGCCCATATTTCAGAAGGTACATTATCTTCCAAGTTTCTGGGTCCATCCTGTAGAAAGGGAGAACCCTGACTCTGATTAAAATAGAATTTCCTTCCATAGGGTAGAGGTGGAAACAAGGAAGGGGATTTGGAAGCAGTTTTATGTTGGGTTAAAGAGGATTAGAATGTGTCTTTGTTTCTTGCTCTCCAGAGTTTGCAGCTTAATATTCATGCATGGTATGTGTTTGATAATAATACTTTACATATTAATCAACAGAACTAAATTGACACAAAGGGTCCCACATAGAAGTACTGTTCTTGTTTAGATTGAGTTGGTATTTTCAAACTCATGGGACTATAATAATCTTTAATATATTTGTAGACTTACAGAATTTTAGGAAGAATAACGAACCATTGTTTAAGCCACCCTCACTTTGTTTTTTGGTTTTTTTCCAGATTCAAAAGAATTTAAAATCCAAAGTCACAGAATGACCTTTAAGATCACACAGGCTGAAAGACGGAGTTGGGACCAGAGCTCACATCTCCTGGAATGCACCCACAGCACTACCTGCCTTCCCACATTAGGTTCATGAAGCATCCAAAACCCAGTCTGGCCTTCCTTCAAAAAGTGACAAACTGAGAAGAGAAAACCTCTGCCTTCCTTTAAGGCATATTTGTTTGGTTACTACTGCTGCATTCAGAAAATAACATTCTTCAGCATCTTGTCTTCAGAATGGTATTCTTCATAGTGAGCACCTAACGGTTTCAGATCTATGATTCTGATTTGCCATGTCGCCCCAATTTCATCAGTCCATGTGTGGGGCCTGAGATGAGAAATTCTGCTAAGAAAAAGAAGGAATGAGTTGTTTTCACTAAGAGCCCTGTACGAAAGACATTGGAGCACAAGTTAGTCTTACACAGCAGAGTAGAGGGCAATGCTGATAGAAAGGGATTCTCCCCATTCCATCCAGGACTTTGTGCAGTGTGAACTGGAGGGAACACAGTGTGCATCTGGCATGTGAGACATTCAGCATCGTAGTAGCAGGGAAACCGGGGTGGGAGCCATGGGAAACGGAGACTAGGAGGGACTTTGGGGAGGCCTCCAGGTCCCTCTCAGGGGAGACAGCAATACCTGTCAGGTCCCCCTTAAGTGAAAGTAGCCGCAGAGGTTTCATCATCGCTTCTAAAGGGAGCAAGAAGTGAAAGGCAGTGTGTGGGAGGAATGGGACTTAGCAAGCACGAGACTGACACCCTCTTAGGACCCTCATACATAACTGAGGGTGAGAGGCAGAGTGTGTGCAGTGTGTACGAGGCAGAAATCCCAACAGTTTCTCTGATGGAGGGCCAGAATGGCAGAAACAGAATCAAGACTTGTTCATGTAAATCAGTGTTTACCTACTGGCTGCTGTGGTTTAGCGACTGTTAAAATAAAATAGAATGGAGACCAGGCTTGAAAATCCTCCAAGCAGACAAAGCCATTTAAGCCACATAAGCAAAACTAAATCTTAAATATTTCATGAACAGAAACAAAACTTAACTTAGGTTATTTCTTATAAATGCCTCTGATAATCATGAAAGAAACTTAAGTCATCTTCCTAAAATGTAATAAGATCATGACTTTTAACCAATCCCCTTTTGTTTAGAAACCCGCATGGTAATAACCAATCCCTGGAAAGTTTAAACAACTTCCTCATTTTTACTGTATAAGGCATTCTGCTATGTCATGTCTGTAAGCTTCTTATCAGCTTTGGATTTGAAGCCTCCCTTGTTTATTTATTTGATTACAAACTGTTCTTTGTTCACAATAAACTGTTACTAAATATTATTTTATTGATCCGGTTCTAATTTTTACTGTTTCTGGACTTTTGACCAGACAAAGGGGTTAGACTGGAACTATCATTTAATATTTGCCATATTTATTTAACCTGCATTACTTTCTCCCTCATCTGCTTTCACCCTCTTCTTCCACCTGTCTGAAACATTTTTTTTTTCAAAATTTATTCTGAACCCCAACTCTGACAACTATTTTGAAATGTATGCTCCCTTATCTCATCCAAAATAACATTTCTATCACCTGGTTTAAATTTATTCACTGCTACCTTGTCTTATTGGTCATCTTTTCATGGATGTTTAATTTTTCCCTCCTAGACTGTAGCCCTCTGGTTTTCACTTTTTAATAACCACCAAACACTCAGGAAAGCATCTTAAACCTTGTAAAGTTTTAATAAATGTTTATTTATGGACTTATCCACATCGAGTATAAGCATCAGTTAGTCATTCTGTATCTAATTTAAAAACACACACACAATAACACAATTTTATAAAGTAGCTGTTTCCCCTCTGATAGGTTACATAAATGGAAACATTCATAGTAGCTTGCACTTGTTATTAAAATACTTCCTGCTATAGATTCTCTCCCCATTCAAAACTGATGTGTTGTAATAGCAATAATCACTTAGAACAGATGACAAGTTTTTGGTTTTTGTATTTTTTTAAATGCTCCTAAATACCTCCTAATTAAAAAAAAAATAGGTGGGTAGGGAACAGTGATGTTAATGTAGATCAGCAGTCAAAATACCACATTTCACACTTTTTAAAGATGTGAACTAGTTAAGTTTGTTTATTTCAAATATATTTGATTGTTTTCCTTTTGAAAAAGATTCCCCTGAGGACTCTGTTCAAAAGATGAGTTCCCTACCACCTTTAAAATCTGAATCAGGCAAACAAAATCTACTCCAGAATGAACAGAGAAACAAAATATTTCACAATGCCCCCAGACCTTTCAGAACGCCTTTGCAGAACATTTAGAGCTGGCCCTCATCTGTCCTCTGCCTTCCCTTCAGTCCCTGGGCTTCTTCCTCTGACTACACATTATGGTGGGCCTTATAATTCCTGGAAGGTGCTGGAGCTTTCATGCCCTGGCCCTTGCATTTGCCTCTTTGTCTGCAGAATGCTCTCCCTCACTCTCTTCATAGAGAGGACTCAAGCAGAGCAGCCCCTCCAGGCCTTCTGCCCAAAGGGTTTCTTCACTCTTGGCATATCGGCCTCATTCCTATTCTCTTGTCTCAGCTCAAATGTCACAGCCACAAAGATGTCTTTCCTGATCACCTTGTCCAAAATGGCTGCCCCATTTTCACCTCTGTCTCACTGCCTGATTACTTCTTTAGTGGTAATAGTTTTTAATTGTCTTGCTTATTTATTTGTTTACATGCATGTTGTCAGATTGCCCACGTAAATATTAATTCTTGAAAGGTAGAGACCTTGCTTGTCTTGCTCAGCCTTCTGTATTCCAAAATTTCCTCAATTCCTGTCACACAGGCTGCTCTCATAAGAAGAAGAACGGGGGCCGGCCGAGTGGCACGATGGTTAAGAGCTGGCTTGGGACGCCAGAGGAGCCCGGTTCGGATCCCACATATGAGGGCCAGTGACACTGTCCTCCACAGCTAAGATGCTGAATAACAGCTCAACCTGGAGCTGGGCTGCTGTGAGTAGTCACTGGCGACAGCGTAGGCTGCAGCCCCTGTGGCAGCGGGTTACCATGGGCTACCGTGTGTAGCCAGCAGCCAGCGTGAGCGGCCAGCGGCCGCTGTGAGCGGCTGTCCAGAAGCCGGCAACTGATGTGCATCTCCCAGGAAGAGCGCAATGATGGTGCCAACTTGGACCAGTGAAGCAATGTCCTCCACAACTAGACTGAAGAACAAAAGGACAGCAACTTGTCTGTTCCCCTTCCTCCAATTCCCCAGCACTGTTCCCAACCCCCCAACTCCCCAATAAAAAAAAAAATCTAAAAAGAAGAAGAATGGGTTCTGAAATGTTCTACATTACCAGATGTAAAAGCAGCAGGGTGGTGTCAAGGTAAGTAGCAGGAGACGTCTGAGATGGTGGGGAATTTGAGAAGCTGAAGGAAGCCCATGGATGGAATTTTGCTTCTGGTTTTCCCACTGAGATAGCCAAGAGACCTGGACTGTGTGACTTACTTTGGATGATATATTTGAGACACCTTTAGGCTTTAAAACTCTATAGTTCTGGGATTTATTGGCTCTGCTTTGGATTCTGGTGATTAGATTGTGCTATGTTTGTAAGGGTGGAACTCGGGGAAACAATAACGTAGTTAGGCTTAGCTAGCTTGTAGTTTGCTTCACGCCTTAGCTCGCTATCTAGCCACCTGTAGTTAGACTTGGCTGGTTTGCAGTTTGGTCCACCCTGATAGTCAGCTGTTTGCTCTTTGTTTCTCCCCTCACTGAGTGATTTGAGAACTCTGCTTTGTTCCCTTTCTTAAGGCTACACATACCTCATTAATCCATTTAATCAGCAGAATCCTAACCTGAAAGGAGTAATTTCTTAATCCTCAGGCGCTCGGACATCAGAATTCATTTTCCAGCTCCCTTGTAGGTTTTACTGGTATCACATAAAGCCCCAGAGTGTGGTGGCCAAGTCGGAGTCTGGAGTCTGGAGATGACGTTATCCTAAAACAGACCAGGAAACGATGTCAGCCCTCGGACCCACCTGACCAACTCCCCCTTTCCTTTGCTCTTCTTGTTTATCTATAAAACCTCTGACCTGTCTAGGAACGGGGAGATGGCCTTTGGACAGAGTCCGCCACCCTCCCAGAACGCCGGCATGCTGAATAAACCTACTTTTCTTTCCACCAACCTGGTCTCTCCATTTTTAACTTTTTCAAGCAGCAGGCAGCTGGACCCTTAACACAATGCCACTTTTCCTAAAATAGTCAATAGCCAATGCTTAATTTCCTCTCTCTCTCTCTCTCTCTCTCTCTCTCTCTCTCTCTCTCTCTTTCTCTCTCTCTCCCTCCCTCCCTTTCTTTCTTTCAGTGCTAGCTGTCTGAACTCAATCCAGCAACTTAAATTTTTTTTAGGTTTCTTTTTTGTGTGTATGTCAATTTCTTCACCTATAAATTGAGATGGCAGGATGAAACAGTGATCATTAAAGTTTCTTTTTTGTTTGTTCTTAATTTATTTGTTTGTTTTGCTTTTATAATATAGAATATTATGAAGGAGAAATCAAGGGAAATAGAACAGACAGACATCAGAAACCTGCCTTGGGGAGCGTTTTCCGTAGGACTGCTACTCACAAGCACAGGCTGCTTCCTGATGATTAAAGCCAACTTCCATCTATTGCCTACAGGTAGAAGTGTGTGCATTTCCTGTCCCACCTGTAGTATAAACAATTCAGCAAGTTTCCAAGTGTCATTAGCTGATAGCTTATGCAATAAGAAAACTGGCACAATGCTTGTTACATAGTAAGTCTTAACTAAATGTTTACAAACGTAGTCTTCAAAATAAAAGCTTTAATTATAGTTTTTGTTTGTTTGTTTTATATTTCCCAGAGTGATAAAGCGCTGAAACAATAGCACAGGTGGAGGCAATGAGAATGCTGGAAGAGTGAGCATGTTATAAGAGTTTTAGGATTTTCTATCACCTTAGTTGTTGATACTTTTAGAATCTCATTTTCCTTTCCCACTAAATCTCGTCAAATACAGGTGTCCTCATTTCTGTCCATTTTCAGCAGGCAAATTGATGGAGCAAATGGATTACTTCAAGTAGCACATGGCTTTAGAAGCAGCCTCCTCTGAGTTCACTTGGAAGATCCATCAATGGAAAACCAAGGTCTACCAAAGGGCTGCTGGCAGCGGACACCAACTCCATCTGTCTGAATACACCCTGAGCTAAATGGCTGTCTTCCAGGAACTCTCCCTATAATAAAATAAAGATTAGTGCTCACCTGATCAAATTCTCTTGATTTAAAAGTGGCCACATTGATAATTAGAGTAAAAATCGTTAAGGTTTGTTGAACGTGGTGATTAAGGGTTGCCTGGATATATATCCTAGCTCTGCCACTTATCTGACTTATGGAAATTTAGATTTTGGAAATCTGTGTCTGTTGCCTCATCTGTAAAAGTGATGCAGTATAGTACCAGGCACTGTAATAAGTATTTTTATTTTTCATCCATTTTTCTACTTAAGAAAATGTCCTCCTAAACGGGAATGTTTGAGCAAGCACATAACTTTGGGAGGGATGTGGTTGGAGTGAGAAAAGAAGGTTGCATACACCTACACATCACTCAAACAGATTACTCCTGGTGATAACAGATATTACAGGGTTACTTTCTGAGACAGAGAAGCTTGATGAAAAGGAAAATCTCTTCCATAACACATTAATTAAATAAAAATTATGCCACAACTAATTGTCTTCTTTAAGCATTTTATAAATATTAGAGTGTCTAGCCCCTGAAAATAAGTTTTGTAAGTTTTAGGCATATATAAATAACTTTTTTAAACTTGTGGACTAATGATGTGACTCGTCAGGAATAGGGAGAAGTAGGGAACAAGTGAGATGGGAAGAAGAGTTTTTGGTTTGTCAAGCTCTATCTTAATCTTATTTGTGAGGTAATATAAACACATTTTCAGGTGATAATAACTAAAATATAGATTATCCTGTTATTAATTATTTCAAGTAGGCTTCTGGAGATGAGTAATTGATACGAACATTTTAAGTGCAGAAATAAACCAATGAAATGTATAAGCATTTTTACATTGTTTTTCTGAAATCTTCTTTAGGAACATTATTAGTTTTAGTTCTCCAAGATGTACCAGGTAGAAATAATGTCCAAGTCAAAACTGTAATATAATATAGGTATTTTTAAGAATTTGGTAAACAGTTTTGGCTTTGTGTTCAATTTTATGCCATTTCTTCTGTGAGCGTACTCTCTTCGATTTGGCTTGGTTTAGCTTGAATGACTTTAGTCTGGTTTAGTTTAGGTAGATTTTTGTTGTTCAATTTTGCTATTGGACCTTAGTTATTAAAGTCTATTGGTTAAGAAAATAAATTGTCATCCAGTGTATCCCATGTATTTACAAACCTTGTGTACATATTAACATATTAAAGGCAAAATGTTATTAATAATATTAATAATAAATGGTTTTATTATTATTTTATTATTATTTATTATTATTATTTATTTTATTATTTATTATTATTAATAAATGGTTTTAAAATAGGTCTCAGTAGAAATAAATGCATCTTCTTTTATATTAAAATTAGATTTCATGGAATTTTTAGAGTTGAGATAGTGAAATTCAGAAACATTATCTTGAATTAGGTGTTGTACTTTTTTTTTTTTTTTTTTAGCTGAGCCATCCTGCTACCTATTGGCAGCTTAGCGGCTGCTCAGCTCGGGCTGGCCTCGAACCGCTGTTGCTCAGAGCTCAAACTCTTGAGCGAGCTCTTAACCAACTGAGCCATTCAGCCGGCCCTAGGTGTTGTACTTTTGACTCTAAACATGGATACTTCCAAAGCTTTAACTAGTATTCTACATCAACCATTACATGAAGTGTCATTATGATCATCATGTCAGCAAGTAACATTTTTTTTTAGTAATTATTATTTATCAGACACTGTGTTTAGTATTTTTCAAGTATTACCTGATTTAGTACTTACAGAAAATTTAATATAAGTACCATTATTTCAAGAAATTAAGTAACTTGACCAAAGTTTCATAGTTACTAGAGGTAGTGAAGCGAGGCCTTCCACATGAGTTATTTGTCCTGAAAGTTATTAGCCTTATCTATTAAGTTTGCCAGTACTTTGTTCTTATTCTGCTAAATATGTCTATTAAAAAAAAAGAACCCTCAAGGGCCAGCCGAGTGGCTCAGTTGGTTAAGAGCTCACTCAAGAGTGAGAGCTCTGAGCAACAGCCGTTCAAGTCCCAGCCTGAGGTGAGCTGCCGCTGAGCTGCTAACAGGTGCCAGGATGGCTCAGCTAAAAAAATAAAAAAGAATCCTCAACATGAAATTCAGTACATTTAAAACTATATGACTTGAGGGCCAGCTGAGTGGTGCGTTGGTTAAGAGTTGGCTTGGGACGCCAGAGGGCCCCGGTTCGGATCCCACATATGAGGGCCAGTGACACTGCCCTCCACAGCTAAGATGCTGAACAACAGCTCGACCTGGAGCTGGGCTGCCATGAGTCGCCTGTGACGGCGTAGGCTGCAGCCCCTGTGGCAGTGGGTTGCCATGAGCTACCGTGTGTAGCCAGCAGCCAGCATGAGCAGCCAGCAGCTGCCATGAATGGCCACCCAGAAGCTGGTGACTGATCTGCCTCGCCTGGGAAGAGCGCAATGATGGTGCCAACTTGGGCCAGTGAAGCAACATCCTCCACAGCTAGACTGAAGAACAAAAAGGACACCAAGTTGTCTGTTCCCTTCCCCAATTCCCCAGCGCTATTCTCCTCCTCAAATTCCCCAATAAAATCTTAAAAAAAAAATACTATGACTTGTGTTTGCTTTTTCTCCTTTCTCTTCCTGTCCCTCTCACTTTCACCTCCTTAATTTGTGTGTATGTGTGTGTGACAAACAAGGCATTTAAATTTATCAGTATATTCTGTAGTCTCAACAAAATGTTTGCATTAGATTTTTAATTTAATGTATTTCATTTAAGTCTATGTATTTTTAGGAAAGTCATACAAACATATTTTGAAAGAATTCTTTACCTCCACTATTTATTTAATTCAACAGATTGAAGACGATTTAAGGGACTAAAATTAGTCATCATATATGTAAATTCAAAATTTTTTAGCACAACAATCCATAAACACTTTCAACATTTGGCAAAGGAATTCAGCATAGTGATTATATTATCCTGAGTTGAATTACCTGTAAGCAAATTGAAAATGAAGAAAATTAAATTCATGTGTTGTGCAGACTTCAATACAAATCTTGCAATAATTGTATTTAAATTTGAATTCTTGCTTAACTTAACAATTTCATCCCCATGAGAATTACTGAGAGAATTGTGAGGAGAAAAAAATAGATATTCAATTTCTAAACAAAAGGAAGTTTGTAAAAAATGTTTTAGAATATAGTTGCATATTGAAACACAACATTGTTTATAATGAATAAATAAAAGCCAACTGTTTTAAGTCGGTAGTCTCAAAACTTACTCATTATACTGTATCTCTGGGATTTGGGCTCAAAACTTGATGTTCAGCTGGGAATGGAAATTGCAGGTGAGGGTGGGGGGTGAAGGATGGAGAGGCTGTAAGGGCTGCATAGCCTGGTTTGTGATAGCTGTCAGGAAATAGTCTAAATAATTCCATACTGTCCCCCAGTTCTTTCTTCTGGCTGACTTGAATGATAAAATAACAATAATAATTTAGTAATAGAATTATGATTTGATTCACAATAAGAAGGAATTCAGTTGAAATTGCATAAACTCACAAATCATAATACTGTACTATCAAATTAAAAGGACCCGATAACCCAGAGTGGGTTATTGAATTCTCACTGGAGGTATAGAGTTCCTCTTTTAGTCCAGTGGTTTTTGAAAATGTGGTTCATAGACTACATCATATATCCTGAAGGGTTTAATAAAAAGCATAGATTCCTGGGACTATCAGGCTACTAAATCAAATACCTATAGAATCTCTATTTTTAGCAAGTACCCTAAGTGATTTACAAAATTGAAGTATCACAGTAAAGAAATTTCAAGTGTGCATCTGGATAAATATTTACATATAAATATACCCATATAACTGTCATTCAGAATCAAGATATAGCACATTTTCATCACCCTAGAAGGCTATTTGATGCCCCATTTTAGGTAATAACACACCCAGAGGAAAAATACCACTACGTTGCCTTTTATTAAACTTCATACAAATGGAATACGTGGTATATTTTTTGTAACTGATAGACTTCTTTCAACATTGTATACTTTGGTTTCATCAATGTTGTTGAGTGTATAAATAGTGTATTCTGTTTTAATTGTTTTATAGTTGAATGATGGATATTTGAGTAGACTTCCAGGTGATCCCTAAGAACTATAACATTTAAAAATATTTCACTTGGATCTCTGAAGAAGTATTCTGTGGTTGATCAGGGTAGCCATTAACCAAAATAAAAACTTTCAAAAACACTATCTCCCAACCATTTTACCATGGGGTTTGAAATTTGCTTCACTTCTTTGGTTAAGACACAGTCACAGAGGTTGAATTTACATTTAAATAAATGTAGTCTGAGAGAACTTTATATGCATAAACCACATAAAATGCGTTATCACATTACCACATATAGGTTTATTAGATTAGTTGGATTTGGGAAGGTTGACAGAAACACGTTAGTGAGGAAAAAAAACAACAGTAAAGAACATGCAAATAGGCGAAGCCTCGGGAAATCCTGTTTTAATCATAGAAATATAATTTAATCACAGAAGGAGTAAAGAGAGGATGGGAATGAAGTCAGTTGTAGGGCTGTGGAGCCCCTTTCTCAAATAAATACATTGCAGCTCCTCCCAGTCCCCCTCACATCTTGGCATACTCTAGCCTGCTACTTGCCACCACTTCAAAGGAGGACCATTTTCAAAGTCCTCCTGCATGGGGATGAGAGCACTTCACTCTCTTCCCACATGTTCTGGGAAAAATACCAGCATCCAATAGACAGGATTACCTCCTGTGTTCTTTTCCCAAGTCTAGGCACCAAGACCTACATTAACAAGAAACCCCTCATCGCAGTGATTGTGTACGTCTCATCCAATACAGCAGCAGACATTATCTTTGCCAGCCAATAAATACAGAGAGCTCCAGTGATGGTCTATGAATAGAGGTGTTTCTCAGACTTTACCCTTCACTCAGCATGGTGCTGGATCCAGGCTAAGGACATTCAGAGAATAGGACAATTAAAACCACATTCAAATTTATCTGTTGAACAGTCATCATATTTCTTAGGTAATACAACTAGGAACTTACTGAATAAGCCTTCTGTTTGACTTTGGAATTGGTTTCTTGTTAGGCCCCTGAGTATCCCACAGGAAAATGACTAAACCAAGAGTCAGTGAAGAATTCTGGATTTATAGTAGCTTTCTGCAGTCTTCCGTGTAAAGATATTTATGTATATTTACGTATGTGTACGTGTGTGTGTGTAAATCACACACGCACATGCACACGGTTTCTTAACAGGTTCTCTGAAATGTGCTGCATTAAACTTGGACTCTGTTATATTTCAACTTAATGCCTCAGTGTTGGAAGCTATGTCGACATTAAATTGTGATAATCGTCTATTGTCAAACTTTGGTCCAAAGCTGAATGAATATATAGCATGTCCTTCAATCACTTTTAAAAAAATACCTAATGTTTACAAGAAAGCATATTTATTTTAGTGATGTCCCTAGAATATTATATACCTTGCACAGAAGGAATAATTAATAAAACTCCTCCCCCTCCATTTCTTAATTATTTTACCACAGTAGCAACAGCCCATTTGTTGGGTGTCTCTTTGGTTCTCTAACCATCGATAGCCAAGTATTTACATAATGACTTCTAAGAGTTGAAATTTTTAGGAATTAAATGTTTTCAAAATAGTGTATGCTAAAGGATTAAGAAAGCTCTTGAGACTGTTACAGGACAGGTCAGAAGAGAGTTTTTACTTTTGAGAAATTGGACAACTAAGGCAAAAAGAAGAAATAATTGATTCAGTTAAGTGAATCAAGGAAAGATGCTGGCTATAAACCTGACTGTTAGATCAGTACTTATATCTCTTCACAAATTTCTGCTAGAAAGAGAATAGCTAATTCCAGAAGGCTCTTGCACGGTCTTTTCTGATTTTGAGAAAATCATATGTCAAAACTAAAAGAAATGTTGTTTTGCATAGGAATACACTTTCAAGGCTAATTTCTAGAGAAGTTTTGCCTTTCATTATGGAAAAATGCACCATTAATACTTTTATTATAAGGACTGTGAAAATTGTCTCCTCCCAGCAATTTAACACCCACTTGCTTTTCTCAAACCCTGTAAGAGACACCTAGATGTTTGTCTCCCTCACTTCCATATGTACAGGTCACTATAACACAACTCAACTTTAACTTCTATTCTCAACATGCAGCTTGACTGACCTGTCAAGACGTAAGTCAGCTCATATCACTTTGCCAGAACCTTATCTCACTCAGAAAAAAATCCAAAGTTTAAAAAAAAATTTTTTTTCAAATTTCTTACTGTGGGGCCAAGCTGTCAGGGCCTCCCAGGGTCAGGAAATGTTTACAGGCTTTGGAGGCCAGGTAGCTCTGACTCTCCCAGGCCCAGGTGGGACTGCAAGGAAACACCTTGTTTATGTGAGTTGCTTTTAGTGCAGCATGTGTGCTGGCACCATGACATTATTGTTATTGTGTTATAAAAACCCCAGTTCTGCTTAACAGGTCTGGGTTCTGTGTTCTGTGTTGTGCTGCTTTGCTGCTGCTGCTGTTTAACTGATTTCTGCTGCTGCTCTGCCTTTGCTGAATAAAGTGTTGCTGCATTCATGTTAAAGACTTTGCAAGGCTTTTTTCCGGTTGGGTACCTCACCACCGAAGCCGTCCCTGCTTGAAACACTGGGACCCGACACTTACATTGACTCGTTAGATTGTAGGTTATCTGTTACTTTCTTAACTTCATCTCCTATTCTTCTCTTCTATGCTTCTTTTTTTTTTTTTCTGCCTCACCATGTTGGCTTTTTTACTATTCCTTAAATACCTGAAGCATAAACCCAGCTCAGAGCCTTTGAACTCATTGTGCCTCTGGTTTGAAATGCTCCTTCCAGCTGTTCCCATGGCTTGTTCCCTCACTTCTTTCATTTCCCTATTTAAATGTCATTGCATCAGGTAGAAAGCCCTTATGACTATACTATATAAAATAGCAACTGCTTTTTTTTTTTTTTTAAAGATTTCTTATTGGGGAATTGGGGGGATGGGAACAGTGCTGGGGAATTGGGGGAAGGGGAACAGACAAGTTGCTGTCCTTTTGTTCTTCAGTCTAGTTGTGGAGGATGTTGCTTCACTGGCCCAAGTTGGCACCATCATTGCGCTCTTCTCTGGTGAGGCAGATCAGTCGCCGGCTTCTGGACGGCCGCTCACTGCGGCTGCTGGCCGCTCACGCTGGCTGCTGGCCACACATGGTAGCCCATGGCAATCCACTGCCACAGGGACTGCAGCCCACGCCGTCGCCGGCGACTCAGGGCAGCCCAGCTCCAGGTTGAGCTGTTGTTCAGCATCTTAGCTGTAGAGGGCAGTGTCACTGGCCCTCATATGTGGGATCCGTACCGGGGCCCTCTGGCATCCCAAGCGAGTTCTTAACCATCGCGCCACTCGGCGGCCGGCCCAGCAACTGCTTTTCACCTTGGCACTCCTAGCCCCTAGATACACTATATATTCACATGTAAAAATTTTATTGCCTATTTCTCCCAATTAGGGTTTGAACACCATAAGGTCTCTGCTCTGTTCCCTACTGGTTTTCCAAGCATGTAGTTGATACTCAAGGCATATTTTTAATAAATGAAGAAATGGGGATACACAATAATATATTGGGTTGTCAGAAAAGTCATGATGCATTTTTGCAATGAAAAACATAGAAAAAATACGTCATGACTTTTCCGACAACCCAATAGTAAAACTTAAATTGTGAAACAGCTGAGCATGGTCTCGATTTTGTTCATCTTTTATTAGCAAAGACATTATTGTAAAGACATTACAGCTGGCCTAACAGGTGGCAACACAAATGTTTGAAGCTTACAGATAAAGGATTTTGGGGGTGGTGTATATGTTTTATTTCTGTAGAGCTGATGTCTTTGCAGCGTGCCCTAAGAGGTCACAGACAGAAATCATGAACCTCACTCAGTGCAACAGGTGTGACCTGACACCCGTATCCTGCATTTGGAGCGTCAATGGACAAATAAATTACCACAGCCTAATAAAAAGTAAGGGTTCAAAAGTGGGTTTGACTTCTGTTCCTTTTCAGGTATATATTTTAATTCATTTCCTCCTTCTTTCCTTGACTGCCCAATTCTATTTTTCACTCTGCACACATCATCTTTTCTACCTTCCTGAAAAGTGGCAATTTTCCCATTTCTACCATTATTGCTTCTCTTTCTACCTGCATACCATTTGTTGAGGAAAGAGCCATTAGCTTGCTTCACGGGTCCTGAAACTAACCTATCTCCATTTTATTTACTTGCCAAATATAAGTAAAAGTTTGCTCATCAAGTGACATTCTCCATCTACTCTGTGTCTTCTTACTAAGAGTCACAGCACATTGAATGTTATGGCCCACGGGCCATGGTGCCTGTACCTATGTACTTCTACTAAGTTAAATGCATACTAGTCATCTGTGTTGTTCCCAAAACTGTTTGTGCCAACTTTACATGTTACTCCAAATAAATAACTTAGTTAGATATGCCATAAAATTCTGAAATAGCAGTGGAGAAAGGTGTTGCTGAACTGATGAAAATTAAGTTGAATGCTTTCAAAAGCTTAATAAAAATAATTCTTTAAGGGATTGCTTAAAGAATTAGATGTGATCCAGACAACTGAAAAGACTGATGGCAGAGGTGGGGAGAATCACAATATTTGGAATGATTCAGTAATCAGACTATTTCACAACTGCCTTTGAGATTTTTTTTTTAATTAAAGTTTATTGGGTGACAATTGTTAGCAAAGTTACATAGATTTCAGGTGTACACTTCTGTAATACATCAATACATCACCTATATATCACATTGTGTGTTCACCACTCAGAGTCAGTTCTCCTTCCATCACCATATATTTGATCCCCTTTACCCTCATCTACCATCCCTCTCTTCCCTTACCCTCTGGAGATCTTTAAAGAATAAAAAAACTAGAAAATATAGAGGAAGTGTTCTAAGTGTGATTTATATAAAAAGACAACTGAAATTTTAATTGCAGAATTCATGTGTCCTATAACACAAATTGGGATGTTAATAAACAGGTATTTTTCAAAAATTAAAAATATCTATATCACTTGTCATGATTTTCTGTTTTAAATAAAGGTATTGATTAATTGATTAATTGATTAATCAACTCATCTTGATTGCTTTATTGTATTAGTTTTCTATTAGCAGTCCTAAACAACACAAATCTATTATTTCAGTATTTTTAGATCAGAAGTCTTGCCGTGGTGTGGCTGGATTTTCTACTCAGGGTCTCATGGAGCTAAAATCAAGGTGTCAGACATGTGGGGCTACCATTTGGGGCTCAGAATCCCTTCCAAGCTCACTGGTTGTTGGCAGAATTTATTTCCTTGCAGTTCTAAGACAGAGGTAGCTGTTTTCCTGTTGGGGATTAGCTGGGGACCATTCTCAGCTTCTAGAGGTTGTGTGCGGTTCCTTGATATGTGGCCTCCATAGGTAGTTTGTATCAGTGATGTTTGGGTTTTTTCCTGGTCAGACAGAATGTCTCTGACTTTCTCTTCTCTGACAAGCTGGAGAAGATGTTCTGCTTTTAAAGGTCCAATGTGATTAAGTTAGCCTCAGCTGGATAACCTCCCTTTCTTAAAGTAAACTCTGCCTATTGAATAATTTAATCACCAGAGTGAAATTAATTGTAATCACAGCCCCTGAACTTATGCAGGGCATGTGCACCAGGGGCTCAGAATGTTAGGAGGCATCTTAGATTTCTGCCTATCACAATCACATAAAAGTCTGATGAATGCTCACGTGTATCCCCATTCACATTGCATAAGCAAAGCTCAGCTGGAACCAAATGGCTAATACCTGTAGCCTCTCTCTTTTGCTTTCATTTCTTCTTTATCCTTCTGTCCCTTCCAAAGCAGTCTAAATGTTTGCAGGCTAGTAAGAAGGTCATGATAATATTAGCAATGAGTGTTTGCTGTATATAGAAAAAGAGAAATTCTGATTTTATTAACAAAAACACTTTGGAAGATATTCTCTATCAGCCTCCTACTCTCTGACACCCATATCACTTTTCTTTAAAATTAGACTTAGTTAAAAAAGAAAATGCATTTACTTGAAGTATTATTAGTGTGGGTTGGTGAGAGTAGATTAAAATTGTGATTCCTAAAATAATCATTTGCTCTCTCCAAGGAGAAAACAGTTACAATAAACAATTAAAATAATAACAAATTAGAACAATAGCAATAACATTCCAATGCAGTATCTGATAATTGGAGAGTGGGCTGTGACCAATCAGCAAATAAATGTAGTGTGAGGTCGATAGCACTGTGCTGATGACCACACATGAAGGAATCTCAGAAAAGAGGGCATTTTGGGGGCTGTGGCATTGTGGTCTTTAGGTGCAGACACCATGATACTGTCCATCTGTATTAAACTGTGCTTTCCACTTGGAAGGGCATTAAGGTGCCCTGCCTTCTTTATAAGACAGGCAAGAAGTGTGCCTTCTGTAATCATGCACACTCTCCATGTTCCTATTTGTCTTGAAATTAAAAAACAAAAACAAAAACCAAAAAAATGACAAATATGAGTGCGAAAAAGAACGACAAAACTTATTTTTATCTCATAAATATATGTTCCATAGACCTCCATGTCTATTGAAGCAAATACTTCCATTGTTAAAGGAAAATAACAACTGGAAAAGATGGTTTAGAAGAAATTTGAGCATTGAATGAAAGTTTTGACTAGTTGATTTTAAGGCCCTTCCCTACCATACCATTATATGTACCTATGAATAAAAGATATATCATAAAATGTTTAGAAAATTTTAGGGGTCAAGCAAAGTGGATATGAGTGACTCAGTAGCTGTGAGTCATCATATACGCCTCCTGTCTGCTATGCCAAAAAAAGAAAAAAGATCTGTGGACATTTCTTCAACCTACCCATATCTCACTCCCTGGGTAAATAGATATTCTCTCATACAAAACATAAACATGTGATTATTTTATTGTGAATATATGACCTTCCAAAGCACACCTGTTTTTAAAATGCTTCAGTAGAACTGCCTGAAATGTTATTAGCCAAACTGCACTACAAATAGTCCACATTTAAATAAGGTTTACAAAACTCAAGCTTCATTGTAAGAATAGCATGAAGTTTCAATCTATAGAACTGAAAAAAAATTTCTATATTCAATATTCAATCTTTTATTGTCATTCAATACCTGTTATTTTAATATAGATGTGAAATATGAATTTCCAGAATATCTACCAATTCTACTACATAGAAATAAACTGGATAGAAACTTTGCACCAGCTTTTTTTTTTTTTTTTAAGATATTGGAGAACTGGGGGAGGGGAACAGATGAGTTGCTGTCCTTTTGTTCTTCAGTCTAGTTGTGGAGTTGTCGCTTCACTGGCCCATGTTGGTATTATCATTGCGTTCTTCCCAGCTAAGGCAGTCACTCACTGGCCACTGGATGGCCACCCACGTGACTCACGGCAGCTCAGGAAAGTGCATATCAGCTGCCGGCTAGCCCCACTGCAGCCTACACCATCGCCAGTGACTCATGGCAGCCCAGCTCCAGGTCAAGCTGTTGTTCACCATCTTAGCTATAGAGGGTGCAGCGTCACTGGCCCTAATGTGGGATCCGAACCGGGGCCCTGATGCTCAGAGGTGGCATCCCAAGCCAACCCTTAACCAATGCGCCACTCGGCCAGCCCTTGCACCAGCTTTTGTAATTTAATCGAAGAACATTTTGCAGTGAAATTATCAGGGCACTATATAGAAATATGAATACCTAAAATCTCTCAGCCACCAGAGGTCAATGACATCTTAAGAAAACTGAATCACAAATGAAACAAACTCAAGATATATAGCTGAATGTCTCTGAATTAAACCTGAAAAAACAGGCTCCTATTCTTCTCATCTCTTCTGACCATACCTATTGCTATAATATTTACTTCAGCATTTCACACTGTATACTGTAACCTGTTATCAGGTGTTTCACACACACACACGCATACACACACACACACAAATAATGAAAGTGTAAAATGATACTATCAATTTAGATAACAAATTTGCAGTTTTATAAAAACTTAAACATATATTTACCCTATGACCTGTCAAATCCACTCCTACAAATTCATCCAAAAGAAAGTATGAGTCCACAGAAAACTTGTGCAAGAATGCTCATAATAGCAGATTTAGTCATGATAGTCAAAGAATGGAAATACTCTGTGTGTTTCAAGGGGAGAATTAATAAACAAACAGATTTACAATGAAGTACTATTGAGAAACAGAAATGATTGAACTACTGAAATATACAAAATGACGGAATCTCAAAAATAGTATGTTAACTGAAAGAAAATAGATACAGAAAAGTGTATATGTATAATTTCATTTATATGAAAAAGTGAAGAATAATATACAATGGCAGAACACAGATTTATGGATTTATCAGGACTTGCAAAAATTGACTGGAAAGGAAAGAGAACTTTTTGCACGGATGAAATGTTTTATAGCTTGATAGGGAAGTGTGGATTACATAGATGTTTGCATGTGTCAAAGATAGACAAAATGTAAATGAGATTGGTACACTATACTTTCTAAAATAATACTTTCATAAAAACTATTTATAAAAATTTGATCAATAAGTTTGGAAAACACAGGTTAAACAAAATAAAATTTCTTTTACTATTTCTTTAATAGTACTAATGTGCACTATGAAATTCTAAGAGCTATAGTATGTAAACTTTTTACCATAGTCCATTTTAAGGACTGCCTTTAAAGACTAAGCTTCCTTATAACATAACACAAGAGGAAGATTTTATCATAGTGCACACAAAATATATGGAAAAAATGATATGTACCTGTGTGTGTTAGAGTATAATAATAGGAGAGAGACCAAATTAAGAAGACATCTATTTCCATGGCATAATGACACATATATCTTTGGTACCACCTGTTAATAAGATCAGGGAAAAAAATGGAAATTTTTACTAAGCCTGCAGGAAAGATTAGAGTAGACAGCTGAAAAGAATAGTAAAGGGAGATACCCAGGAGAGAAAAGAAAGAAAGAAAGAAAGAAAGAAAGAAAGAAAGAAAGAAAGAAAGAAAGAAAGAAAGAAAGAAAGAAAGAAAGAAAGAAAGAAAGAAAGAAACCAGGGTATTTTTTTTATTAGTTTCAAGTGTACAAAACAATGTAATAGTTATACATTTCACCCCTCAGAAACCAGGGTATTGAGACTTTGATTCAGAGACAAAGCAGTTATGTGGGAACAGTCAGGAGTTTTATTTTCAGCTCTATTGCAGACTTAGCCAGGGGCTCCTGGGCAATTCACACATGTAATTTATGACACTCTGGTTGGCTTAGTATATCTGACCTGAGAGTCTGTAATTGTCTGACTGGTGGCAGCTGTCACTGGAGTATAGTAAGCAAGGTTATTCCTCTGTGCTCTATGCTTTGGGGGACACCAAAACTTTAATAGAAAAATCTGCTAGTAAAGAAAATGAAATATTATTAGCCAATATCAACTGTTAACTGATCATTTTGTAAATACCGTTTATAGATTGTAATCCTCACTATAAAAATTCCCAGGTGTTTTAGAGCTTTTAGAGAACTGTAAAATACATTCCCAGGGCTGGAGGTGAGGAGTGGGGTAGGAATGATTCAGGTGGCAGCCTGATTGATAGTAAGAGTTAATGTAAGTGCATCTACATAACCACCATTACCAAAATAGCTGGGTAGGTAGGACTTTGAATCTTTCACATTAATCATTTATGCCACATATTTACATTCTACACATTTATATTCCCTTTCAAGAAAATGTTTATTGCTTATTATAAGTAGATATTATGCATATAAACAAACCTTATAATTATCTATCTTTTGTGCTGTGTGGAACATCATTCAGTTTTTCAATGATGTCTCCTACAATAAAGTGTGGACTTGTTCAGGGGATGATTAATCTTGGTAGTCATGTCTCCCATTCCATGCCCCAGGTACCTCCAGAATAGTTCCTCATGCTTACTCAACACACACCAAATGTATTATGGATAAAAGAATGGTATGAAGAAAAAAAAAAGTGGCAGGGTAGATGGATGAATGACACTATTTAACACAACATATAAACTAAATGAAATAATATTATGTAATAAACTTAAAAGTGGATGCCAGGACTTCTGGTTGTGGCTAAGTTGGAATAGCCCATTCCTTGTTACTCTTCCCTCATACAACTAAAAAATCCTGGACAGTATAATATAATAAGCAAAAATAGAAAGACTCCAAAGGTAAATGAAGAAGGTAGACAGGATAGAGACTGTAGGAATTGAAGAACAATATGGTGATGAAGGTGATGAGTTTCTTTTCTTTTTGCCTTTCATATATCTTGTATGGGCACTGGAGAAACCTACAGCTCAAAACTGCCAACTGTCACAGATAAGGAAAAAGCCCAAATAAAAGCCTATACTTTCTAACAAAAGGACCAGAAAAAGGATGACCTACAAGTACAGAACATCTTTTTAATAATACACATCCTAATTCAATCAAACACGAAAGGCAAAACTGCCCATCCCCTTGCAGAATCAGGGGGGCTGTTGTGGAGTTGAAGTTCTGGCCACATTCAACAATAGCAAGATGGAGCAAGTCAGCCTCCCATTTCCCCTCACCTGACTGTGTCAGTGGACCAAATTCGAAACATAATTCTACCCCCACTCAGCAGTAAAGAAATGAAACCAGATGGTGCAGGGGGTGCTAGTTGGCTTTCTGCTTCTCTCACCATGGTGCTAACACAGGGATATAATATGGTGAACTGAGCTTTTGCCACCCCACCCCCACTAGACCTTCACTCTACACACAAGCAGAATGACAACCTGAAAAAAGAAAGTATATATATGTGTGTATGTGTATATATATATATATATATATATATATATATATATATATACACACACATATAGATTATATATATATATATATATATATATATATATATATATAATCTAGGACCTCACAAAACAAAACCCAAAATGTCCCAGGTCAGAATCAAAAAGCTCTCTTCACACTAAGAACCAGGAAATTCTCAACTTGCATTAGAAAACTCAATCAACAGATACCAACACCAAAACAACACTGATGTTTAACTATCTGCAAAAGATTTAATGAAGCCATCATAGAAATGGTTTATTAACAGTTTCCACAATGCTTGAAGCAAATAAAAAAATAGAAAGTGTCAACAAAAATATAGAAGATATAAAGAAGAATCAAATGAAAATTTTAGAAATGAAAAATAGTAAAAATAAAGAGCTCAATAATGAGTTCAACAGCAGAATGGAAGGGACAGAAAAAAAGAATTCATAAACTCAAAGACAGAACAATAGAAATTATGCAACCTGAACAGATGAGAGATAATAGACTTAAAAAAAAAAGAACAGAGTCTTTGAAAGAAAGGAGAAAGAATGTGTGTCTTAAAAGTATTCAAATATCCTCATTTTGCTATGAGTCTAAAATTTCTCTAAAACAATTATCTTAGTTAAAAAAGTATTCAAAGAAATAATGGCTGATGAATTCAAACTTTGACAAAAACACATAAGTTTACAGATTCAAGAAGCTGAGCAAACTCCAAACAGGATAAACCCAAATAAGTCAATAGTTACACTACTGAAAATTAAAACAAAGAAAAGTTCTTAAAAGCACCAGAAAGAAATAATACATTCTCTAGAGAGGAACAATACTTTGAATGACAGCAAATTTCTCACCAGAAATCATGGCGGCCAGAAGAAAATAGCACATTTACATTGCTTAAAGAAAAGAACTGTGAACCCAGAATCCTGTAACCAGCAAAAATGCCCTTCAAAGAATGAAGATAAAATTGACATTTTCAGATGAAAGAAATCTAAGAGAATTTGACATCAGCAGGTCTGTCCTAAAACAATGTCTACAGGGAGTTCTTTGAGCAGAAATAAAATGATTAGGAAAGAAAATCATTCCTTATCACAGGTGAAGGTCAGAAAATTCTTCTCATCAATGGAATTATAATAGATATGTATGATATTGCGAGGGGAGTGAGGTGGCAGATTGGGGGAGGGAAGTTGTCACTTTGAAGGGTAAAAAGTATAACTATTGCACTGTGTGGTACACCTGAAACTAATTTTTAAAAAATAATAGTAAAATAAAAGTAAAATAAAGAAAATTTTTCTCTGGATAAACTAATTAATCCTAGAGAAAAAGTTATCTAACTTATCACACTTGAATACTGACACAAGAAAAAATGTCCTTCTGTTCCTCTGGATGCTGATGACTCCTAGTGCTATTAAGGGTCAGCTGTGACCATAATGGATGAAATAAAAATAGGAAGTGGACAGATGGGGTCAAAAATATAGGTCCATGATGATATTGTTGAGCCACTGCATGAACCAGACATAGAGTCAAAAACTTCAGGACTTCTTGTTACATAAGATTTTATACAGTCTTTTAAATTTTGTATCTCCTATGACACTTTGGGTTGCAAGTCACAGAAAACTAACTTGAAAGTAAAAAATAAATAACAAGGGTAATTGCAAAAACAAATGCAATCATCAGCCACCAATGAAGAAGAGAAAATTGATTTGGATAGTCCAGCAAAAAACATGAAATGCCAATAAAGAGGAGATGAGATTCAGGTAACAAGAGATTCAACACAGGCTATCATCAATGCAAATCCAGAAAGGCATAAAAAGGTGTCTGCTGAATAGGAGCAGGCCTAAAAAGTGAATGTCACTGAATAAGTAAGGCAGACAAAACTAGAGGCAATAAATGGTAAACAATGCTGATGGTCATTAAATAGAGATATTGAAGTATATGGGAAAATATTAATCACAGTTGCATTGTAAACAAGATACACGAAGACTAGGGTAGTCATTAATTTTAGAAAAATTAACTCATGTAAAAAAATTCATAGTTATTTTGAGTATTATTTGCACAGTCAAAATAATATAAAAGCTGACAATCAATAGATAATTCAATAATGTTACTATGCTAGAGAATAAGGGAGGACAAGCTGGATAGGCTGTAGTATAGCAGAGCCAATAAATGACTCATACATTAGTAGGACTCAATAGAACATGTCTATTATTTATAAATCCTATTGATTAGCTATGTAAAAAAAAACATTAGGAAGAGCATGAATAATTGAGAGTTTTTTGTTTTTTTTAAGATTTTATTGGGGAATCGGGGAAGGGGAACAGACAAGTTGCTGTCTTTTGGTTCTTCATTCTAGTTGTGGAGGACACTGCTTCAACGGCCCATATTAGTATTGTGATCATTGCACTCTTCCTGTGTGAGGCAGTCACTCGCCGGCATTTGGATGGCCACTCACGGCGACTCACAGCAGCTCATGAAAGCTCACGCCAGCTGCCAGCAAGTCCCACTGCAGCCTACATCGCCAGCGACTCACCGCAGCCCAGTTCCAGGTTGAGCTGTTGTTCACCATCTTAGCTGTAGAAGGCAGCGTCACTGGCCTTCATGTGGGAATAGAACTGGTGGCACTGCTGCTCAGAGTTCGTGCTCCCAAGCCAACTCTTAACCAACTGAGTCACTCGGCCAGCCCCAATTGAAGGATTTTTTAATCACCAGGCATACTTCTGCCTCAGGACCTTTTCATTTGTTGCCCAGAAACCTCTACCTTTAGATATCTTGACTAATTCACTGATTTCCAAAGGTAACAATAGTTACCCCTCATTGAAGCCTTCCCTGGACAATCTATCTAGTATTTCATCCCCTCCAAATATTTCATATTTTCTTTCCTGATCCATTATTTTTTTTCTGAGCACTTACCACCATTCAATGGTTAAATTATTATTCATGTATTTGTTTGTTGTCTTCTCCTCCACGAAAATGTACAGTCCACATTGGGAAGGACTTTTATGTGCCTGCTGACTGCTAACTCATAGCACTTAGAATAGTGTCTGGTACATAGTGGGCCCTCATTAGTCATTTGGTGAGCAAATAAATAAATTTATGTTGAACATCATTACCTGTGAGGAGCAAGATGAGAGCTGTGAAGAGGTAGGTAGTACAGGGTCCTGCTGGTTTTTTGGTTTTTTTTTTTTCATTGTAAACCATGTATTATGACTTCTTTATTTAAATGAGTATGTGTTCCCTCTCAATGAAAAATATATATTTTTTAATAAAAAGATGACGTAGGTCAAATAAAAGAAACAAAATTTCTAAAATGATATTGAGTCTGAAAAAAAATTGGGGGTAGTCCCTTGGAGGTTTTTGGAGGTATGACAATTTAACCTATTTTAATAACTGATTTGGATGCATAAAGTACAAAATAATGAGGAAATCAGAAAGATTAGCTGTTGGACCAGCTACTGAAGACAAGAGTGAATGCTTCATAGAAGAGTTACTGGACAAGAGATAAAGAGGCAGACAAAATGATGGACTTATCTTCTAATTCTATAAAAATCAGGCCTAAGAAAGAAAATTGGTTTAATTCTTTTTTCTTATAACAAAAATGTTTCATTGTATAACACCTAGAAAATAGAAATGGGCAAAAAAATAAATAAATAAATCACCCATAATCCTACTGCTCAGGAACACTTTTCATATATCTGTGAACATTCTTTCAGTTCTATTCTTACATGTGGATGAATGTGTGTGTATTTGTGTGTTTATGGGTCCTTGTGTATGTGGGTAAATTCCCTCGTATTTTCAAACTGGAACTTGTGATACAAACACATTCAAACAGCAAGGTTGAAACACCTTTCTTCTTTCCCCTAGAAAAATTGCCAGCATTTGTACTCTAATGACTTCCTAGCTACCATTGGCTCATGGTAGAGTAGAACTATTGACCTTGAGGTTAAAGTTTTCATGTTGCCCATTACTAATCTCCTGAGACAGCTTGTCCCCAGACAATGTTTCTCTTGGTCATGTTTTTGTGTCACTCCCTTCTCACAATGACACACTAAGAATCTATCACTGAGCATGGTGATGAAAGCTGATCCTTGAAAACCATACCTGCTTCTCAAAGTACACTTTTGAACTTTGCTTTTCTTGTAGAAATTTCAAGGTTGGTATAAACTGTCCTACAAAGAAAATTTCCCTTGCTGTTGATAAAGAACAGTTCAGATAAGAACAGATTTTTCCAGATAACAGTTTCCAAACACATAAAGAGCTCACAAAGTAAAGTCCTCCAAAACAGTAATCCATTTTTTCCCAATTAGCATTCTCTGTTTTTATAAATGATCAGGTAGTTATTCTCTCTCTCTCTCTCTCTCTCCCTCTCTCTCTTTCTCTCTCTCTCTTTTGGTTTCCTTCACTCTCTTCTATAGACCTGCAGAGAAGACCTGATCCCATCATGACATAGTCAGAATCAGTCACTCACTTCTAAGTTCATGCATAAATAAAGAAAACAAACAAAAAAAACCACTTAGTATTGGCACCAAATTTATACTTTTCTGCATTCATCCATCATAGATAAATGAAGTAGTTACTAAACTGAAGCCAGGAAAAAGGAAAATTTCCTGTGACATAACTGAGATTGAAATACATTAGTGGATTTCCATTGGTCTCAGAATAATATTAAACTATTGCTTCATATAAAATCTTTATATTACAAATGCCTATATTGGTCTCACAAAAAGTAAATTATTTTACTGCTGCAGGAAATTATGCACCTGTTTTTCTGCCATTTCAGTACAACCCTTAGTACATGGTAATATATAAAACTTTGAGTGCCAATTTAATTCTTTACTTGCAACTGAATTTCTTTGAATAGCTACTTAAAAAACAAAACAAAACAAAAACCTGATCCTCTAATTCCTTAAAATACCTACAGTTTAAAATCCAGTTAAATGTTAAACTTATTATTTGCTCAAAAAATACTCAATGCCAGCATTTTTGTTGTCCAAATTATTGGTATTTATCTGTTGCAATGACATTTTTTCTCTGTGTAGTTCTAATTGAATAAAAAATGCATATATTTGAAATCGACTGGAAATTTAATCTTAATAAAAGGGGGTGAAACCACTCTTCTGGTTTTCTAAGATAGTATTTCTTAGCATAAATTAGATCTAAATGCATTTGTTCACTTGTAATTATTAAATGATGAACCCTTTCCCCTTCTCCTGAAAAGCATGCCAAAACAAGAAAAATGAGAAACAGAAATAAAATTCCATCTTAAAAATAAACTACAATGTGTGAGAAACTATGCAGTGGAGGTAAATAAGTGTGAAAAGATGACCAGAGTGAATGATTTCAAGACCTCAAGCCATCAGTGCTTGAGATGGTACCCCAGGATCCATATCAGGAACTATAAAAATATTATGTGGGAACTGGTGTTAGGTTCTCCCATGGGCTCTGAAGTGGCTCTCAAAGCAACAAGGGAGGTGAGGCTGAAAGCCTGCTTCTCACACAGAGAAGAGATTTGCATATTCTGTTTGGGAAAAGCTTCTGAACCATGAGGATCCTTATAGCTGCAAATCCTGCAGGCAGAAGAGAAAGAAACAGCTCATGAAATGCATATAGCCCTATGTCATAAGGAACTTCCATGTGAACTGGGGAGGATCCCCACTATCTGGAAACCCTGTGCTGCTCACCTTTCCAATAACTATTCTGTAATTAAGCCATCTTGTTAAATTTTATCACATTCAGAGATGAGGAGTGATAAAAAATGAACCAGAAACCATTAGAAAATACAATACGGGAAAGAACAGGAAAAAATAAACCACAGAGGGAGAAAAATATTACTGTAAAATAGCATGCTTTTATTAATTTGAAAAATTTAACAAATCAAGAAAAGTCACAGTAGAAATTACAATAACTGCAGGTAGCAATGATGAGACAGGAAAACATAAACTATGAGCTAGCAGTTCTTGGTAGAAAAGAAAAAAAATCATAAGATAAATAAAGGCATCATTTATGTAGACATTAATGAACACACAGAATTCAGAAGAATAAGCAAAATAAAAATGCAAAGGTTTATAAAGAAAATGTGAGTTCTGGAAGACAGTCAAAGGAGATACTGCATGAATATAACTACCCCTAAAAAAGAAAATCAAATTTTAAAGAGAAAAAATATACTTAAAGATATAAATTTAGAAGTTTTCTAAAAATAAAAGAGTTGAATTTACAAATTGAAAAAGCATATCATGTTTCAGAAAAGATTATTTTATGTAGAATGATGTCAGTCAACATGAATCTTAGTAAAATTACTGGACTTCAAAGATAAGTAAAAAGTAAAGAATCCTTTAGCATCTATGCAAAAAACAAAAACAAAACCAAAAAAACACACAAAAAAACCCAAACAAAAACTTGAATCACCCAAAGGAAAAAATTCAGATTGTCCTTAGACTGTCAGCAACATTATTCAACACCAGGATTCAGTGGAACAATATCCAGATTCCCTAGGAGGCAAAAAACATTAAGATATAAGAATATTATGTGTAACAAACTGTTGGACTCTTGGGCCAACAGTGTTCTTGTGCCAACCACAGTCCCTGGAAAATAGTAAACAGATGAATAAATGAATGAGCTTGGTGTTAGCATACTAGTTTGACTCTGCATTGGACATCCACGAGGGCGTCTGGTTAATGTAGAGATAAGAAAGTAGATCCCAGTAGGAAAGAGGCTACATTTGTGAATCATGATAAATTACATAAAACTGTAAGACAGGAAGGAGATATGAAGCTTGAGAAAAACAACAGCTTTTAAGAACACTCTGTTCAGGACTAAACTCCATTAGAATAAGAACTCAAATGAGAGTAAAATGATAATTACTATTTGCCAGGCACTGTCATAAGTCCTTTACATGAATCAACTAATTTAATTCTCACAAGCCCCATGTAAGTAGGCATTATTAGTAGTTTTGCATCCATTTTATAGATGAAAAATCTGAGGCACAAATTTTTTATGTAACTTGCCCAGAGTCACATAGTAGTTGAACCCAGTCTGGCTCCACACGTGTTGTTGCTTCAATTAAGAAGAAGGGGGACCATCAGAAGAACACAATAGAGGGAAAGGCAGTAGAGTTTCAAGGCAATCACATTGACGACCATGTCAGATACCACAGAGAGGTCGAATGCTATGTGGGGCAATTAGGTAGGCTTTTGTGACATTCGAGAAAACAATCTCATCAAGTGTTCAAGGCAGAAGTCAGACTAGGGTTAAAATAGTAAGTGTAGGCAAGAAAAATGACACAATGAGTGTAGACAAATATTTAGTCACATTTGATAGGAAAGTAAGACATGTGTATCTCCTAAAACTTTCTGGATTTTTTGTCGTTTCCCTGTAAGAGAAGTCTAAACTTGAGACCATTACTTTAATCTCATTCGAGAACCACATCTCAGTAATGTACATGTATGAGGCACTTAAATTTTATCTCCCTGTCTTAACAGTTGTTATGTTGACTTACAGACCACACAGTTTACAGGAGAGAACTACAAAATGGATCACTGGCACACATGCCACAGAGAACAGTAGACAATATTAACAGCTCTCTGCTTTTACCTAAATTCATCTTGCTATTAAGGAAACCTATTTGCAGGACTATTTTGCATCTTTGTTTAAAGCTTTGGTGATTTTGTTCTTGTTGGTGTTATAGTTCATGATATTGTTTACGTAGAATAGTGATCTCAGTTACTAAGTAACTAAAAATCTACTTTTGAAAACTAGCATGCAATGTATGTAACAAGCTGCAGAACAATGAACAGTGTGTTTTTACCTAAATAAGAAAAGGCGTTTTGAACTCAGTTACCTCCTCTTTGGTTACCTAGTGATATTGCCCAGTAACAGTCTGTTTTCCCAAGCTGAGTCAAATAAAGAAGGCCTGCATATGCTGCAGATTTTAAAATTGCAGATTTACACTGCAGAATAGACCTCTCGAGGCTTGAGGTCACACATAAATAGTTATGACACACTCAGTGTGTTTGGGTACACCTCTCTGAGAGTACAAAGGGAGCTTCTTTTTTAAAATCACAAAAATATTCAGCAAGCTGTTGCAGCATTTTCCTGACTAGTTTCAAGGTAATTTCTCTTTCCTTTGATGGAGACAGCCAGCTACTTTCCCCCAGCCTTCTATCCTTCTTATAAAGCCTCTTATAGTATCCAGGAATTGACAAAGGAAAGGTTTTGTGTTTATGCTATCACAAAACAGTCTGTCACTGCTCAGAAGCAGCAGAAAAAATATATATAAAGCATTATGTATCAAATAAGGCCATCCTACAGTTGGCAGGAGAGAAATGTGTGAACAGACACAAAAAAGACTGTGTTACTTCTGCTAGCACTATAAGAGATGTGGATCCTTGCAGAATCGACCAATAAGTGAAGACCTCACACCATACAAACTGGTAGCAGAGGTTCTAAATTGAAAAGGAAAAAGCTCATGTTGACTTTAGGCTCTTAATAGTGTGGTCTTCACACAGGCAGTGCACGCTAAATAAATAGTTAAGACAGATGATATAGATAGATAGATAGATGATAGATTAGATAGATAGATAGATAGATAGATAGATAGATAGATAGGTAGATGATAGATACATAGATTCCTTGTTTTGAGTTTTTTACAAGAGCTATCATATTGGGTTGTTGGAAAAGTCATGATATATTTTGGCCGGTTTTCAAAGGTCATTTATTTATATAAAGAACAAAGATCAATTAATGATATATTGCCCATTTTGTTCGATAGCCTTTGCCATCTTTCAGCGAGCTTCAGAATTCCTTGTTCATAGAAAGACCTGTCTTTATTCTCAAAAAACTAAACAAGGTGCTGATTTACAGCCTCATTTGAATTAAAAGTTATACCACACAAGGAATTTTGAAGAGAGCGAAACAAGTGGAAGTCTGACGGCGCAAGGTCAGGTGACTATGGTGGGTGTGGCAACATGTCTTATCCAGGCTCCAATAATTTTTGACGGGTGATCAGACTTGTTTGTGGTCTCGCGTTGTCGTGATGGAACACAACTGCCTTACAATTAACAAGCTCTGGACGTTTCTGGATGATAGAGTTGTTCAAACTGTCCAACTGCCGACAGTACACATTTGAATTGATTGTTTGGTTCCTTGATAGGGGCTTGAAAAACACAACACCTTTAAAATCCCACCACACTAAGAGCATAACCTTCCTCTGATGAATATCTGCTTTCGATGTCATCTGAGGCGAATCATCACATCGAAACCAAGACCGTTTGTGCACCACATTGTTGTAAACAATACACTTCTCATCACCAGTTCTCAGCCACTTCAAAAAAGATTGTTTTCCTTACATTTAATGAGCATATTACAGGTGTTTATATGAGCCATCCCATGAACTTCTTTGAGTTCATGCGGAACCCAAATATTGAGCTTGCTTACGTATCCCAGCTTTTTCAGGTGGTCGTGAACACTTGAATGATGGATGTCCAATGTTTTTGCAGTCTCTTGTGTAGTGTAACGTGGTTTGACTCAATCAATGTCTTTATTTTGTTGTCATCTGAGGAGCGTCATTTAGATCAAAATCACCAGCACAGAATTTCATGAACCATCATTGGCACTTACATTCTTGTAGAGCATTGTCATTGTAAACTTTATGAAAATTTTCACAAGCTTAACACATGTTCTCTCCTTTATGGAAGCAAAACAGCAAAATATGGCAAAAATGCACAGTTTGGTCTTACACCTTCAACTTGTAAAATTTCCAAAACTTAACCAAATCGCTCAATTTTTTTTAGAATGAAGCTAGAACTGTCAGCTGTCAAACGACATAGCAATAACATAGATGCGAATGACTCTAGTACTTCCAAAAAATGAACCAGTACTGTCTGTTGCAAACATGCATCATGACATTTTCAACAACCCAATAGCTGACTAGAATTTCTGCAAAGTTCGAATCCAGTCTTAAGCATCTCTCTTTTTTTAGTCACCAGCATTTCACACAGTTTGGCACATAATATGTACCCAATAAATAAATGAGAACTAAGCATTTCTCAACTCCCTCTACTACTATATACACACTTAGTGTTAGTTTTCTTTTAATTGAACCAAAAGTAATACCTTTTTTGTGATCATGACTGACATAGTCTTCAGAGAATCCCCAAATTTGTTAGAAGATATACATTTATAATTTGCTACCTATTAGGACCTTATAAATATAGGCTCTACCTCCTTTTTCTAGCTACTGGCCACTGTCCCTTATAGTCATTCTGTCCACTCCCGTCTGTACTCCCTCCCCCAAATGTACAGAATCTCAAGCATCTGTTTGACCCTCTCATCCTTAAGTCACCACTGTTAGTTTCTGCAAGGCTCTCTCCTCTGTCTCTCAAGCTGGAAAAACCAGTCAAATCAGGGTCTAGCTCAGCTGAGAAGGGCACAGCTGGGGCAAATCCTGGAGAGCAGACTTCAATTAACATCTGTTTATTTGCGATCATGGTTATTCTCTCACCATTACAGGGATTCATTAGGGTTGTTGTAAGTACTACTTGGGAAGATGGATTTAAGCCTAAAGATATAGAGTTTAATGTGGGCCTAATAGTACCAGAATCTGCCTGTCAACTATACATGTAACAAAATCACCACAGCAGGTTGACAGCAACACCAGCCTAGCAAAAAATCAAGGATTCTCTACTTTTTTTGTTTGTAGTGATTGACTTGTTGGTTGGTTCCCATATAGTTCCTTTCCTAGCAGCCCTAAACTCAGAGATTGGAACTACATCATAAGATGGTGATGTCATTGCACGTTTGTATATCATATTATAATTTTTTCTGATGTGTTATATTATTTGAACTCGGTATCATACAGAATAATGTTATTAAATTGTTTCCTTCTATAGAAAAAAATCAGAATTATATCTGGCAGAATTTATAATATTTCTTTATATTTAAATATTTAAAAATCTTTCTTTAGATCTACAGAATTTGATAGCTATTGTTGGAGGCAAATGATCCTTTAAAAAAAATAAATAAATGACTAAGGGTGATTAATCACCAATTAAGGACAAAATATAAAAAGATCGATGACCTCAGTGGCAACGTATAAAGAGACTCCCATCTCTTCCAGCTAAAGAGCTTTTTGGGCCTTCAACGTGGTTGCTACTTCTAGCTCATCCACTTCGATTAACATGATGTCATTGATGTAGTGGTTACATGTGAAATGTTTTCATAGTCCTCTTAAACCTAAGGCTATACTCCCTCCCAGTTATCTCACACTCCGTGGACTAAGAGCCCAAAAGGCAAGCATGAGGAATCAACATTTTCACAGATTTAACTGGCTTTAATCTTACGGAACAGTTGGGTATGTTGTTATATACATGGGGCAGTGAATAACATATTTGGTACCAAGTCATCTTGTACAAATTACTTAACCTCTATGACTTAATTTTCTCATCTGTAAAATGGAGATAGTAATAGTAATAATAACAGCCACTATGAGAATTAAATACATAATATATGTAAAGAATTTAGAGCTATGTTTTTTTTTAAGATTTTATTGGGGAATTGGGAGAGGAGAACAGTGCTGGGGAATCAGGGGAAGGAGAACAGACAAGTTGCTGTCCTTTTGTTCTTCAGTCTAGTTGTGGAGGACATTGCTTCACTGGCCCATGTTGCCATTATCATTGCGCTCTTCCCAGCTGAGGCAGATCAGTCACCGACCAGCCTCTGGACGGCTGCTCACGGTGGCTCTTGGCAACTCACACTGGTTGCCAGCCACACACGGTAGTTTATGGCAGCCCAATGCAGCAGGGGCTGTAGCCTACACCATCACCAGCGACTCATGGCAGCCCAGCTCCAGGTTGAGCTGTTGTCCACCGGCTTAGTTGTAGAGGGAACAGTATCACTGGCCCTCATGTGGAATTCAAACTGGGGCCCTGCTGCTCAGAGCTGGCATCCCAAACCAGCTCTTAACCAACATGCCACTTGGTAGGCCCTAGAGCTATTTTTGATATATAATCTTATATACAAGTACTATATAATATTAGCTATTGTAGTTTCTATGAATTATACCCAAAATTCACTGCTCAAAAATTTTAAATTATATTATACTTTTATTTCATTAGTACCTTGTCACATTTTTATATCTTTATTTATTATTATTATTATTATTATTATTATTATTATTATTTTTACATTTTGTTGCTGTAGAATTTATTTTCACCTTATGGATCTGTGCAACTAAAATATGACTTTCAAATATAATTATTTATTGCTAGGCACTGTGCCACAATTCAGTTGAGCACCACCCCTTTACTGGTGGATACTGGCCATGGTTGTCTTCTGCTTAGCTAAACTTTTCTAAACATTGTTGATGGAAAACACAAGGATCAGAAGGATTCTTTCCTAGATTTTCTCATTAGGAACCTCCAAAATACAAAGTATACCTTGACCTTGCTAATCATGGTGAGAATTTTCTATCTTATGACTATGCAATTCTTCACATACCATATATATCTGAAATCTGCATCAGATAGTTTATAGTATCGATAGCATACATGTTAAGCAAACACTATTTCTATTGTAGATCAGTAGATCTCAAATGGGAGACCAGGAGTGTATAAGAATCATAAGGAAATTTTACTAAGCTTTAACATCTTTTCTCCAGCCTCACTCTATTTTATATAATAGCCATTCTCACATCGGGGCAGGCAAGAATGTTGGAGATGGGCAATTAAAAAATCTCCCAGGCAATTCTAACCATTCCTCACTACCAACACCCACTCCTCATTGCCCACACCCACTACTCAGTCCTCTGATGAAAAACCCTGGCCCTGATCCTTTTTGTCCTTTTATCCCTAATTTTATTCCCAGGGAAGTTATTCAAACTTTTTAAAGCTACTGCCTCTGTAGAGTTCATTTTACATATTTCTTGAAATTTTTCTTTCCGTATTAGAGGCAATATGATCTTCTCATTATCTACTATGTTTGAAATTGGGCTATTTCTCAAGACCTTGACTCTGAACTTTCCATTTTATTATCCCTGGGAGGTCCTTTCCTGACAAAAACTTACTTGCTTTTTTTTCTATCCCTTGATAGAACTTTATTCAAAAAGGCATTGGAATATATATATATATATATATATATATATATATATAGTTGACCATTGGTCTGTCATTTTTATGTATTCTTTGAAGACAGAGAGAGCTCTGCCTTATTGAATCATGTGTCTCCTGAATCTACTCTAATGCCTGAAACATAACAAAAGCTTACTATATACTTTTCCATTTTCTGTGGAGTCAACATAATAGGATGTGGTAATTCTTGCCTTTTTCTGTGTATAAAAATCATCGGGGAATTTGAAAAAGTAAATTTCTAGCCTCTTACAGAAGAGAATTTTATTGACTGGATCAGGGAAGGAGTTAAGCAACCTGCTTTATCAGTAGTATTTCCAGGTGATTCTAATAATGATACGGTCATTAGACTAGTTGAAGAAAAAAGAGCCTAGAGTCTAGTCCATAACTTTGCAGGTCAGGAAACTTGATTTTGCCAGTGAATCCTAAGGTGATCAGGATCAAGCAACTATTGGGTTGTCAGAAAAGTCATGACATATTTTTTCTATGTTTTTCGTTGCAAAAATGCATCATGACTTCTCCTACAACCCAATAATTCACAATAAACTTGATCATGATGACAATATATTAATTTAAAATGAAAAATAGAACTATAGAAAGACTAATCAGCTGGTCAAGTTAATTTTCTCCTCCAGGGAAGTTAACATGAAATATGAAATTATAACCAGAAAATTGCTTTGTGAGCCAAGCTAGTTTTAAGGGTGTGTTCTAATAAATGGCCTATTTGAACTTGCTTTTATAAATAAGAAAGGGATATCACATAATATGGCTTTAATTATTTTTTATAATGTTCCTTTAAGCAAAGTAATATAAAGTTTAAAGTTCCTTTAAGCAAAAAGTTCTAATTTTACTGCAGAATTTGGTAGTTTGTTGCTATCGGATTGCACTATATGGGAGGGGTACTGTACATTTTCACTTGGCAGATAAAGGCATGTATCGAGCCCCTGCACACCCATACTAAAAACACATACCAAAGTTCAGAAAAGATGAAACAGTATGCCTTTACACATTGCAGGGCCAAATTTAGAAATATAGAAAAGAGACTGTCTTAGCACCATCATTATCAAGAGCTAAAGGGGTAATTCTAGGCAAATATCCACTGGCAACTGATCAAAAAAATGCATTAAGTTTCTGTCTATGAACCAAATAAGAAACTTGCAAGAGAATTACCCCCAAAAGTGGCAGAATATATCCATAAAAAACAAAGAAAGAAAACTGATTTGGGTAAAAAGAAAAATCTACAATAGTAAAAAAACTAGGGGGAGGCCCAAAGAAGGTAGCTTTATTCCCCAGAAGGGCCACATAAATAAGCTTCTAGAAAACCTTTTTTATTCTCTCCTCCCCTCCACCAAAAAAAAAGCAGTTTAAAATAAATGTATGAAGCGAAAAGCGCTAACATTTCAAGTTCTGCTTATTGATATTTCAATGAATTTTCATGAGCAAAATATGTTAAATAGGCAAATCTTCGTGATATCTACTTGACATTAGAGTTCAATTTCCAGAAGATAAGGGCAAACAGCAATTCCATGCTATAGAATCACTAGGATACAATAGCCACTGAGAAAAATTATGTGTGCAGTAGTTTTTTGTAACATGTCTCTCTAACATCAGAGACTGAAATATTAGGAAATTTGGAGATGGAAAAAAAGAAAACATTAAAATGAGAAAAGATTTCATTTGCACAAAAGCCACTAATGCACATAAACAAGAACCTTTAAAATGTCATCCTGGTAGATTTTAACATTCAGGATATATTATTCACTTTAAAAATACTGAACAACTGGAGGATCTGCTGCTTAAAGAATTGAGAGATTTATATATATATATATATATATATATATATATATATATATATATACACACACACACACACACACACACACACACAGAGGGTGCCAAAAAATGTATACATATTTTAAGAAATAAAAAAACTGTACTAAAATTGTAATACTCAATATACACCAATAACAAAAGATGAATACAAGTCACATTTGACTTCTGCAATTACAGGAAGTGCTCAAAGTGGCACCATCACTTTGTACCATCAGGGTAATTTTAATACAGTTTTTTTCCTTCCTTAAAATGTGTATCCATTTTTGGCACCTTCTGTATATATGTGTATATCTATCTATCTATATCTATTATATTTATATCTATATTTTAGAAAACTTTGTGAAGATGTGTCAACAGGTGTTTAAGCTAAAAAGATAATTGCAGGAGTGTTGTCAAGAAATTAATCAGCCAGATTTTGACAAAATGCTTTGAAGATGAAACATAGCTGCACAACATTGGTCCATAGAACATGGCAGGCAGTTTTCATCACATTAATTATTTGTATATGTCTCTGCAAGGTCCTAGAGAAAAGTTTTTGACTTCAAGTGACACAATTAGTGAATATATATCGTGTTGCAAAATAAAATTTCCTTTGATGTGTGGGCCAGACAGTAAGGAAAGAGATTAACAAGTTCCAAGTCTTATTGAAAACCCTTGAAAGTATGGCAGAGCCCTACTGAAAAAGTCTTTATGTATGGCTGGATAAAGGAACCTTTCCCTGAATATTCTTCTCAGCCTAAGAACATGAATTTGAGAAACAAGTAAGAACTTTGTGAGCTACATCCGATTATACACTAAAGAAAAAGTTGACTTATCTCTTCTAGACAAGTTCTGGATTTCTGAAAAAACAAACAAAAAAACCACCCTGCCATTACAAGAATGCAATAAACATTTTGCTATAACTTTTCAGTTTCTTACTTTTCAGTTTAAGCTTTTTCTTGTTGATCAAGAATCAAAAACACAGGTAGAAATTGTCCCATTTTAGTTGAAAATGTAATGTGTATGTCCTTATATTAGTTTCAATCATAAATTAAGTATTTGTGCAGCAAAAACACAAAACAAAAGAAAGAAAAAAACCACAGGGTTTACATTAGAGAGGTAAAATTTTATTTTATTTTTAATTTTCAAATATTACACTTTTATGATATATAGATACATAAATAAGATCAAGTAATCAACTCGTGCATAATTTTGTTATTTCTAACCCTTTATCTGAGTCTTACCATGTCACTTATTAGAAAAATGAAGTTTCAAAATTTATATAAAATGTGTGCCATATGCCATAGTTTTACTTATAGTGCTTTGGATTATAGTTTTATAGTTTTAGTATTTATATTGTCAATAGATATTCATATTGCAAATAACATTAATTAAGTCACCTTGCAGCCTTCATTTAAATTAAATCTACCAAACCTATATTTAGAAGACATAAATATGTTTTGGCTTGAGCCAGTTGTTTAACAGAAATTGGTTATGTATACCTTATGAGTGTTTTAGCCTTATGAAATGGAAAAAAAAAAGATTAATTTCATGAAAGGTAGGATAAATAACTACCTTTTTTTGTTTTTGTTATTTCAAAAAAGTTTGGCTAAAAGTTTCTTTCATTTTTAAACATAGAAAAACTATTACATATACCCTACTCATTAGCAACCCACTTTAAGGAAACACACAATGAAATTTTAGGTTAATGTGGACAAGGTTTTTTAAAAATCAAATAAACTTTTTATTAAAGAGAAGAAAAATCAAAGTTTCTTTTGCCTGCAATATTGCTTGAATTAGCATTTATCAGTTTTGCGGAGAAGGGAAACTATACAAAAAGAAACAGCTAATAAGTTGCTTATAATAATATAACCACATTAAAATACCATTTGATTCAATAGAGCACTGATATTTATTATTAAATTATTAGATCTATAGTGTACTGATCATGCCAATATACTCTAAAATATAGATATAATAGATTTACAGAGGACTTTCCTGAGACCTGAACATCATTTTGAGTATGCTTCCAGGGTAAAAGGTTAGGAAAGACCATCCTAGAGTGATGAGTTGAAAAATAGGACCATGGTATTATTTTATACTGGAAGTTAAGGTATAATAGTATGTTGTTCCCTGATGCCAAACAAATTTAACACTGATACTTGATGAACGCCTTCAAAACGGTTGCTACTGCAGATTACTCAGCTCAACTATGGCAAGTATCAACTCGAGAACATCCAAACCTGTAGAGAATTTATGAAAATCTATTTGAGCCAAACAGAGGATATGCCTGGAAGCAAGATCTCAGCAGACTGAGAAAAGTACTTCCCAGAATGGCAGTTTGCAGCTTCTTTCATGCATTTGGAATTAAGGAGGCAACTTAAGGAAGATTGTGTGAATGTGGAAGAAAACAAGACAGAGATTGGATTACAAGATAGTTAACAAGATGATGTGCTCTCTTGATGGTGGTTATGCTTCTGAAAAGAGGCATTTCAAAGGATTGTTAACCTAGCTGCACAGAAATCGTGAACAGAGCTTGCTTAAGGCAAAGATAAACCCTTTACTAAAGAAGTTATATGCCTGGGGCGTGACTGCTCACCTTGACTTGTCTAGGTGGAATTTATGATCAGATTACCCTGTGAGGTTACTTTCCATAGAACCCCTTTTTCGTCTACATAAGAAATACCAGATGGGGCCGGCCGAGTGACTCAGTTGGTTAAGAGCTCGCTCAAGAGTGTGAGCTCTGAGCAATAGTGGTTTGATGCCCGGCCCGAGCTGAGCTGCTGCTGAGCTGCCAACAGGTGGCAGGATGGCACAGCTAAAAAAAAAAAAAAAAGAAAAAAGAAAAAGAACTCTATTGTGATGGGTTTATAACAATGACAACAATAAAAAGAACCTATGCTGCTAAGCTAAATAGGCAATGTAGTAGGCCTCAATTTGTGTTTTAGAAAAAGGACATGTACACATCCATATTAGTATATCCATGAAATATTCCTAGGAAGGCACCTAGTTCAATGTTTACCTAAAGGGAGGGAGTCTGAGGGCTTAGGACCCAAAAAGATCTGCTTTCCATTTTTGTATCTCTAATGTTGAGTGTCTTTCATGAGTGTGTATTTTCCCTCACCAAATCCAGTTAATAATAATAATAATAAGTCTCTCTGGTTAATAGGTAAACCTTTGGGCCCCCCACTCCTAGCTTACGATGAAGAAGACATCACTGTGACCAGTTGGGGTCAGGGGTGAACAAGGAATCCTTGGATGAGGGGTTAAGGAGGAGAGACATTGAGCGCGATAGGGGAGAACACTTAGGAGTTGGAAAAATACTATAGGTTGTACAACATGCCCCTTTTCTCCTAATCCCCTCCAATCCTTGGGAAAGTTTATTCTGAATGTGACTGGATTTCTTATAAAACCTGAAAAAGATTTTACATGGGATCATGCAATGGAGGAAGTTGGGAAAGAGTGGAAGAAGCAAAGGTAATATTTTGGTTGTCTTAATCAAATTATCAAGACTCATATCTATAGAGATACAAAAGCCAAAAGGAAGGATGGGAAAAAAGGAGAGGAGGGTAGGAGGGAAAAGGAAAACATTAAATGATTTGAAAGAAACCCCGATCCAGGCATGATGAATAATGACAGAAAGGGGATGCAGAACTGGCTGGTAAAGTGGATCACACACGCAATGTGGGGTGGACTGGTTGTAATGGACATTCCCTGGAGAAGAATAGTAAGGGAGTAATAGAGATCCTGTTAGATTATCGGAAGTATATTCTTATTTGCATGAAAAAGTTCAGAAATTTTAGCTCTTTTATCTTCAAAGAGCTAAGAAGTTCTTCTTTAGATCAGGGACAAGGCAGAGAAAGAAAGCAGTAAGCAAGGAAATGAAGCTAGAAATCATTATTAAAATGCAAACTGATGTATAAAGAAGTTTAAATAAAGTGACACAGTACATGTAATGAGCAGGAGTATTTCCAGCACTGTTGGTAATAACTGTTACCGAATGACTAAGCATGTGCAGGGCTAAAGAAGTGTTGTAAAGTGAACAAGGGAAAGGTGAAAATGGACATCCAAAGCCCCAAGACCAATGATTTGGGAGAATAAGCTTATTTCTCCTATCTTTAGTGGTGGTATTAAGAGTTACCCAATTATGCAACAAGAGAAGACTCTGTTTGGGTTTTGCCTGGCCCTGTTTCACTTTATACTTTACTATATACCTGTGTAGAGACAACTTTTGTCTTTTCTTTCTCTGTGGACACACAGCCACCTTGAATATAGTAGATACCTGAGAAATACTGAAATGAAGGAAGAGAAGGAAAAAACGACCCAATTAGTTCTTGTTTCTGCTTCTTAATTTGTTCAGAAACAAAAAATATTGCAATATAAAGTGTGGTTTAAAATGCATTTCACATTATATTCCAGCTGGTCATGTCTATTCCATGCCTGTTTTTAAGGTAGTAATCACATAGTCATAAGGTAAGAATAAAGACTAAAACTCATTAATTTCCATGTGAAAAAAAAGTCTTACTCGTGAAATGTCCAACAATAATATATTGAATTAAGCACACCCTTATGATGAGACTTGGCTTTACTTGGCTATTTCCTTTTCCATATATACTCCCATTTCTCTACTACAACATGGTCACGTGAGTTTTGGGAGTTAACAGCTTTCCAAAATAGCAAAGTATCTTATTGGTATTTTATACTCAGCTCCATTTTCTTAATTACTTCTATGTTTGTAACTTCAGAACTCTCATAGCTCCTACATTGACTTATATCTGATGACAAATGCTAGTCTTTCACTGTAAAAACATCTCTAAACCTGGCAGTATAAGCCGCAGTGGACTAGAGAGTGTCTTCTCTGATTTTGTTTTGTCACTTCATTCTGTGAAACTCAGTTTCTCTGTCTGTCATCACTCAAATTTGCCTAATGTATACTTGCTAAGTTTCCCTGGCAATCACTTTCTCTGAAGGACCAGGCCAGATCCTTTAATCTTCCTGAAAGCTTGCTTTTCCTCAGTCATAATTAAATGATAATTTTAAAACCCTACATGATCCCAGTTAAGAAGGCGTGGGTAATAAAATTAATTATTATTTTTGTTTCTGATATCTGAACTTCCTGCTGAACTGCTTATAAATTAATCTAACTTAAAAAGAAAAATTTATCTTTTTGTAGATAAATTTATAAAATATAGTAATCTAGAACAGAAAAAGTTTTTGAGGATAATCACACCTTTCTTACTTGTTTCTGAAGTTTCGTGAAGAAACTCTTACTATTTTGATAGAAGACATAATTTCAGATGAGTGACCTAGATCTCACTTTTTGTAGTTTTGACCTAGTGGTTCTGGGTTGTTCTGAAGAGTATTGGAGCAAGGCTTTATGCTCATAGGTGCCCCATACATGCAGATTGTTTACATCTTCATTGCTCAGTTGAGCACTGTACAACCAGAGATCGCACAATCCTGTAAGGACAATGTCATCTCCCTTTGATGATGTGTAAGTTTAGTAAATATTGTTAAGTTCATAGGATTCTGACAGTATGACACTGAAAAGAAGGTTAGACAAGCAGAAATCATGGACTTCATCAGAACCTGGGCTGTTTGGATTTTCACAAGACTGTGCTGTAGACTGGTATATGGCTGAGCCCTCCACCACCTCCCAGGCATTCCTTGGGGGTGACTCATCCAGTTTTAAGTATCACTGACTATATGCTTCACTGATTCTTTTCACTTCTGTATAGAAAGCCTATGGATCTTTGGGCAAAAGTAAGAAATGAGTTTCAAAGGAGGCCTTAACAAGTGAATGGCATAGAGTCTGCACCATGGTGGAAGAAAGGGATGGGGAAGTAATTAAAGTGTTTAGAGATTCATTGAATTTAGCCAGCTAAATAAAGGACCTATGGGTTGGGCTGCATCATGGTTGACATTATGCAGGAACACCACTATTTTCTTTCATTCTTCTCTGGAAATTAACTTGAATTATATTCTTCCTGTTCCTTCACAAAAGGCAGTGCTTGTGAGAAATTACATGTCATTGAGATGTGGTACATTGTCATTGAGATGTGTGATTTGATTTAAAGGAAAGGAACTCACAGAGAGCTTTCCACCTGGATTAAGACCTAGTCATTCTGACGGGGGAGTCTTAGAGGTTGTATAATTGGAAATGAGACATATTCCTCTTCTTGTTGGTCTGTTAATCAGAAAGGCAGAGCACACTGAGCTTGGACAGTGCTCTTTGCACTGTGCATATCTAATCATATTCTTCAGTGTTTCTACTTGACTTGTGGATAGAATTCAAAGTCCTTAGTATGACCTAACAGACCCTTCACTATAGCTTCTGGAGGCATCCAGCCTCATTCCTCACTACTCCCCCAATGCAGTCCCCAGGTTTTATCACTCAGAATACTCATAGATCCTGCAAGGTCCTTATAGGCACATGCTGGAAGGTGCCTTCTCTCCCGTCTCTTTCCTTCAACACAGGCTTTACCATCTTTGTGAAGACAACATTTCTCACGTTATACAGTTCTTCCTGTTCCCACAACCCCTACAGCATTTACAGCACTGGTCACATTTATGCAGTTCTACTGCTTCCTTCAATCCACCAGCTTGGGGAAGACAGGAACTGTGTCATATTTAGATTTCCATCCCTTAGTGTATAGCAGTGCCTGAACAGAGACAGGAGGTACATTCATTTTTAAAATTTAAATTTTTCATGATTCTCCATTTTGCCCATAAAGGAAATTTTGTAGTTGGCCTCTAAGATGACTTTCAATAAACTACCTCCTGTATTTCTGCTTCTGGATAATCCCCTCTACTTGGACAGAATTTATTGACTCACTTCTAGTGAAGCAGGCACGATGGGATGTCACTTCTAAGGTTAAGTTACAAAAAGACCTTAACCCTCCTCCCTTTCACCTTGGTCACTCTCTTTTGAATTCTCTCCTCACCCTCTCTGAGGAAAGGCAGATATAGAGAGGTCCCCACATGGTAAGGAACTGAAAGAGGATCTGATCAACAGCCAGAGAGGAAATGAGGCCCTTATTTCAGCATCCTCAGAGGATCTGAAATTCAGCCAATAATGATGTGACAGCTTGAAAGCAGGTTGCCCCCAGTTGAGACTTCAGATGAGACTGCAATACCAGCCAACACAGTGACAGCAACCTCATGACATACCCTGAGCCAGAGGCTGTCAAGCTAAACCTGCCTACATTCCTGACCCACGGAAATTGTGAAGCAATGTTTGTTGTCTTAAGTTTCTAAATTTTGAGATAATCTGTTAACATAGCAAGAGATTAGTTAACATAACTAATACAAGGAGTAAAGAATTACACTAAATTATAAACTCTAAATTATATGGTGTTGTGCCATGAGTTGGTTTGGTCTTGTTTATTAGTTTAATCTAGGCTTTACTCTGTCTGTACTTGATAAAAAAATATTTTCTCATGCTTCCATAACAAACTACCATAAACTGAGTGCCTTAAACAATGAAAATTTATTTCTCACACTTTCGGAGGCTGAGAAGTCCAAGATCATGCTGCTGGTCAATTAATTCCTGGTATGAGCTCTCTTCCTGACTTGTAGATGCCTGCATTTTCATTGTCTCCTCCCATGATGAGAGAGAGAGAGAGAGAGAGAGAGAGAGAGAGAGAGAGAGAGAGAGAGAGAGAGAGCGCGAGCGCTAGCTCTCTAATGTCTCCTCTTCTTATAAGGACACTAATCCTATTGAATCAGGGCCCCACCTTTACAACCTCATTTAACCTTAATTACCTCCTTGTAGGCCCTATTCCCAAATACAGTCAAATTGGGGTTAATAATTCAATATATGAATTTTGAGGTGACACAATTCAGTCCATAGCCTTCTGCTTCTCAAAGCATTTTATTTCTTTTTAAATATTAGTTAATTTCTGCTTAATTCCAAAACTGTAGAAAAAATTGTTAAAGCATCTGAGGATAGGACAGTGAAAAAAGCAGGGATATGTTCCAGTTCCAGTTAATGGTGGATAAGTATATATTGAATTCACCTTCCTACTGGCAACTACTATCAAGTCTAGATTAAAAAACTGAAGTTATTTGAAAGCAAGGAGAGGTACTGAAAATGGACAGAAACTGGAGATGGTTTGAACCTTGAAATAAAGTAAGAGGTCCATGTTTATATACTCTTTACCCCAAGTAAATTCCTTAGTCAGCATAGAATATAAGACAGCTAGAATTTTAAAAGAATGCTGAAGTCTCATTGGTCTGATAGTTGAAGGATTTGTGAAAGGAGAAGTTAACCTGGAAGTGTGTGTGTGTGTGTGTGTGTGTGTGTGTGTGTGTATCACGGGGGAGGTCGAGGGGGTCACAAAGTACATGTATCCAGACTATATAAATAATTACCCAATAAAAAGCAATGTGAGAAGACTTGAAAGACCCTCAAAATATAACATTATACATTTCACTGTGTAATTTTCACCAAATTTTTGAAAAGAGAAGAAAAAAGCAATGCATGCTTTATTACTCATCACATGGAGCTTACATTTTAGATGAATGTAATTTTATTTCTTAGTGGCTAATTCAGTTTCGGAGTGAAATTTAACTATGAGAATGGACAGAACCTAGAAGGGTGGGTATAGAAAATAATGGAGTAAGGTGTAGGTGAACAGACACAGTAAACCTCAAAAGAACAACTGAAATACTTAACAAGGAGGTTACCATGATGTGATGCTTCCTGGCTCTAGTGAGTGAGATGCTTTACTGGGCCCTGGTCACAACCATCCAGCTTCGTGTAGATTTTATTTCAATGCTTGGGTTGAGTCTTGCAGACAAGGAAAGTGGATTCTATGCCTTTCCCAAATGGATCTCTTCAGTGGCACACCCACCCTGGGAGTAGTAGAAAGGTTAACCTCAGCAGGGAGGAGGAGTTTGTCACGAACATGGTTTAGATTTACCAGTGCATGATAACAACAAAAGCAGGCTGATTTTCAGTCAATTTTATTGTTGTTTTAAAATTCTCTACCAAACCAATGCACTTCTTATTGCCTGCACTAGAACGGATGGCTCCACATTGTGCCACCCCCTGCTTTGGTAAAGCATTGGATGTCTCCATTTGCCAGACTGGGGCAACTTAAAGATGGGACTTCTCCTTACTTCCCCACCATGATCTGTCAAATCCCTAACATTTCCAGGTTCTTTTGCTCCACCGTGGCTCCATTCAAATAATAATAAAAAAAAATGCTAAACTAAGACTCGATGTCTAAGAGTTATAACTGTACCTTTGTCATATAATCACAAGTGCTAAATGAGCTAAGTATATGGAAATTTACTTATGAAATTGCAACACAATTTTGTGATTTTTGTGAAGTCTAGGGATTTAGCTTCTCATAATCACATCTATCCCTGAGTTGCTGCTTCTCTTTACGTTCTTATTTCAATCTCTTTACTCCAAAGTTAATCTCTTCTATTTTCTTTCTAACCCAATTGCAGAACACATATTTTCCTAGATTTTACCAAATCTACTCATCCAATGTAATTATTTTAACAGAAGACTGTTAAAAGTTCGTGTCAGGAAATAAGTTTATAGTCTAATAATGTACATAATTAAAACCGAATGTTAGACCTCCTTATTCTTAAGTTCTTCAGGGGTCACCATGGATCTGTTCAGCAGCCTTTATTCATCAAGCTCCAGCTCAAAACAGGTGTCCTGGTTCTTTCTTTATTTCTCAAACTCTCTTCCTAGTAAGCCTATTTTTATCTCCAAGAATTTATTTATGTGCTTTTCTAAACAGAAAGACATCTACTCTGGATCTTAAACTTAAGTGGCCCAGAAAAATAGGCAGAAACTAGACATTCCCTTCTCTTTTTTCTGTCTCCCATGACACTCTGAAATAAGAAGGATGAAGATATTTACCCCATTGGAATGGTTTGCATCATTCTTCAGAAGCAAAGAGCTGTAACAGCTAGCTTTCTATTTAAATATAAACGCTTCCCCCCCAAAAAAAAATATATATATACATATACATATATATATATATATATATATATATATATATACACACACACACACACACACACATACACATTTGTAGAACGTAAAAGGCATTTAACTTTTTCCTTTCTTTCTTTAATAACTATTGGTCAAATTACTTCATCTCCCTTGCACTTGCTACACATCTTGACAACATTAAACATTTTTTGAACCCACATTATGTACCAGAAAACAAAACAAAACAAAACAAAAACACAATAAAATGATATATAAGATAGCCTCTTCCCTCAAGCCGTTTATTTCTCACTATAATATACACTGACTGGCTTTTTGATATACAGATAGATACTACTCTGTGTGTGTGTGTGTGTGTGTGTGTGTGTGTGTATGTGCGCTTATGTGTGAGTGTATTTATGTGTGCCTCTGTGCATTTTCTGGAATATTCTCCTACACTAATTCTATTTCTGCATTCTCAAACCCACTCCATCTTCAAGAGTCAAGTCTCTTGTTATCTCATTCATGAAAAAGTCTTTGATTTTCCATTTTGAAGATTTGTTTCTGAATTTCCATAGCACTTTGCTTTTCTTTTACATACTTCCACATTCAGACATTTATTTCCAATTTATAAATGTCTTGTACCACCTTGTAGACTATTGGGAAATAGATGGAATTCTCCCCATTTGATTATTTTTGTGTCCCTCACAGTGTCTACTATAATGCTTGCTCCTTATAGATACTCAAGAAATATTTGTAGAAATGATACTTTCAATCAACATTGATATTGTATCACATGTTTCCCCACCTGGGATCTAAGAATCTTCTTTGACTCTGTACATATTATTTACCACATAATTTGAACCCAATTTCACGTTTCTTTTTTCATAGTATATTTACAATTCTACTCTTTCCCTCTTTTATCTATAAAATCTTTAGTACCTCTCTGTCTTATCATGGTAACCTTAAAAATATTTTCTAGAAATTCATACTAGATTCCGTGGCCAAAATGATTTTCTCCTTTATCTCTTAAAATCATCAGTCACCTCCTTGAAATAATTCATTGCTTCCTCCTCAGCCTTGCATTAAGAAAAAGAAATCCCTTATCTTAGCTTCCTAGTAATCAATTTCAGCTATACAATTAGATACTGTTATTTATTATTATTAATATATACATAAATCACACAGTAAGATATTCGTTTTGCTAACTACTTTTTAAAATTGTTTTTATCTCTTTTATGTTTTATTTTCCAAGCAAAGGGGAAAAAAATAGGGAAGGATAAAATCTGGAGCTTTAAGATTATAATAGAGACATGGAATACTGTAACTATTACTTTAAAAAAATTTTAAAAAAAAGACTAACAGTATGGGTTATTATAGTTTTTCTATGTTTAGTTAAAGTTATATAGTTACAGAGTTATCATTATCATATTTTAGGATTTGTATATATAAATATGTACATGTTATAGTTCAGTAATATGTATTAATGCATGGCATTTCTGAAGAAGTTTTATCTGAGTTGATAAAAATGGCATCATGTAAATCTGATAAAACACAAGGTGATATACACCTTTTCAGAAAATATTTTATGAGAATAACCCCAGATTTCCTGGGTGCCTTGTAGCTATTGAAATACTCTGCCCTTAACTCAAGAGCAGCACTGGAGGTGGGAGGTGGTGACAAAAACTAGAAGATAACTTGAAACAACTATAGGAGTGGTTTATATCCATCGGTTCGTGTAGTTCTATATTAAATCAGAAAAATAAATAAATAAATAAATAAATAAATAAATAAATAAATAAATAAATAAAAGTACTGGACTGCCTCACAGTAAGAACCCCCCAGAAACTTTTTAGATTGTTGATTTTTTTTCCAGGGAAACAGAATCTTCTATATATTTCTGATACTGGAAATATAGCAATTATATATCCTAGCTTACACAGGACATACATCTATTTTAAAAAGCTTGTCCCATAGCTAAATCATATGTTAAAATATATGTCACAAAATGTAATTCTGAGAAAAAAAAATGGGACCCTAGGAATTTCAGGGCCATTCTTTTATTGTGGTGTTCTAAATTAGTTCTATGTTTACCCTTAGCGGTAACTTTCTCTTCTATGGTAACTGAACATAATACATTTGTACTAAAATGTAGGATTCCCTGACTGATAGAATAAAATAATACTTCACCTCCAGCCACTGGAAAGACCAGAGTTGGGTACTAAAACCTACAGGTCAATCCACTGGCTGCTCAGTGATCAGATTCTGTCTCTCTAACATGAATCGAGAGACACAGACACCCTAGTACAACAGGTGAGTACTTGAACTGAAAGTTCATTCAGGGCCAGATTTGATTCCTTCATTTTGGACCATGTGTACAAAGATGAGAAGCAGAAAAGCCTGGTATTTTCGCTTGGTTTGAAGACCAGAACACATACCAAAAAGACCTCCAGGTCCTCAAAGGCCATCTCCCCTGAGCCTGGTTGAGGTTTCCTTCTTTATTCTTCAGTATAGTCTTTTATTTAAGCTACCTAAAAAGGATCCTTATTTTAAAGCACCTGGACTGAAACATTAGTGTTTGAGTTGCACGTTGATAATAACTGGGGAAAACACATCGTACAATTGAGGGAGATTTCTGTATCATCTCAATTGAAATATACTTTAAAGGCGACACTCTATAGAAGACATATATATATATATATTTTTTTTTTCCTTGACAAAATTACTTCTCTTCCTTATTTACAACACATACTTTTAGCAGAACTTTTGTTAAACATTGTTCCCTTTAAAAAATTGGAAAGTTCATTCAAATTACTCTTTAAACCAATCAAAGAATCCAAGGAAACAGCCTAATTATATCCTCTTATCCTCACTTTCAGCAAACTAACTGTATGGTTACGGGCAAGTCATTTTTACATGGCCATAGATAGAAAGAGGGCCCAGTTCTCTCATCTAAAAACAGAGGTTAAATTAGATGCCATGAAAGATTTGTTCACACATGAAAAAATTGCAGTTCTAAATTCATAGGAAGTGGTGTCCAAGAAAAATTATAAATAGCTACATGTAGTTTTTTTCAAGTTTTCAATTAACTTGCTCAGCTGTGAGCATTGTGATAAGATTGCAGTGTAATTGTGATTAATGTTGTAATCGTTATGATAATTTTTATCATAACAAATCAGGAGGAGACATCCCACAGCCACAAAGGCAACAGTACAGTGCATATTACTGCTAATATTAACAATGTCTTTCATTTACATAGGAGCTTTACAGCTTAAGAAAATATTTTATATACATTATCTCATTTGATCTCATGCCTACTCTCTGAAATATGCCTTGATAAAATATGCGCACAGAAATTTGAAGGTAGAATCATAGAAGCTCACAGAAAGAGGATTTGCAACTTCGGTGGGGGATTGAAATTAGTATGATTTAGAAAGCAGATAAAACAGTGATTCTCAACATTTTAAGTGGGTTTGTAGGTCAAAGATTGCTTCAAAATCTGAAGAGAGCCATGAAACCTTACCCCCAAAATATACATGCCTACAATTATTGATGCTTAAATGTCCATTTATGGAAACCCTAGTTAGCCATGGCTCCCTCATTATTTATCCTGATTCTGAGACTAGAATGCTTGACATTTTGGGAACTCGTCAAAGGGAAAAGAAATATAATATTTTCTCTGATGTCTATAAAGGTAGGTAAAAGGAGGAAAGATGTTTAATACTTATTGAATATGCCTACATAAAAAATACTATATATTCTTATCCCATTTAATTTTTTTTTAAAGATTTTTATTGGGGAATTGGGGAGATAGGAATAGCGGTGGGGAATTGGGGGAAGGGGAACAGACAAGTTGCTGCCGTTTTGTTCTTCAGTCTAGTTGTGGAGGACGTTGCTTCACTGGCCCAACTAGGCACCATCATTGCGCTCTTCCCTGGAGAGGCAGATCAGTCGCCGGCTTCTGGACGGCCGTTCACTGCGGCTGCTGGCTGCTCACGTTGGCTGCTGGCTACATATACGGTAGCCCATGGCAACCCACTGCCACAGGTGCTGCAGCCTACGCCGTTGCCGGTGACTCATGGCAGCCCAGCTCCAGGTTGAGCTGTTGTTCAGCATCTTAGCTGTGGAAGGCAGTGTCACAGGTCCTCATATGTGGGATCCGAACCGGGGCCCTCTGGCATCCCAAGCCAGTTCTTAACCATCGCGCCACTCAGCCAGCCCTCCCATTTAATTTTAACAATAGCTTTATAAAGTAGAAATTATCTTTCATTTATAGTTAAAGTTGAGAGAAGTCTAGTAATTTGTTATAAAATTAGGAAGCAATAGGGGAAATTTAAACTTAAGTGTCTCTAGTCTGGAGAAAGAATGTATTCTTTTTACCACAGCATCTTAACATGTTAACGACACACTGTTCAGGAAAAGGAAATGACCAGTTTTGTTCTGACTGCCTTGGTAATCATTGGGCTTAAGAATTTAGATGGCCACCTTTGCATAACTATATCCTTAACGTTTTTTAACAAGGAGATAATGTAGTGTGTGAAGAAGTGATGATGTTGTGTTGCATGTGGGAAATTATTTATGTTGTGAAGATACATTTGAGGTAAATAGAACAGACTAGAGGTATAGCAAGACTCAGGTAAGTACATTTCAGGCCAATCAGGAAAGATGCTTTATTTGTGACATCAGAGGCAAGGAAGAGATGTAAGCATTCCCACCAGAGGGAAATGTGAGATTGCCATAGAAAATAGGGTGAGTCATAGCTGTCTTCAGGTATGTGAGCACTGCTTTGGGCCTGGAGTTCTCCCTACCACATTTGGAAAGGTCACCTCCTGGCTATCCTTGGAGATACACCCTTACAATGGCAACACCTTAACAAAACTGTGGTCCTTGAGCACATCCTTACCGTGCCTTTATTAGGCCAATCCTGTAATTCCTACCTCTACCCATTTTAGTGGCCTCCAAAATATTGTCCTTAATACTTTTAAGAGGTCGTTGGAGTAGCCTATTAGTGAAAACAAAGCACTTTACTTCTCCAGACCCTTGCTTCCCTTCAGCCCATCTGATTGCCAAAAGATGGAATCAGTACCCTATAGCAACTTCCAACAGAAGGTTCCACCAAAGCAATTCACATGAAAGCGTCTCTGTGGAATTCACTGCTAACACTGCTGTACAATAAAGAGAGGGTCATTTCTCCAGAGAGTAAGCTCCTAAAAATTTCAATTCTTTTTATTTTTGTGTTTAGATAATATATTTCCCTTAAAATCTCCATGGCAATGCCACAAGAGTCATAAACTTGGCCAAGAGTCGGTATCATCTGGGAAATTTATGTATATGTTAATTCTAGAACTCTACTCCTAGGGCTTCCAATTTGGTAAATACGAGGAGGGATCCGGAAATCTGTTTATCCATCCATCCATCTATCCAAATATTCAAAAAAATAATTCAGAGTTTAGAATATGTTATAATACATTTCAGATAATAATTAGGGCAGCTCAAAATGAAAACTGCATGCATATTTGGTAAGATGTTAATACACAGTCATGTGTTATTCATCAAGTTGGGTACAAGTTCCATGTGTTTAAAGTTACTGCTTCTTTCACTGCTATTTAACAGACCCACCTTTATGCTTGAGACTTCTTTCCCCAGCCTTAGACTGAACTTTTCCTCTTGGTATCACAGCTTTCAGGGAGAGCAAGGCACTCTTCTGTTTGAAACTCTGATTTATCCCCTGGGCTGCATGTTCAAATTGCCCTCCTCAAAGTCACTTGAACTGTGTGATTCAATCAGATCTTCTCTGCTTTCATCTCTGTCTCTATGATCATATCTTGGGCTTAACTCTACTCTTAATTACCTTTTTAAAAATAATAATCTTAACTTTATTCACATGCTTTTATTGCTCCTATTTACCTAGTAGATGCTACTGTAATAGATTCTAGTTCTAGCACTACTGCTCCAGGATCATGCTTTCCTCTGGCATTATTAGATTTACTCCCTTACATTTTTATTTTATCACATGAACCCGGTTAAACAGGGACACCCAGTTTGGTTTGTGAGAAGAAATCATTTCTACAACTCTATAAAGTACAAAGAAATCACTCCGCTTCTTAATTTAAAAATGACTGTATAGCAAACATCACTCCCGGGCTTTGAAAATGCCAAATGAAAACTAAAGAATGAGGATTCTAGAGCTTGCCATTTTACATTCTTTTTGAAGATGCAGGAGATAAGGCCAAAGAGACAAAGGAAGTCTAAGAAGTCAAAGAATAAATTAGGAAAGTAAAAAATTTAAGGTCATTTATAAGATAGAAGTTAAAAATAAAAAGAACAAATAATAACAGAATGCTAAAGATCCAGGCAGTGACTCCATATCTCAATTAATTTAGTTTAGTTATCTCAGCATATTTTTATAAGATTTTACCCATTTTGGATTTATATGAGTTACCACATGGAGCTTCCTCATTTCCTTTGTGAAACCCAAATCTGCTATTTCCTAATGCACTAGTACATTTTCTTTAAATTGCCTTGCAATTCCCAGTGATTTCAACTTCAATTTAATGCTAGCAATAATTGACTCCGGGTTAATTCTGAGCTTCATTCACAGGAAAGAGATCGATATAATGTGCTGTATTTTCCGAGAGTCACCTTGACTGTGCTCGGAGGGAGCCAGACCTTCCATCTTCAAGACAAAAATCATGGGGCCTGTTGAACACAGTGAAGCAATAGTCACAAAATAGAAGCTAGAAGAAGAAAGTTTAATTTTGTAGAGTTGGAGGCTAAGTCCACAGGAGCAGTGTTTCTGACCAGAAAAGAAAATCTGCAGTAGGATTTCATATGTTCTTGTTTATTAAATAATCTTGATTCATGCACAAGAGAGTACATTTTTACAGAGATTCAGGGCAGTATGTAGACTGTTTTCTCAGATTTTGTGTGAAAAATAAATAACCTTTTAGATTAAAACCTCAAAATGAACAGCATTTTATAACATTCTAAATAATTGTATATTGTTCAATGTGTTGCCAAATACATTCCATTGCTTTATTGTTATGGCAATCATTTGAGGTAGACAGATTTGATTCATTGTGTTTTAAAGTGGAGAAGGCAATATTTAAAATAATGAAAGGACTTGCCACAAATTGTTTAGTAGGGCATTGGTGGATATGGGATTAGATATTAGACCTCATAATTGGAAGTCCTTAAATTGTGTCATTATCTGCTCTGTTATTCCTAATTAGTTCATAGAAATATTTAAGATGTATTCCTAAATAAGAGTGTCCAAGCACAAATAGGCATGCAAATAGTATATACAGACTGTATGCGCATACAACATGATCTATGATATCACATATATCATAAATATCATATTTCATATGAGAATTTATTAAATTAGAGAGACAGTAGAGTTGTGGTTAAGAACACAAGATGTAGTTACAAATGTAACGCAAATGCTGTGTCTGCTGCCTCCCAGGATCACATTAAAATTACAACTAAATTATGGAACAATCAACCTCAAGAATCATCTGAAGACTAGCTGAACAGAAACCCTATAACTACAGTTATAAAGAGGCTACATCAAGACTGGTAGAAGAAGACATGAAATGGGCTGACCCCAAACCTACAGTATTGCTGGAGTAGTAATACTTAATCGGACAAAATAGACTTTAAAATGAAAACTATAATAAGAGACAAAGGAGGACATTACTTAATAATGAAGGGATCAATCCAACAAGAGGACATAACCTTAGTAAACATCTATGCACCCAACATAGGAGCACCTAAATATATAAAACAAATATTGACCAACACAAAGGCAGAGATTGATAGTAACACAATTATAACATTTTAACACCCCATTGATACCAATGAACAAATCTTCCAGACAGAAAATCAACATGGAATATGTTCGTCAATGATACATCTAATAAGGGATTAATGTCCAAGTTTTATAAAAAACTCAAATAACTCAACCTCAAAAAAACTACCAATTCAATTAACAAGTAAGCAGAGGACTTGAAGAGACATTTCTCCAAAGAGGACATACAGATGACCAATAGACATATGAAAGGAGGCTCAACATCACTAATCATTAGAGAAATGCAAGTGAAACCACAATGAGATATCACCTCACACCTGTCAGAATGGCCATCATCAATAAATCAGGAAAAACAATGAGCATTGGCAAGGATGTGGGGAAAAGGAAACACTTATGCACTGTTGGTACCATTGTAAAGTGGTGCAGTCACTATAGACAACAGTATGGAGGTGCCTCAAAAAATTTAAAAATAGAACTACCTTATGACCCAGCAATTCCAGTTATGGGTATTTATCCAAAGAAATCCAAAACACTAATTAAAAAAGATACAAGGTCGGACAATTAAGTTCGCTAACTCATCCTAGAAAAAGTGCTACATACCTCACTGCTGAATATCATTACAGTCACATTTGAAGTATTCCCCTTGGGAAGCTATGCACTGATGCTAGCACCTCGTTCCAAAGCTACTTTGGAAACCTTTCAGGAATGGCCATCAGAGCTGTTGTCCTATTACCCTTGATGTCCTAAATGTCATCAAAATGTCTTCCTTTCAATATTTCCTTTATCTTTGGGTAAAGAAAGAAGTCATTGGGGGCCAAATCAGGTGAGTAGGGAGGGTGTTCCAATACAGTTATTTGTTTACAGACTAAAAACTCCCTCATAGACAGTGCCATGTGAGCTGGTGCATTGTTGTGATGCAAGAGCCATGAATTTTTGGAGAAAAGATCAAGTCACCTAACCTTTTCTTGCAGCCTTTTCAGCACTTCCAAATAGTAAACTTGGTTAACTGTTTGACCAGTTGCTACAAATTCATAATGAATAATCCCTCTGGTATCAAAAAAAAAGTTAGCAACATCGTTGCAACAAGTTTGCAAACTTACTTTTCAGACCTCCTATGTGCACCCCTATGTCCACTGCTGCACTATTCCCAGTGGCCAGGATATGGAAGCAACCAAAAATGCCCAACAATAGACAATTCGATAAAGAAATTGTGGTACATATATACAATGGAATATTACCCTGCCATAAAAGAAATGAAATCTTATGATTTGCAATAACATGGATGGACCTAGAAGGTATTATGCTAAGTGAAATAAGTCAGACTGAGAAAGACAAATACCATGTGATCTCACTTATATATGGAATCAAAAGAACAAGATAAATGAACAAACAAAACAGAGACAGTCTCAGAGAACAAATTGATGGTTATAAGGGAGGAGGATTGGAGGGCTGGGTGAGAAGCATAAAGGGATTAAGAAGTATAAATTAGTAGTTACAAAATAGTCATGGCGATGTAAATTATACTATGGGAAATATAAGCAATAATATTATAAAAAATATGTATAGTGTCAGATGGGTACTAGACTTATTGGGAGGATCAGTTTGTAAATTATATAAATGCCTAACCAATATACTGTACATCCGAAACTAATATAATATTGAATGCAACTATAAAAAATAGTCATGGGAATATAAAGTACAGCATAGGAAATATAGTCATTAATATTGTAGTAACTATATACAGTGTCAGGTAGGTAATAGACATTGGGATTATCATTTTGTGAGGTATGTAAATGTCTAATCACTATGTTCTTTTGTACACCTGAAACTAATTTTTTTAAAAAAAGAACACAAATGGTAGCCCAAACCTATAGTCCTGTGCTGTGTTTCCATTTCTTTATCTGTAAAATATAGATGATAGTAATAGTATTTACCTAAGAGTTAACATGTGGATTAAAAGAGTTAATATACATAAAACACATAGGACAGCATGTACAATGGCATTTTGCTTATAAATGCCAATTGCTTATAAATGACACTGGTATGAGAGACAATATGTTAATTGGTATTTAAGTTTAAACACTTATACATGAAATATCTCAACATATATCCACAAAAGTACAGAAAACATGAATATCTATATGTCAAAAACTCAGATTTATCAAATGTTAACATTTTGCTAAATTTTTTCCAGGTCATTCTTTGTAAAAAAAAAAAAAAAGTAAAAATACAGATACAGAGATACAGCTATGACCCAGTCCCTATTCCTCTCCCTTCTTTCCTAGAGGTAACCATTATTTTGATGGTGTGTATGAGTTTCAAGTATATATCTTTTAAACATATATATATATATATATATATATATATATATATATATACCATCACTTATATATTTTAATTTACATCTACATTATAATGCATAAAATACTCTTTTATCACTCAGCCTCATTGTTTTAGATATACATATATTTTATATATACATATTTTGTATGTATATGTATCTCTGGTTGATTCATTTTAATTACTATGTAGCACTCTACTTTATCAATTAAAACTATATCCTTATTTATTCCTCTATTAAGGGATGATTAAGTATGTTTTTTCATTTTTCATCTATTATAAAAATATGAAAATTATCCTTCTGCACATTTCGGAGAATGTTTCCTGAGTAGATATCTAGATAGCTACTAGGTTCTGACATTTTGCTTTTCAAAGTTTTGGTAGTAACTCACTCTCCTACCGCAAGGCTATTTTTCCATACCTTACTATACTATCAAAATCTTAACTTTTGCCAATGGAAAGTGTATGAGGTGGTATACAATTACTTTTAATTTGCATTCCTCTGATACTAGAGAAAGCAAACATGTTTTAAAAATTCCCTTATTTTCATTTTGTATCTTTTTGTTGTTATATTTGGGGTGTGAGTAAAGACATAAAAGAGCAATCCAATTACAAAATAAGTGGTCCCTACCTAGTTATAGCCTGGAGACTCACAATAATTTAATTGACCTCAGCAACAGCATTTATAAATAATAACAAAACAAATCCGTAATTGTTTACATTGACTCTGCTCTGTTTGTATTATAGTATTTATCCTCACAATTCTCATGTACTTATTCTGCACTTCTTAAAATAATTGGCAACCACAGAGAAAAACAAAATCATAAAATAAAAATAATGCTAAATAATATGATGTATTTCTCTCAAAATTGAGATGAATGAGTAAATTACACATGCTTAGCTGTATAAAATGATTCTTTGAATATGTAAGTGAGTTATGACTCTCTGAAAAATTAAATTAATGAGAAACAACTGAAAAACAAAGAAAGGTCAACATGGCCAAAGTCTATCAGCTATTTCTGAGACAAGAAGATTAACATGACTATGAAATAGCTTCTTATTTTTAATTAAGGTACTATCAATCATATAAAATTTTACTGTGGGGCATCTTTCTAGAACAAATCTTCCACTGTATCTCACAGAAAACTGAAAATAGAAAATCTTCATTCCTCCATTGACTGTAATTACATTTGGTATTAATTGCCATAGCCATTGTGGATACCTGGGGTGGAATGCTTTAAACAAGCACAATTACTATCACTACTCTGCATTTTATGACATTTTATATTTTCCCCTGATTTATATGCTTTCAGGTTACCCATTAACATGCTTTGTTACATTCCATATAGAATAAAATGGGATCGATGCACATCTTAAACTCATTATGCTGATATTAAAAATGCAAATTGCCTGCAACCTACAGAGTAGTTAAATATCATCTTGCAGTTTCCTGTTACTTATGAACAATTCAGAAATAACATCTGCAATTTTAAATATGTTTTCTTTGTCTATTCAACCTTGCGGTGCTCCCAAATATATGCCACAGCTAGGAAAAAGGCTTGTAAACTCAAAGAGACTATGATTCCTTCATTTGCCAGATTATTGAGTTAAAAATAAAATGCATCGTCATTAGTTTTCAAGTTAAAATACTCGGAAATCCTGAATTGCTTTATGGTACATCTGGCATTTCCATCTGCCTGTTGAAGTGATCAACACAAACACCTTCCCATCCACAGACAGGGGCCACACTTTCCAGGAAGTCACTTTCCATCTTGAATGCTCCTCAAGACAATGCAGCCAGGACTGCATGTCCCTGGGCACCCCAAAGTGACTCGTTGTGAAGCCTCTCCCACAAGCAGGATGACAGAATGGTACTAACCAGGAAATGAGTCCCCAGTTTGGACCCAGTGAGGAACAGCACTTTCAAGACAATTTAGGCTTCAAAAGCGTAACTACAGAACTAACTGCTGCTTGTATATATTATGGGAGAAGTCTGAGCAATTAGTATGAAGGACATATTCTATACTTAATATTCAGAAAGAAAGTTGGACTCCTTTGCCTCTCTTGGGCCTCACCCTTCCCAAAGACTAGACCCATGGTTCAATTATGATGTCTTTTCTCGTCTGCAAGATTAAGACTTCATTTAGTTTCTCAATGAATGAGAATTTACAGCTGCTTTTTTTTTTTTTTAATCTCTGCTCCCTTATTTTCATCATGTATCTGTTTGTACATTTTTGTTCCTGTATCTCATCTCCTGTTTGTGTCCTTTGTAGAGCAGCAAGTCACTAATCTGATAATCTCATCCCAATCCCTGTTCCAATGGAAGATGGAAGGGACTAAAGGAGTAAAGATACTCACTGATGACAAACATTTTAAAGGTTTCTTTGTGTATTTCTTTCCAGTTGTCCAAAAAGGTGACTTTAATTGAAAATTTTAAGCCAGAAGGAAGAAAAAGACAGTGGAGGAATGGTTTGGAAATGCAAGAGAAGGTTATTACTTTTGAATAGATTGGGCCTCAAACATAGTATATGAGATAGCTCTTTAATTTTATTAACTGCAGTATATGTAAGGATGGTCTCAAGTACAATGATAATTGAAACTGCCTTATCTATTTATTTCATCATAATAAAATTTTTTACTTAAGTTCACATAGTGAAATATTAATAAAAATATTGTATTAGTTTGCCAGAATTACCATAGCAAAATACCATGGACCGGATGTCTTAAATAATAGAAATTTATTTTCTCACAGTTCTGAAGGCTGAAAGTCTTAGATCAAGGTGTCGGCAGGTTTGGTTTCTCCTGAGGCCTCGTTTCTTGGCCTGTGTGTGTGTAATCCCTGATGTTTCTTTGTGTGTCCAAATTGCCTCTCATAAAAACCAGTCAGATTGGATTAGGGCTCACTGTAACTTAATTATCTCTTTAAAGGCCCTGTCTCCAAATACAGTCACATTCTGAGATAATGAGGGTTAGGCCTTCAACATACAAATAGGGGTATGTGAAATTCAGCCCATAAGAGAGCTGAAAATTATCATGCTCCCTATTAAATGCTTAACCATCAAAATGCTTTAAGAGGCATGTTTGACAAAATGGAGTGTATACATAGAATCATGAGAGAGTTTTGAATCCTGGTCATTCTTTCCTACAGTTTGTCCAGTTGGTAATGAGAAATGCTTGGTGTAAGAACCCTCACCACCCCGTCTCACAAACCTGACTGGAATTAGTAACTTATTAGAGCGTTCCAAGCCCAGAGTTGGTTGCTGGGTTCTTTCACCACAACTTTCTAGGCTATTGCTAATAATCAGTAGGAGTTGGTGCATAAAAAGAAACTTATCTGCCCTACTGACCTAATTCATACTGTAAACTATAAGCATAAAATTAAAAAACAATAATACAGATGTATTTTAGTTAATACATTGGTGTCATTTTCTTTATACCTAGACACTATTCAATTAACCTATAACTGCAATTGTTCAGTGTTTTTCAAAGATGGCATCATTGGCATTTTGTGGGGGACAGTTTTTCATTGTACTGGATTGTCCTCTGCATTGTCTGCTATTAAATGTCTGCAATATCCCCAGCCATTGTGACAAACAAAATGTCCCTTCACATTTCCAAATCTCTCCTGAGGTAGGTTCTGATGCCAGTTTTGAAACTCAGACAGCTACTGAAGCAGGCATATCTCTTTAGTGGAATAACATCATTTAAAATCCTTTAATATTTTTCAAACATAATGCTTGTCAATTGCTGTGTTTGGTTCACAGAGTCTTGTAGGTGTGCCTAATAAGTTTTACCTTGTTTGGCAATATTTACCACAATTTGAAGGAGTTTACCCTTTGACCTTGCATTTCCATTTCCAGGAATTTATATGCAGGCAAGTATATAGAGATGAATATACATGGATGTTTATTAAAACAGTCTCTATATATCAATAAATGCCAAGCCACCAAATGTTAGCAGGAGGAGACTGTTAATTAAATTATAGGATATATACCATATGTAGCCATCATCATGATGAATGAAATATAAATTTATTAATGGAAATATGACAATAATTAATGCATAATATAATAAAACAGTATTATAGTATAATCTCATTTTTCAAAGTGTATTTGTGTGCATGTAAATATATATAAAAATTATAAGTTTATATATCAAGTTTTATAACTGATTGTTTTAAGGTACTGAAATAAATTAATATATGTTAAGTGTGTGTGTGTGTGTGTGTGTGTGTGTGTATATGACACCTGGCATACAACTTTTTTATATAGCTCTAATTTTTTTACAATGAATATATATTACTTTCATAATCAGAAAATTATTTTCAAAATTTACCTTGTCACATTTAATCCATAATTTTACCCTATGAATTTATGGATCTTATGTTAACCATCTGATATATTGTACATTATTTCTAAACCTGAAAAATTAAGCCTCTGATTTTTTACCCAAATTTTGGATAAAAAGACTTAACTACATAGGACTAAGGACAGAGCCTTAATCTAAGCCACTAGGAGCATCCATTTATTAGTTAATACTCTTTTGGTAAAAGTTAATCAACCATATGTCCACAAGTGTGTCAATAGAGATTAAGTGTTGAATGCCCTGTGGAATCCCTGAAATAGTTTATCAATTGCATTGGCCTTATCCATTTAGAGCAGTAGTTAGAAAATGTCAGAGAAGAAAAAGAGGAGAAGAGGAAGAAGAAAAAGAAGAAAAAGAAGTAGAAGAAGAAAGAGGAGGAGGAGTTGGAAGAGGAGGAGGAGAAAGACACTGAATAATTTGATGTGATTTGTTCTTTGTGAAACCATGCTAATCCCTACAATGAACTGTTCTAGAATCTTTCCTGAACCCCTAATATGCCTCTCAACTACACTATGCTCCTTTTTGCCTTCAGATTGTGGCCATTTTTTCATTCTGGAAAATTCTCTCATCTCAGTTCTCCTCCCTTAACATGTCTTGCCTCACCCATTGCTTCCCTATACCTTCACCTCTTAATCTCTTAGAGGGTCTTTTGATAAGATTAAAATTTTTCTCCTACTTCAGGCTCTTTCTAATTCCAATTTATATATATATTTTTGTATTAATTGCCTATTTAGCCTTGTGTGTAATCTACACTGGGTTATAAACTCTTTAAAATTATGGATGCTTTCCTGTTTACTTCTGTATCCCCAACATCTAATACCATATCTGGCACATCACAGTTCCATAAATGATTACTAAATGACTGAATCAAAGAATTAATTAATGTATTACCTATGGCAGACATCAAAGTCACTAGCAGTCTGGAGTTTATGAAACTTTTTTGCTTCCCTTTTTTGTATACTGCAATTACATCTGCCTGTTTGCAACCTTCTGGAAACTTTTTGTGCCTCTAAAGAACCCTTTCAATTCCAAGCCAACCTACAGTCTTAAATTTATTTGAAGAACCCAAAGACTCTTCTATTGTTTTCTGGACTATAGTTTCCTTTCACCAAAATTTTTTCATATGCTTTTTATCCTGTAAAAAGTCAATTTGGAATTCATATTTAATCAATAAAATCATGAAAGTCATTGCTGTAATTTAAACTCTTACAAAATGAATTCTTGATTTAAAAAATTTTAAAGCAAAATAATTTTTTCAGAATTGATAAACACAAAGCCTTTTAGTATTAGCATTTTGGAAAACAAAATAAATTTGGTGAAGAAACCTATCAACTAATCCCAGATACATGCTGACCAGAAATAGTTAAATGATAATAGTAATAATCAGAATCATAAAAGTAACCAGGTCTGGCTTCTCTTCTCACATTCAAATGCTCTCAACTGTAAAATTCATTATAGACTGTGAAATTACAATTGTTTCCTAGCAGAAGTGATCATTAATAGTGCTTATGACCATTTCCTAATTTAAATAAAATTTTAAAGATCTGCCTCTGATATATGGAGCCATACAAAAAAATGGAATTTTCTGATGAGCATTTTGCTGGTTCACAAACACTAGATGTTCTCAAATAATTTATTTAACATGTAACACTGTCTAATAAGTATCAATTGTTTTATTGCCCAGAGGTTATAAAGGGGCTTGTTTAACATTTGCTGTTTTTGCCCTCACAATTCCAAAGACTTTCAAAAGAGGTAATCAGCAGAGAGAGATGTTAGAAAGGAGCATACAATGAAGAGGTAAATATTAGGTCATGCTAATGACTTTCTGAAAAAACAAAACAGTAAAAGCAAAAGGAAAAAAAAAGATGACAAAAAATTTTAGAAATGATCTTTCAGCACAGACAAAAACAATTCACTTCCAAAGGCATGTTGTTTACCACTCTGCCTAGTTGGGAAGGTCAAATCCCTAAATTCTGGTTCATGAATCATGGTACACACATCTTTGTAATTAAATACACTGTCCAGTTAGTTCTGAAACACAAACGTGTAAAATTCCCTCAGAATAGACCTTAAGAGTGAATAATTTGGGGCTGGCCGAGTGGCGCGATGGTTAAGAACTGGCTTGGGACGCCAGAGGGCCCCGGTTCGGATCCCACATATGAGGACCAGCGACACTGTCCTCCACAGCTAAGATGCTGAACAACAGCTCAACTTGGAGCTGGGCTGCCCTGAGTCGCCGGTGACAGCATAGGCTGCAGCCCCTGTGAAAATGGGTTGCCATGGGCTACCATGTGTAGCCAGCAACCAGCGTGAGTGGCCAGCAGCCACAGTGAGTGGCCGTCCGGAAGCCGGCGACTGATCTGCCTTACCCGGGAAGAGCGCAATGATGGTGCTAACTTGGGCCAGTGAAGCAACGTCTTCCACAACTAGACTGAAGAACAAAACGACTGCAACTTGTCTGTTCCCCTTCCCCCGATTCCCCCAGCACTGTTCCCGTCCCTCCAATTCCCCAATAAAAATCTTAAAAAAAAAAAGTGAATAATTTCTTCTGCTGAACAAAGAATCCCTCAGGGACTGCTGTGTACTGTCGCACTATAATTCTTACTTTTACTTCCACCCCAGACAAGTTGGAAGGAGCCACAACCAATAAAAATATTTTTAAAGCAACCAAACAAATATGAGTTTAATAGGATGAACATGGTATAATTTGTTTAGCACTTCAAAGAATTTTGCATGAAAGAATAACAGTTGAGGTTATGGGTGACTATAATTTTCTATTTTAAACTTTCTCTATTCTCCCAACTTTTTACAATTTCCATGACTACGTTTGCAATTGTAAAGAAAAATGTTTTGCTGTGGATGTTGAGGGTGAATGGCAGAGCTAGGCTGACTGCAAGAGTAAACAGGTTACTGAAAAGGTTTGGACTAAATTACATTAAAGGTTATTTAAAAATTGAGTTACAAGAAGATCAGGGAGAGGGCAATTTCACTTGTTCAGAAAAGAAGTGGCTTTTAAGTGGTAGGGATAATTGATTGCTTCTATACATGACCAAAAGTAGAGTCAGTTTTTCAAATAATTCTGGGATCATTTTTATCTAACACCTTATAAATGATTTGAAGCAGGAATGAAGAGTGAAATCTCACAGTTTGAGAGGACATAACTTGTACAGAGAGTAAAGTGACAAGTGACTGAAGATAAGCAGTAGTAAGTTTCTCAGAATCTGTGCAAGTGGATAAAAGTACAATGGACAGAGCCCTTTGATGAGAGACTATGTGATTCATTCATCTCTGTATCTCTAGCCTGAATCACAGGGCATGGACCCCAATATTTTTGTGTAGAAAGGAGAAGACATGTGTAAGGTAGACAACTAAAAGTTAAGTCAAGGACAGCAAATCGGAGATGGACGTATAAACTATAAAAGAGCTGCTATTTACAACCCTGCAAAGGGATTGGGAATTGATGGAAGAAGTTGGCTCAATATGTCCCTGGCAACAAAGTCTATTCAGTTCAATTCAGCAAACATTAGGGAACATAGAAAGAGACCCAAGCACAGACAGACCTGAAGTAAAAGCAGGCAAAGGGGTCTGAATTAAATCATTCTACTCCCAATTTAGGTATATACTTCAACTCATCACAACTCTAATTTTAGTTAGCTATCGACTCTTCGTGTATAGTCTAATAAATCCCTATACTTTTACTAAAGCTACTTTACCTCAAACAGTGACCTAAATATGTGTTGCTACAGAAATTTGAGAACAACAGGTAAAGTTGAAAGACTGTTTCCAAGAACGAAGCCCTGGAGGATTTGGGTGGTGTCAGCAGGAATGACAGCAGGAGCAGAGATTCTGCTTCTGTCAGGAGGCATTTGGCTTCTCTTTATTAAGTCTCTATTATGTGCCCAGCACCTAGGATATGAAAGTAAACATAAGAAAGGAGCACCAAACATATAACTAATTAAAAATGCACCGCAACTTTATGTACAAACTCATGGAATCCAACCCAAATTAGTCACCTATGATGGAATGGAAAGGATAAAGACAAAGGAGAGGTTCCAATTAGGGGAGGAGCATATCCAATGATGCCTCTAATACATATTATAGAATATTTTAACAATCTCCTTTGGAAACTGCCTTTTGAGATGGTGGGCGTTGCATTATTATTAATTACGGCAGTCTTTCTTCACTTGAAGAGATATATTTATTATTTAAGCATGATGGAAAATTTCAAACATATACAAAAGAGGAGAGAATAGCATAATGAATCACTGTGTACCTATTAGTCAGCTGCAATAATTATAAACCCATAGCCAATCTTGTCTCATATGTACTTGACCGATTTCTTCAGATTCTGATTATTTTGAATCCAATCCCAGGTACCATATCATTTCATTTATAATTTTTGCATTTTTGAATCACTAAAATACAAGGACTCTTTATAAAAATATAACTACAATACCATTTTAATAGCTTAAAGGTTATAATAACTCCTTACTATCATTAACTACAGTGTTCAAATGCCTACACTGTCTCAATTGTTTTAAAAAGCTTGTTTATTTCAATCGGAATTCCAATAGATCTATGCTTTGGAGACAGTTGATACGTTTCTTAAGATTTTAAAAATTTCTTTAATTTATAAATTCTACAACTTTTTTTTTTCCTTGCCAATTAATTATGTTTTGAAAAGTTCGGGGTTTTTTTGTCCTGGGGCTTTTTCAGGCTGGATTTGGGGATTGCATTCCCATTGCAACATTAACACATTTCTCTGGCTGTCCCCTTCATTTCCTGTAAATTGATAATTAGTTCTGGAGACTTCAGCAGATTCAGGTTCAACTTTTACAAAAAATAGTATTTGAGGATTTGTTTATTTTCAAGAAATACCCAAATGTCTTTCAGAATCCAATGTGATGAGTAAGATGGGATATTCACTTGGATAATATAATTTTAGGAGTTTATCTAAGAAAAAATGTAACTCAAAGATAAAAAGATTCATTTACTTGTTTTACTCAAAATGGCTCTACAGGCAACTCCAAGAACAGTTGCAAAGACTTTTTTTTTTTAAGAAATAGCAACATCATTGAAATAAATGTGAAACGGTCCCAAAGTGATGTTAACTTTTTGTGAGGTATGCAGTTTCCTGTACGCTTGAAACATTAGTGCTTATTGCTGTTGCTTTAATATGTTTTATGACCCTGACTTTCAAGAACTCAAAGCTTAGCTGGTAACACACAATAGATATAATAAGACAATTAGAGAGTACAAACTATTGCATGAGATGTTACTATAAAATATGTTTGGAAGAGAGAATTCTGACAAAAAAGAATATTCTAGAGTATTATAAAATATTATATAATTATTATATTATAAAATATAAATATTCTATATAATTTATATTATAAAATACTATTATATTATTATAAAATATTGTAAAATACTATATTATATTAGAATATTATAAATAGAATATATTCTATAGGATATAGAATATTATAAAATACTATATAAAATATAATATAAAATACTGTAAGATATTAAAGCTTGATGTGTGTGTTATCTGTGGTTGAGTCAGCTCCAACTCCCAGAAATTCTCTGAATGAATGATATCCACAATGTCCTGTCCTCAGCAGCCTTGCTCAGCTCCTGTAGACTCATGCCTGTGGCTTTTATGGAGTCAATCCATCTCATATTTGGTCTTCCTCTTTTCTTGCTGCCTTCTATTTTATTTTATTCTGTTTTAAGTATTTTAAAATAATTTAATTCAATCAATTAAATTATTAAAGCACATTGGATTGAATTTAAATGAATATAAAGTATTTTAAATATTTTAAAATATTATATTTTATCAAAAAGCTGGATAATTAAGCCAAATTGAAAAAGGTATAGACAATAGTAAGGAAGAGCTGTTTAAGGATAGAATGAGAAACAGAATAACAGAAAAAACAAAGAGCCATTAAATCAAATCATATGATTCTATTTTCCAAAATTCAATGAATATACAAATGTTTAGAAAAGTTAGACATGTGCTTGAGTTTAGGTTTCTTTAGGACGGACTTCAGACAGGTACACTTTTTGTTTTATTGCATGTAGCAAAATTGTAAATTTGGTAAAATTTGGTAAAAATGGTAAATATTGTATTGGCGATAAATAAATTGTGATGCTAATAACTTATGAAAATAGGTTAGGAAGTAATGTTAGGAAACATCATTATATGTTAACAGAATAATAGAATAATTTTCATTAATAAAATCAGGGTGTGTGAAAATGTGTTTATAGGAAGTTATCAGTGGACTAAGCTGATCAAAAAAAATTTTTTTAATTCAATAGCACTTCTTATCTAAGAACATTTCTCTATTAAGATTTTTATTTAGGGAATCTCATACAGATTCTGAGAATAACAAAATATGCCTTTATGAGACACACTGATCGATGGAATCCAAAAAGGACCATATGGTAAAATATTGTATGATTATAGTAAGGCTAAGTGTGGTGAGATGTGATGCAGCAGTAAGTACAATCTAACTTAAAAACTGCCTAATGAAAGTTTTGTGTAGATAAAATACAAAGTATGTTTGTGCTACCCCATTCTCCTCTCTCATCAGAGACCCTATTAAAAAAAAACCTGGATTTTGTCCACAGGACATCACCTTAAATGGTATTCTGGAGCAATGAGTTCTGAGTGTCAACCTACAGTAATCATGACATAAAAAGCATATGTGTGGGGCTGGCCGAGTGGCTCAGTAGGTTAAGAGCTCGCTTGGGAGCACAAGCTCTGGGCAGCAGGGCCACAAGTTCGGGTCCCACATGGGCCAGTGACGCTGCACCCTCTACAGCTAAGATGGTGAACAACAGCTCGACTTGGAGTTGGGCTGCCATGAGTCTTGCCGGCGCTGGTGTAGGCTGCAGTGGGGCTGCAGTGGGCTGCTGTGAGCTACCATGAGCTGCTGGCAGCTGGCGAGATCTGCCATGAGCCACCACCGTGAGCGGCCATCCAGTGGCTGGTGACCGATCTGCCTCAGCTGGGAAAAGCTCAATGATAATACCAACATGGGCCAGTGAAGCAACGTCCTCCACAACTAGACTGAAGAACAAAAGGACAGCAACTTTTCTGTTCCCCTTTCTCAATTCCCCAACGCTGTTCCTCTCCCCCAATTCCCCAATTTTTTTTAAAGTATATGTGTGTGCATGTTTGTATATTTATTTGAAACAAACCTGTGACTAAAAAATTTTGTGCCACTGTGAATTCACCTACATTTTTCTCTGACATTTCACGTGGCAAAAGGATAGCAAGTGTTTAATTTATCCTCCTGACATTTGCAGAAACATATTTCTAGTGATCGAGGTGATATACTCTAACTAATGCATCTTACTTGACCTATCAACAGCATTTGATACAGCTAATTTCAATAATTTATTGAAACCTTCTGTCCTGGCTTCCAGGACACCACGCACCACATTGTCACTTCCCTTCCACCTCCTAGGATGCTCCTTTGCATTCTCTTTTCCAGACTTCTCAGCCCTCTGACCACAAAATGTCAAAATGCCTCAGGAGTCAGTCCTCCTATCTTTTCTTTATCTACACTTACACTGTTGCTGATCTTATTGCATCTAGAAACTTTAAATGTCATTTGTATGGGCCAAAGACTCTAAATTCAGACTTCCAGCCCAGATTTTCCCTCAAACTGCAGTCTCATATTTCCAACTCCCTTCTTAACACGTTTGCTTTTCTATCAAATGGGCATTTCAACGGCAACATGTCACAAACTGTGTTCCTGGTTTCTAGCCCAAACCTGTTTCCCCTGCAGTCATCTCCACCTATTAAATGTGATGCCATCATTCCAACTGCTCATACAAGACCATTGGATTCAGCCTTGGCTCTTCTTTTTCTCTCAAAATCCAAATCCAACCTTTCAACAAATGCTGTTGGTTCTAGTTTCAAAATACATCTAGAACTGACTGTTTTTTTCCACTTCCTGGGCCCACCCAGTTCCAAACCACAGTCATCTCTCACCTGGATTAATTCAGGGACCTTCTAACTGGTCTCCCTGCTTCAAACTTTAACCACCATGCCTCCCACCCTGTCCCCGTCTGTCCTCAACCCAGGGGACAGAGATAGCCTTTAAACTTAAGGCATGGTATGAAACTCTTCTTCGCAAACCACTTTTGATCTTAGAGTAAAACCGCCCTGGAGAAGTGAGAAAAACAGATGAGGTCAAACAGGAAATGGAGGTGGGAGCACACCATGGGGGCTTTGCAGGCCTTTGTGAAACCTTGGGATTTTACTGTGGGAGAGAGGGGAAGCTTTGTAGTGTTTTGAGTAGACAATAAATTGTATATCAGATGGTGATAAATGGCCCCCAGGAGTGTAAAGCAGGGAACGGTGGAAGAAGGAGTGATGGTGGGAGAGACCAGTTGTAATATTACACTGGGTGGGTCAGGAAAGAACTAATATCCACGTGGAATGGAGGATGAATATCTGAAGGTACATTGTTCCAGGCAGAAAAACAGCAAGCAGAAAGGCCCTGATTTGTGAGTATGGATTACTTATTCAATACAATTTAAAAAGAATGATGTTTCTGCAAACCAACCACAAATCTCAACCTACTACACCCCTAGAATGTAAGTTTCATGAGGTTTTGGAATTAAAATTTTTTTTCCACTTCTGTATCCCCAGATTAAAAAAAATTTTTTACATGGTACACTTTTAATAACAAATTGTTGAATAAATGAATAGATAATTCTAAGTGAGATGCAGGTACCTATACTGACACAAACTTGAAAACTATTTTCAGTAGCCTGATTTTATGATTAATAAAGTGCCAACATATCCCAGAATCCACTGAGTTTTGTCCACATAAGAAACATCTAAGCCTATAGAGAGTAAATGACATAAGAAATGTCCAAACCTGTAGAGAATTTTTATCAGAGTTTTTTTGAGTCAAAATGATGACATATGCTGAAAAGCAAGATCTCAAATGCTACTCAGAATAACAGATTTGCAGCTTATTTTATGCATTTGAAATTAAAGAGGGAATATAGGGAAGATTATATGAAGGTAGGGGAAAGTCAAGAGGGGATTGGATTATAGGGTAGTTAACAAGAGTGTGTGCCCTTTGAGGGTGGGTACAGTTTATTTCAAAGGTATGTTGATGTAGATGCATAGAAACAATGGATAGAGCTGGCTTTGGGCAAAGATAGAACTTTTTAAAAGTTGTATGCCTGGGGTGTGACTACCCACTATGACCTGATCATAGGAATTTATGATCAGATCACCCTGTGAGGTTATTTTCCATAGAACTCCTTTTTCCATTCACACGTTCACATGGTACTAGCTAAAGAGAACAGAGAATTCTGAGTACATGTCAAAAAAATTCTTTCCTGACCACCACAAGTCCTACCAGTCTGAATAAGATGCCTCTTCTCTGACTATTGTTCTATTTTCTATTACACTAGTCTTAGCACTCATTATATTGAATGTATTTGACTCCATTCCCACTATTTAGATTTTAGGGTTTAATAAATAAATCCTTCTACCTTGCCCAAGAAAAACAGACACAGGAATTAAACAAATGCAGATTTTGAATTGTCAGTTTTATTACTGATTTATAAAAAGAAAAAAGAAAAAAACACCAAGATAAAGGTTATGGCTGAGGTATATGACCAAATGGTCATGAAAATAATTTACCACCAAGTTAGATATACTATATAGTATAACAGTAAATTTATTAGTTGTCACAGGTGGACAACCATTTTCTGCCTGCATAGGAAATATTTCTTTTGGGCCGGCCGAGTGGTGCGATGGTTGAGAGTTGGCTTGGGATGCTGGCTCTGGGCAGCAGGGCCCAGGTTCGGATCTCACGTGTGGGCCAGTGGCTCTGTGACCTCTGCGGCTTGGATGGTGAACAGCGGGCTCAGCCTGAAGCTGGGCTGGCGTGAGTCGCCGGCGGCAGCGTGGGCTGCTGTGAGTGGTTGGCAGCCAGCGTGAGCTGCCAAAAGCCGCCATGAGCGGCTGGCCGGTGGCCGGTAGCCAATGGCCGGTCTGCCTCACCCTGGAAGAGCACAGTGATAGTGCCAACATGGGCCAGTGAAACGACATCCTCCACAACTAGACTGAAGAACAAAAGGACAGCGACTTGTCTGTCCCCTTTTCTGGATTCCCCAACGCTGTTCCCCTCCCCCAATTCCCCAGTGAAATGTTTAAAAAAAAAAAAAAGAAAGAAAGAAAAAGAAAATGTTTCTTTTACTACATGACAGACAGCAGACCTGAGCACTTGCTTTCTGCAAGCAGAAAGATTCCATTCTGAGAGGTTTCACAAGGGTGCAACCATGCCAGTACCAAATCCTAAACTCTCCATCAGATAAATCACTTAACCTCCTCTGGGAAGGATTGGTAACGGAGTAGAGAAAATCTAAGATTAACAATTTTCCTCTGCTTGGAAACACAAAAACTAAGGGAAAATAGAACGATCCAGCCTCCAACATCTACTGAACCATAAATCATGGATGCATGTCAGTCGTGTTCTCCATTTAATCCTCAGTGCTTAAGACAGAGCCTGGTACAAAGAGAATAATAAAAAAAAAATTAGATGAACTAAGTTACTGAAAGATTTGTCCAAGAATCTAATATTATCCTTACTCAAAAAAAAAGGGAGAAAAAAAAACCCCACCAAAACCAAATAAATAAATAAATAGAAAAAAACAACCAAAAATCATCCAAAGGAAGTGGAGAGAGAATATATGCTTAAACTTCTTGCTTGGTTTCCAATGATCCCAGGAAAAACTGCCGGAACTTATTTTTATGTCTAGTTTAAAATTAATCAGCAGTATTGGTTCTTCATTCATGCAGAATAACCACACACTGAGAACAATATCAAGAACTATTCTCCTCCTTTGGAGCCAAGGACTGGCTATAGGGTATGGAATGGGCCAGCAGGGTAATTCAACACAGCAAAAATAAAAGGGATGTACCATCCAGCTGAAGAGCCATTCCAAAAAACCAGGCAGAGACACAAATGCAATTTTAAGACAACAATTTGCAGGCTAAGAATACCAGAACAGAGCACGCGCGAGTAGGGAAGAAGAGTAGGAGAAAATGTCTGAGGAGATTCCCATGCAGACAGTCCAGGAAGTTAATGTTTATGGCTTTGACTCTCCAAATCCTTACTGTCATAATTAGCAAAGATTGAGATTCACGTTTACTTGCTTTTCCATGAGCAGGGATAAAAGAAAAAAAGACCCATAAAGACATATGTACCATTTCAATTGACATGATTACTGACATACTGGAAATCATTTTACATGTTTACATGAGTTCTCTTCTTTACAATATGGGATCTTATAAGTGGGTTGATGTTTTTGATCAAATTTGGAAAAGTTTTAGTTAATCATCCTTCAAACTATGTTTTACTCCATTGTATTACTCTTCTTCTGAAACTCAAATTGCAGATATGTTTGAACTCTTAAAACTGTCACATCGCTGAATTACTGAAACTGTTCACTTTTATCAATTTTTTTTCCTTCTGTGTTTCAGTTTAAATGAATGCTATTTCCTGTCTTCAAGTTCATTTACTTTTTAATCTACTATGCTTGATCTGCTTTTATTATTCAGTATACTTTTAAAAATTCAGATTGTACATTTTTAGATCTTTGTTTACATTTGATTTTTTAAAAACATTTATAAAGTGTCTCCTGGAATGTCCCTTTAATTCACATATTGTGTGATTCTTAGTTTATTTAACATATCTGTGATAGTTATTTTAAATTTCTTGAGTAGTCATTTCAACTGCTGTGTTATCTATCAGTCTATTTGACATTTTCATGATTTTTGTATTTTTTTAAAAATTTAGTGTTGAACAATATGTCTAAAAGAACAATAAAGTCTCTGGTAGTCAGACTTTTTTAAGATGGTTTCCAATTATGTCTATTTTCTGGAATCCTTGCTATGCATAATGACCTTCCCTTGAGTGTGGGCTAGATTTGATGACATGCTTCTAACCAACAGAATTTGTGAAGGTCATAGGAGAACAATTCTATGATTGGGTTACAAAACAGTATGACTTTCATCTTGATAGCTGACTCTATTGACTTCCCGTCTTCCACACTTTTTTATTTTTTGAAAAAAATGTATTATTGTATTTGTACACATAAAAAGCGTTACATAGAAATTTATAATACAGCTCTGTAAAACTGGAAGAACTGTCAGGGAAAAGGGAGGGTGTAAACTTTTATAGGTTGATCATAGAGAAATAAAACAAAAACACAGTAAAATGTTTAAAAAATTACAGAACATTTTCCAGACACAAATTTTATAAATACAAAACAAATTCACAAATTACTTTTAATGTTAAATAAATATCTAGTTAATAAACTCAGACTTAACACCTCTTGCTAGCACTGGTACAGAACCTCAAGGATAAAAATTGGATTCATTCATGTGTAGTGTTAAAAGAATGTGCTCCTTAAACAGTTCTTAAACATATATATTTTTTCCTAACTAGTGCTGTAACAGAAGATTTATCTGTGCAAATAAATCTCCCTTAATACCACACTTCTAAGAAAAATCATCAATGACAAAACAAATCCTAGGTGAAAAAATGTTTTCCAAGATATTTTGTCTCCCACACTTTGATGAAGCATTTGGGAAAGACTCCTATGACAAGAAACTGAGGATTATTTTGGTATTTGGCAATATTCTAGACTTAACTTCAACATTCAGCACAGAGTTTCATCAAAAGTTAGGACAGTTTCTTTTTCTTTGAGTAGAGATAATATTTCCTTAGCAGGATCACTTATCTGGTTGCCATATCCTCTACATCAGAAACTGGATCTAAAGAGCAAAGAATCTTTTTTTTTTTTTTTTAGCTGAGCCATCCTGCCACCTGTTGGCAGTTCAGCGGCAGCTCAGCTCGGGCTGGACTTGAACCGCTGTTGCTCAGAGCTCAAACTCTTGAATGAGCTCTTAACCAACTGAGCCACTCAGCCAGCCCCAAGAGCAAAGAATCTTATGCTTACTCATCTAGTAAGAGCTTAAATACTTTAGATTTATTTGTATTCATAATTCTTCAGTGAACTTTTAAAATGTATTATATTTTGGTTTCTTGTTTGACTTTTTGTTGTGTCAGCAAGACTTAAGGTCTTTATGTCCTTCTCCATTATACCCCAAAGCAAGATACTTTTGTATTCATTTATGAAATTATACGTTTATTAGTTAAAGTAAGTTGATTCTTTTTTAATCTATATTAACCATCTGCCTATACAATCACTAATTGAAGTGGATATTCAAACTCAGTTAAAATCTTAAAATTAATATTTTCATAAGTTGCTGGAATATGTGTTAGGTGTAATTATCTATTCTAGTTCAAACTTTGTACTATTTTAGCCTAAATGAGGATTAAATAAAAATTTATTTTCCATTTTTTTAAAAAGCCTTAGAGAATCCATCAGAGGTTTGTAACTGGGTTTTAAACACAGAGCAGGGTCAAGAAGTATCTTGTGTTTGATTAATCAATCTTAACTTCTATTTATATAGCAGGACTAAATCAAACAAAATGAATTCAGCTACTAGAATCTAATTTCACAATTTTAAGTACATTATATTATCAAATAGAATTCACAAAATCTGTTTCTAAAGTTTCCCTAAGGAATCATGAAATTATTGTGTAACCAACTTAAGACATAAATTCTAAATGCTTTTCCAAGTTCAAATGTTTATATATATAATATGTTCAAATGTTTATATATATATATATATATATATATATATATATATATATATATATATATATAAACAAGGAAAATTTACACTTATTTATTGAGAGGCAAAGAAGTTGATCACTATTTTAGAAGAAATATATTTATATTTTCCTTCTTTAATATCTTAAAAAATTCTAAAGGTTCTAAATAAGAGTGCCCTCCTCCAATTATCAAATAATTTTCATTATTTTATTATTGCAAATCATAACTCAAGTTCTAATTAAAAACCAGCAAAACAAAAAGAAATTTGTCCATTTATATAAACAGTGATGGAACTTATTTTATAAATGTAATTTTTCAAAACCTATACAAAAAAACAAAAACAAAAACCTCCATTCAAAAGATCAGTTAAATGATGTCATAAAACACGGAAGAAATTTGAGAAAGAGCAAAGAACAGAGGCAGGAGAACTCTTTGAGAGCTAACATCTCAGTCTCTGTGAATTTGGAAGGTCACTAATAGAATTGAGGCCCGATTTATGACATATATTTGAACTAAATTAACAATAACAGGGAAACACACACAGCTTTTCAAAGATTTTTGGCTGTTGTTAAGTAAATGAATTATTTACTTTTTCAATTATAATTTTTCACCATGTGAAATGATTTATTACAACTTTATATGTATGATAAAGCTCATAAATGGAAGATACAAGCATTGTTATGTCTTCTCACGTGCATTATTTCCATAAAGAAACTCAAAATGAATGTACCACATTATTTAACTAGTTATATAGGTATTATAGGAAGGGAAATAGCTATGGAAGGCATATTACAACTTGAGCTCAATTCAGAGTTGGCCCATGTGACAGTTTCATAAAATGAGTTATAAGGGTTTATACTTGTCAAGAATGGTCTATTATTTGGGGGCCTCAGGTTGAGAGCAAACTTTCGAGTCTTAATCTCTTAACCTTCTCCTAATTTCAAAAGATATAGTCATACTTTACTTTTTCTAAACTTGCTCAAAAAGCACTGTTAAACTACACATTCCAGGATTCAATACTTAGGTAATTTTAGCCTTATATTTACTATTATTTGTGGGCCAAAGAACATTTTACACTCATTTTCTGTTTTTTAATACTACATCATCTCCTGAATCCATTTCCAAATAAAAGCTAACCCCTGATTGACTGTGCAAAATCCTTCCAACTTAAAAAATAAAAAGAACGAATAAACATACCTTTGATCACAAAACAGATATCAACCATTTTACTGGGAGATCAAGGATTTAAATTCTACAACATTTAAGATATATACCTTTCTTACTAAGTTAACCAGCAAAGAGAAAATAAGAAGCCAGCATACATGTCTGCATATCACAATAATAAAAGCAATAAAATATATTCAAGCATTTTAGCATACATAACTCTTGTATCCAAAGTGAAGTCCTATAACACAGAGTACAGAAAAATCTAAACTCCTCCATTATGTATTGATAGCCTTGATGCAGACAGCTGCAATTTTTCTGAGTGACCTCAAATTCTGAGCTGTTTCCCACACATCAACAATAATATAGATGGTGTATATTGCTGAAGTAGGAGGGCAATTTTCCTTCCAAATTAGTGGTGCTCTTGGATACATTGTCTTTCCTCCTTTAATTCTCTTATGTTACTGTTATCTTTTTGTATTTACTTTAATCCATAAAGGCTCTTGAACCCCTAAGATATATATTCTCTATCAATAGAATTTTTTAACAAGGTGACATCAGGTTAAACAAAAAGGCCAGGTACTAAGGGATTCAAAATTTACAAATTGGTCATCTAAAGGGATTTTGTACTTATGAGACTCCGACATAACTTTGTGCTATTGAGTAAGTATGGCATGCCTCAATTAGCATTTTTGAAGCTTCTTCTGTTTGTCTTTTCTCTAGCAGGTAGATCCTTTATTGCATATATTTAAGTCAGTGTGATTTAATTTTAGCTAGATCCAGCAGAAACATATTGAACACCCACTCTATGCCACAGCTACAGGATGAGCATGACATTGTTCTGTCTCCAAAATACTTAATATTTAGGAAGACACAAAATATTATATATAAGGGAAACTTCGAGGCAGATTCCAAACTATGGAGATTTGTCTACAAGAGAGAATGTCTTCCTCTTATAAGTATGAGAAACTAAGAACCTACTGGATTAAATCACTACAGAAAACTACCATAAAACTTGGACATAATGCAAAACACAACTCCCTGAAGGTACTGGAGAGCAGAAACATTATCTCAGAAGTGCATAGCAGCTTGAGGAAGAAAGACAGGAGGTATACCGGTATATAAGTCTGCAAGCTTTTAACCTTGAACTAAATTCAATCCAAAATGGTGACAAAGGCACATTTATTAAAACCCATGGTCTCCCTAACCTGGAGAACCAGAATATTGAAGCCAGAAACCATAAATGCTGAAAAGAGTGGGAGAATTTCAAAAGGGAAACAGTGGGAGAAAAATCACTAAACTTTTTTCTCAAATCACTCACTGATTCCTGAATGAACTATGTACAAAACAGATTCAAAGCAACACAACTAAAGACAAAAAAGTTTTAGCTGAAATCAGAGATGCTGCCCAAGAAATGCAGTTTGAAGTTAAATCCTAGCCAAATAAAAATTACCTTATAAGACGAAAGAAACACTCATTGGAGAAAATCGTACAATTCAGAATCTTCACAACTTAACATTCATAATATCCACAATACTTCTCAAAATTAACTGAAATAAGAAGAACCAAGATCATTTTTGGTCAAGATGGCGGAGTAGGTAAATGCTGTGCTCACCTCTTCTCAGGACCATATCAGTTACAACTAACCACAGAACAACCATTTTTGAGAATCACCTGAAGTCTAGCTGAACAGAAGGCCTACAACTACAGATATATATATATATATATAAAGCCAACTCAAGACTGGTAGGAGGGACAGAGATGCAGAATGGGCTCATCCCACATGCATATGTGAACATTGAAAATCATGAGGGATATCTAAGCTGTGGTGGTTGCCCTCTGAGGAGTGAGGGGTCCCAGCCCCATCCTAGCCCAAGGTCTCAGTGCCAGGGAGAGAAGTTCCCATAAATTCTGGCTGTGAAAACCAGCAGAGATTATACCTGACTGAGACAGAGGGCAGCTGCTCTCCCAGACACTCCTTTTAAAGGAACCATGCATGGACTTACTTGCTCACAGAACCACTCGCTTTGAGCTCCAGTGCTGGGGCAGCAGCTTAAAAGGCACCAGGGACATATGGGAAGAAACTGAATTGTCTAGCTTCAGGATGAGGGCTGGAGGGGTGGCTTTCTTTCAAAAACAGAGGCTGGCAAAAGCCATTGTTTCTTTGTTGAACTGCGTGCAGATTTAGCAGACACCAATCTGAGTCTCCATTGAGCTGGCCATCACCTTCCATTTGCCCCACCCTAGTGATTTGCTGAGACCATGCCCCACCCAACTTTAGGGCACAGCCAGGCCACTTCCAATGGCTGTTCCATATAAACAACCTGCTTTGGCTCATGCTGCGGACTTTCTAAAAATCTCTCAAAGGGTCACAAAACCCAAATGAGTGGCTTGGCTTTGGCACATCCCGTAATTCTGGCAGAGCAACCCTAAGCATGGCACTAGCGACAGCTGGCCTTGGTTTGTGGCTTGGACTTTCAAAGCACCTCCAAGCACAGTGCAGATGGCAGCCATGTCTGGATTGTTTTGTGGTTCATTCTAGGTGGCCCTGGGCTGGACATGGACTAAGATTGAACTTCACCTGCAGTGATCCTCTCCCAGGAGTCCCCAGGGCTGGCAAGCCTGGTGGACAGTTTCAGGCTGGGCAGGAGCATATCACCCCACCATCTCCAAGGGTGACACACCCAAAGGGCAGACTGGGCAGGTACCAGAGACCCGCTAAAGTGAACTCAGCTCTGGAGGGTTAGCCCCTGCACAACAGCTCCTTCACTGTAGTCAGAGACAGCCCTTAAAACCAATCAGCCTGAGGGCCATTCCCTTCCATTGATGTGAAAACAACAATCAAGTCTCAACTACAACAGGAGGGCACAGACAACCCACAGAGGGGACATACCTTGAGCACCCAACTCTGGTGACCAGGGAGACTGCATAATTTGGTCCCACAGAACACCTACTACATAAGGTCACTCTATGGAAGACCAGGAGGTGTAGCAAACCTACATAGAAAAAAACACAGAGAGGCAGCCAAAATGGAGAGACAGATAGACATGTCCCAAATAAAGAACAAAAGAGAGCTCCAGAAAAAGAACTAAGCAAAATGAAGACATGCAGTCTATCAGATGCAGAGATCAAAACACTGGTTATAAGGATGCTCAATGATCCAGGGAGAACTTCAACAAAGAGATAAGAAACATAAAAATGGAGATAAAAAATGTAAAAAAGAACCAGTCAGAAATAAATAACAAAATAACTGAAATGAAGAATACATTAGAGGGAATCAACAGCAGATTAAAGGAAGCACCAGATCAAATCAGCAGTTTAGAAGATAAGGTGGCAGAAAACACCCAATCAGAACAGCAAAAAAGAAAAAAGAATCCAAAAAAATTGAGGAGCATTTAAGGGGCCTCTGGGACAACATCAAGTGTACCAACATTCTCATTACAGGGGTACCAGAAGGAGATAAGAGAGAGCAAGGAATTGAAACCCTGTTTGAAGAAACAATAACTAGGGTGGCAGGTTAGCTCAGTTGGTTAGAGCACAGTGCTCATAACACCAAGGTTGACAGTTTTATCCCTGCATGGGCCACTGAGCCGCAACCTCCACAACTAAATTGAAACAACTACTTGCCTTGGAGCTAATGGGTCCTGAAAAAACACACTGTTTCCCAATTAAAAAAGAAAACAAATAATGACTGAAAACTTCCCTAACCTAGCGAAGGAAATAGATATACAAGCCCAGTAAGCATAGGGAGTCCCAAACAAGATGAACTCAGAGAGGCCCACACCAAGACACATCATAATTAAAATGCCAAAGTATAAAGACAAAAAGAGAATCTGAAAAGCAGCAAGAGAAAAGCAGTTAGTTATAGACAAGGGAGCTTTCATAAGACCGTCAGTTGATTTCTCAACAAAAGCTTTGCAGGCCAGAAGGGACTAGCAGGAAATATTCAAAGTTATGAAAAGTAAGGATCTACAACCAAGATTATTCTATCCAGCAAAGCTATCATTTAGAATCAAAGGCGCTTGCCAGAGAAGAAAAAGCTAAAGCAGTTCCTTACCACCAAACCAGTATTACAAGGAATCTCAGAGAGACTTCTTTAAGACAAACAAAAAAAGCAAAAAAAAAAGAATAATAAAATGGCAATAACTACATACCTATCATTAATTAATTTAAATGTAAATGGATTAAATGTTTCAATCAAAAGATATGGTGGCTTAATGATAAGAAAACAAGATCCTTTACATATGCTACCCACAAGAGACTCACTTCAGATCAAAAGACACACACAGACTGAAAGTAAAGGGATGGGAAAAAGATATTTCACAAAAATGGAAATAGAAAAAAAAAGGCTGTGGTAGCCATACTTATACCAGAAAAAATAGACTTTAAAACAAAGGCTATAAAAAGTGACAAAGAAGGACGCAGTAATCCTACTTCTGGGTATTTATCTGAAGAAACACAAAATGCAACTTCGAGGAGACATGTGCATCTATATGTTCATTACAGCATTGTTTACAATGGCCAAGATATGGAAGCCTGGATGTCCATCAATGGATGAATGGATAAAGGTTAAGTAGTACATATATGCAATGGAATATTGCTCAGTCATGGAAGGGAATGGGTTCTTGCCATTTGTGGCAGCATGGATGGACCTGGAGGGTATTGTGCTGAGTGGAGTGTCAGACAGAGAAAGACAGATGCAATGTGATTTTGCTTATATGTGGAATCTAAAGAACAAAACAAACAAACAAACAAAACACTACAAATTTATAGATACAGAGAACATTTTGATGGTTGCCAGATGGGAGTAGGGTTGGGAGACAGGGTGGAAAAGGTGAAGGGATTAAGAAGCACAGATTGATAGTTGCAAAATAGTCATGGGAGTGTAAAGTAAAGCAGGGGAAATATGGTCAATAATAAGGTAATAGCTATGTATAGTGCCTGGTGGGTACTAGACTCGTCAGGGGGATTACTTCTTAAATTATATAAATGTCTAACCACTATGCTGTACTCCTGAAATTAATATAAAATAATACTGAATGTCAACTATAATTAAAAAATTAAAAAGGGGGTGGAAAAGGTGAAGGGGAATAAGAGATCAAAATTTCCAGGTATAAAACAAATAAGTCATGGTGATGTAACATACGGCATGGGGAATATAGTCAATAATATTGTAATAGTGTAGTATAGGATCCGATGGTTGCTGGACTTATGGTGATCACTTTTTTAGGTATATAAGTGTTGAATAACTATTGTGTACACCTGAAACTAATACAATATTGTATGTTAGTTATGTTTTAATAAAAATCTTTTTTAAAAAGAAGAACCAACAAAATGGTTTCTCAAAAGAAAAGAAAGTCTAATGAATCTGACTGATAAATTAATCAGATACTGGAAATAATGGGCATGGATTATAAAGCAATTATTATAACTACGCTCAATGAACTAAAACAAAATATGTTTTCAGTGAACGAAAGTATAAGCAAAGTAATAGAAAACACCAGCCAAAAAACAGAAACAATGAAAAAGAATCAAATGGAAATTTTAGAATAAAATTCTCAAACAGAAATTTACTAGATGAACTTATGAGCCAAGAAAGCAAGACAGAGAAAAGATTAAGGGGACTTTAAGGTAGAGCAATAGATAAAAGATAGATAGATAGATACATTGGTAGATAGATAATTAAATATTATTCAACCATAAAAATGAAGAAAATCCCGCCAAGTGCAACAGCATGGATGAACCTAGAAGAGATTATGCTAGGTAAAATAAGTCAAACAGAGAATGGCAAATACTGTCTGATCTCACTTATGTGGAATCAAAAAAGTGAAGCTCATAGAACCAGGGCATAGAACACGGATGACTAGAGTTTGGGGAAATGAGGAAAATAAGGAGATGCTGTTCAGAGTATACAAACTCCCCCGTGTAAGATGAATAAATTCTGGGGACGTAATATATAACATTGTAACTGTAATTAATAATACTGAATAGTATAACTGAATTTTGTTAAAAGAGTAAATCCTAAGTGTTCTCACCACACAGAAAAAAAAATTAACTATGAGGTGATACATATGTGAATTACTTGATTGTGATAATCATTTCACAATGTAGATGTATATCAAACTATCAAGCTGCACACCTTAAGCATATACAATTTTTATTTTTTAATTATGCCTTAATAAAGCCAGGAAAAAAGAGAAAGGAAAAATAAAGATGTTTTCAGAGAATCAACAGGAGCAAACATGCAATACAAGATATACTAAAAGAAATCCTGCGGGCAGAAGAAAGGTGTCACTAGATAGAAACTCATGTTATCAGAAAAGAAAGAAAACTGGCAAATATCTGGATAAATGCAAGTTATTTTCATGTTGCCTTTTATCAACTTTGTTTCTTTATAAATCATAAATGTTTAATACAAAACTTAAAACATTTCCCTTCAGGATTTTAAAATGTATTTATGTAATAAATATATGCCATATATAAAAGAACTATATGTATTACACAAATACATTTAAAATATATTTATGTAATACATATATGCCATATATATTTATATATAAAAGAACTATAATGAAAAGGAGAGAAGTGGATCTAAATGTTTATAAGATGTCTATAATTTATTTCAAGCAATATAGTATTAACTGTAAGTGACTATGAAAAGTTAATGCTGTATTTTGTGGTCTATAAAGCAACCATTTAAAATGCAAAAATATAGCTCAAAATTTTATAGGAGATTTTAAATGGAATTATTAAAAAAAATCCCAATCATAATTTTAAAAATCAGGTAAGGAGGAACAAGAACTAAAACACACAAGTAAAAAAAATAGTAGACTCAAATTAAAACGATATCAATTATTACGTTAAAAGTTAGCAAAACACTTTAATTAAAAGCTAGAAATTGTCATAATGGTCTAAAAAAAACCCCCACTTGTATGTTGTTTATAAGAGAAACAATTTAAAATGCAAAGCCAGATTGGCTAGACTTAAATACATGGAAAAGATATGCCATGCAAATACTAAACATAGAAAGCTACTATAGCTATATATCTATCAGAGAAAGTAGATATTAAGACAAAAAGGGGGACACCTCATAATAATTAAAGTGTCAACTCATCAGGAAGATATAACAATCATAAATGTCAAGCACCTAATAACAGAAGCTTAAAATACATGAGACAAAAATGACCAGAACTGAAGGGTTAACTGTATGATTACACAATTTCATACGGAGATTTTAACACACTTTCTCTAAGCAATTTATTAAATAACTAGGCAAAAATCAACACACATGGAAAACTGAGCAGCATTATCAAATATCTTGACTTAATTGATATTTATAAAACACTACACTCCAAAATAGCAGACTATACATCCTTTTTTTTTTTTTTTTAAGCTGAACCATCCTGCCACCTGTCAGCAGCTCAGCGCCTGCTCAGCTCAGGCCAGGCATCGAACCGCTGTTGCTCAGAGCTCAAACTCTTGAGCGAGCTCTTAACCAACTGAGCCACTTGTCCAGCCCCAGAATATACATCCTTTTGAAATGCAATGGTGCTTTAACCAAAATAGACCATATTTGAGCTATAAGAAAAGCCTGAATAAATTTAAAAAGTTTTAATTCATACAGAGTACATTCTCTAACCCCAGTGTAATTGAATTAACAGTCAATAACAATAAGATTGCCAGAAAACTCTAGGATTTTTGGAAATTAAACAATATATTTCTAAATAAATATTAGGTTACAGAAAAAAACAAGATTAATAATAAAAATGTAATATATCACAATTTGTAAGTTGTAGCTACAGCAATGCTTAGAGGGAAATGTACAGCACTAAAAGCCTATATTAGAAAAGGAGTCTAAAGTTAATTATCTAAGCTTCTACACTAAGAAACTAGAAAATAATTAAATTAACCCCCAAATATGCAGAAGTTGGGAAATAAGTATGAGCAGAAATCAATGAAATAGAAAACAAAAAGCGAGAGAGAGAGAGAGAGAGAGAGAGAGAGAGAGAGAGAGAGAGAGGGAGGGAGAGAGAGAGAGAAAGAGAGAAGGAGGGAGAAAAGATAAGGCACAATTACTAATAACAGGAATCAAAGAGCTGACATCATTACAGAGCCTTCAGATTTAAAAAGATAACAACGAAATATTGTGAATAACTTTATGGCAACATATATGACAACTTGTATGAAATGAACACATTCCTTGAGAGACAAATGATCAACTCATCCAAGAAGTAAAACACTTGCCCTGTATACATTTTGTCCATGCTAACCCATTTACTTAACCCCATGGGCCATGACCAGCGAGGCTAACTGAGGCAAGAAGGGTTATTATTGGCAATATGGTCACAACAAATTATTAGACCAATACAACATGATAGTATTTTTTGTGTATTAATCCTGCAAACCAAAAGTAGAAATAAACATTACGGGCTATTTGAACTCAGGGATATTTTATAAAAATGGACATTTTGGACAGAACCAAACATAAAGGACCTTGGGCACAGATCAAATGTCTCCATGGACGCTTTAGACAGGACAAAATTGTCCATTAATAGAAAGAAAAAGAAGCATTAAGGATGATTACCCATACAAATGGTTTGAGCAAATAAGTAGGTGGCGATGCCATCTCCTTAGAGAGAAGCTTTTATCTAAAAAGGGAGGTGATATTCTGACATTTTAGTAGTTTAAAACTCTTCTCTGTAGTATATACATATTTATTTCTTGACTTTCCAGCATTCAATTTTTTGTAAATATATTATATATGGAAGTAGGGGAAGGTCTATATTTAAATGTGGTTTGCTATATCACAGTTCACAATTGGGGGTGGACCCTTAATATTTCAAGCAGTGATTTTCTAAAGTGTCAGACTTCTGATATTAAAATATAAGATTGCACTGGGAAAGATATAAATTCATTAAGCATTGGGACATAAGACTTAAGATAAAAATGTTACATAGGAAGACTGAGAGTTTTACAATGCTACATAAACAATCATGGGCCAGCTCTGACCCTATTTTCTTAATTTCTTCACAACCTTGACAAAATATAGTCTGAAACAAAAAGGAATCATTTTGCACTTGGTTCCCTGGTGATAGCTTGCCTGTCACGAATTACTTCATTAAAATTAAACCATTTGTTATTATGAGGATTAACATGACTTGAAATTAAAATTAACCTCCATGGAAAAAAGAATCTCCTATATCTGTTGGGTTGTTGGAAAAGTCATGACGTATTTTTCCTATGGTTTTCATTGCAAAAATGCATCATGACTTTTCTGACAACCCAATAGATTTATGGGCACTGGAAATCCTGGGAGCTTGCAAGCCCACTATACTGCAGAATTTAAACCAACAAGCAAATCTCTGAAGTGATCATGCAGATTTAAAGCCTTGTGGCTGACAGAAAATTTAATAGAACTGGATTTCCATAATCCACTGAAGTCTAGGAGCAAGGACCCAGAGCCTACTCTAAGCCTAAGCCACACCTGGCTCTGCAGCTCACAAGCCTCCCCATCAAGAGGGGGTCTGTAAGGAACATGCCAGAACTAGATGGTGGTTTCCTGAAGCATGATGGGAGCATTGTGAATCAAATACCTGTGTTTTAAGATTAAAATTTGGCATCCAGGACTTCTTAGTAAGTGAATGAACTCCTTCAGGCAAAGAAAAGTATGGATATAGATGGGAACAGACACTTATTTCAAACAGCACGGAGTAGAAACGTAACAGGCACCGAGTAAATTTTTGCCTACTGATGTATTCATTGCACAACAAATATTCAAGGGAGCATGGAAAAGGTAGAATTCCACATCTTGAAAATACCTCATAATATTTACAAATAACGCTATAAATTGTGTATGGAAGTGTAATTAGCAACTTTACAAAATAATCCTTTTATTAATTCTTTATATAACTCTTCAGTAGTGTTTTTTTTGTTTGTTTTTTATTTTGCTTTTTCGTTTATGTTGTTTGTTTGTTTTTTGCATTTACATTTGCACATGAGGGTATTCCTGGTTACCACAGATTACAGAACATTTTAGATAGAGACATTTAATGGGTTTAATTTTAAAAGGAAAAAAGAACACATTAGTTCAAATTCTAATGAATTACAATTTGAAATAACTTTTGAAATAACTTGGTTTATAGGCAAGCTATCGTTTTCTCTTGTGCTATCTATAAATGTTTCCCAAATAAATTATTTTTTTAAAAATAACAAGCCTTCTCTGTCATTCCTTGACTCCACTGCTACCCTAACTGTACTGGGGAATATAACTTTCAATGCATTTTGAAGCACCTGTCTACATAGATCAATGCATTTAATCCTTCCATACATAGCACTGAACACCTGCTCTGTGCCAGGCATCGTATTAGGATTTGAGAAATATGACATGAACAATAAACCATTTTCAACTATTCATTAAAAGATATGCCCAAATGATTTCTAGGCAACATTTTGTTATCCAATTAATAAAAATGATAATTTTGCCAATAATAAACCTGCATTTTTTTGGTAATAGTTTAAAATTCTTACAGGCTTCGCTCCTTATTAGGATGAAATGTCCAATGTCCCTGATACCTGTGGCCCTTCTCAGGGTCAGGTCTTCTCAGCCCACCTTCAACTGCAGCCCTTTCAGCGCGCCACCTTTGACAAAGTGTAACATGACAACACCTACTTGTAGCTCTACCTAGACTTTCTCATGTCTGTTCGTGGGCCTCTCTGACTCAGCAATAAGCAGTCATGCAAATGAAATAGAAAGAATGAGGGAGTTTATACCCCATGGAGCAGTTATGGATAAATGTTCCCCCTTCTTACATCCTATGGATGGTCATTTTGTGAGATAGCCCCTCAGAAAGTCCCAGCCTGAACAGCCCCAACTGCCCTCAAAAGGCCTGCTTCGTATTGAACACTTCATTGGCTTATCCTACCCCCTTATTACCCTCATCCCAGTTCCCCTCTCCTGATTCCTGGGGTGACTTCTCAAATTACACTACCTCTATGTAAGCCCTTGTCTCAGCCTCTGCTTTCATAGGGGACCTGGGCAAAGACAGTGAGGTTTCCCTGAACTCACAAAATCCAGTGAGGCATGTATTATAGCTGCAAGTCCATACACCACTGTAACGGTAGTCCATTCCCTACTCCCACCCCTCAAAAGCCTTCATTAATGTATTCTTCTATTCACAACTTATCAAGTAAAACCTAAATTTCTTGCTTAATGTTAAAGGTGTTTGATCACCTGCACCTCAACCTCATCCCCATCCACCCTCAATATTCAGGCTTACGAACTCCTTTTTGCTCAGCCAGAAACTCCTTCTAAATATATTCCCACCACTAATCAAGTATATTCCACCTTGATCTGTTTTCTGAAATTCTGTGGCTTTCATAGCCTATACACCAAGTTTAAAACAATGGTATTGTCTCCAAATCTTATTATTTGTGGGCTGGTTTTTTCTCTCCCCAATTACATTTTAGCAACTTGAATATAGAGAAATAGTTATATTCTATTTTTACATTTCCCAACATTGAGCAAAATGTGGACACATACCGTATTTGCCGGCGTATAAGACGATTTTTTTGGCCCTGAAAAATATGCCTCCAAGTGGGGGGTCGTCTTATACGCCAGGTACACTTCAGATAGACTGCCCATATAACAAACTCTGTATTTTGAGTGGAAATGTTAGGGGTTCGTCTTATACGCCCAGTCGTCTTATACGCCGGCAAATACGGTAGTAGGTCCTTAATAAATATATACTGTTGATTGATTCTCCTTCCAGCATGCTTGACAGGATACTAAAAGCTATTCCAATATCAATCGCCAAGAAAGATAGCTTAGCTTTTTCCCAACAGGCAAGACTCATCATTCTCTGTTTTCAAAACATATCAAAGATATGACCACGTCTGATAGAAATTAGCATGCACACACACACACACACACACACACACACACACACATAAATAACTAAGATTCTGGTTCAGGTTAAAATGCCCTTATTTTTCAAAAGAAGTTTTTAATCAGAGCCAGCAACTCAAATTGTTAGGAAAATGTGACTTTTAACTTTCTTGGGGATCTTGGGGTACAGAGGAAATTATATCTGTGAGAAAGCACTACCCAGGGAATACGCCCAGCCTCCAGTTACAGTGCCATTTCTGAACTCTCTTTCTGCAGTAGATAGAACTTACTGGTATATAACGTGGTTTGAGGGACGGCCGTTTCTAAAGTGCTCAAAGTTTCTGACGTGCCCCAACAAGAGGGACAAATGTGCTTGTTTGCTGTAGTCTGTGGTCACTGCCTTAGTTCAGCACTTAGTATTCCTTTCAGGATTAGTATGTAAAATAACCCAGGACTGTCGGCTGGATAAAATCCAATCTCCTGACATGACCTCCAAGGTCCTTCCTGGTTTGCTTTCTGACTACTTCAATCTGATCTCTCACAGGCCTCCACCCCTCCCAAACCTAAATCCCAATTGCTCAAAAATAATTGCCATTTTCTTTTATCTCTGCCTTTATACATTCTATTTCCTCTTTTGGAAATGTGTCACCTTTCTTCATTTGATTAATTCATTTTTGGTGTTCAGCACTCAACTCAGTCACTATTTCCTCGAGGGAGCAACCCTTGATTCTTCCACCCTTGTCTCATAATTTATTTCTGTGTCTGTTACTATAATTCTGTAGATCACATTGAATTCTATTTAGCTGCTTTTCTGCATCTAAATCCTATTAGAGTACAAGTTTCCTAGGGCACAGACCAGTTTGTATTTATATTGGCTTCCTCAACCTATAATAAGCCCTCACTAAATTTTTAAACAATAAATTGACACTAGTCATATTGAAATAAAAACTAGTATGTCATTGCTGTTAGAAAGGAAATGGTAAAGTAAAGGTCTTAATTATAAAGAGACATTTGGGAGAAAATGAGACTAAAGTGAGAAAAACCTAGAGCAAGCAACGGCTATATACGATGTCAGAGGGGTAGTAGCTTGGGGGAGGGGAGTTATCACTTTGTGAGGGGTGTAAATGTCTAATTATTACATTGTTTTGTACACCTGAAACTATTTTTTTTAAATGGAAAAAAAAAAAAAGAATGTGGGACTCAGGTGGTCACACAACCCCATGACTGGTAATCCCCCAAGCTGGGCTGACCAGTCTGGTTTACGGAGGGACGAAAAAGCTCAGAGTAGAGAGATTCACATAAAGAGCTCTATGCATGTGGTACGAGATTTACAATCTGAAATTCCTCACACTGGTAAGTACCTCTTACATATTAATTAACTAAACGATGACTAAACTTGGGTTTTTGAGCTACACCGACAGATACAGATCCTGGATCCATCGTTTACTTGCTGTTTGTGCTTAATCTTTCTGAAGCTGCACATGTATGTGGGTTGTAGTAAGGATTATTAATGATGCATGCAAACAATGTAACACAGATCCTAACAGAGTATTTTTTTAATAAATGGCAGCTGTATTGCTGGAGACCCAGGAAAGCAGGTGATATAGTTTGAAGGCCTGAGACCCAGGAGGACCAAAGGCAGGAGATCAATCTCCCAGTTTAAGCAGTCAGGCAGAGATAGACTTCAACCTTTCTCCACTTTTTTGTTCTATTCAGGCCCTCACTGCACTGCATAACGCCCACTCACATTGAGGAGGGCCATTTACTTTACCCAGCCCATCAGTTCAACTCTAATCTCTTCCAGAGTCAGGCTCACAGACACACCCAGAAATAGTTTAACCATCCACCTGGGCATCTCTTAACCCCCGTCAAGCTGACACATAAAATTAACTACCTCAACTGCTATTGTTACCAGTAGCAATAGTAGTAGTGGTTATTGTTTGCATTTCAGTAGTAATCTAAGCAACTTATCTAAAGAAGAGAAAATCCTTGATTCTTTGGGTATCAGTAAGAGAACTCACTGACTATAAAGGTGAGAACTCTTCTACTGAGGGTCCACTATGAACTTATATTATAAGATCTGCTTCATTTCCTTCTTTTTTAAAAGTTGGCTGCTCTCAACAGTCTGGGCTACCTCAAGCATATCAAATTGTTGTATTACAGATTAAAAGAGAGAGAGGATCATGGCTACTCAGTTCTTTACTACTAGATGACTAAGAAGATGATTGCATAGTCCTCCTTCATTATGAGCATTCCAACAATTGAGCATCCTCTCACCCCTTCTTTGCCATTTTAAGACCATCAGAAAAAGAAACAGAAAAGAGAGGAGTCACAGTAGATTGGCTATTGGACACTTTTCATTCTTCTTTTACCATGTTTTAAATTCTCTCTCTGACAGCACTCCTGCCAGCAGCTCCAGATATTTCTAAATCCCTTTAGGCTAGGCAAGTGTATTTTCTACGGTGCTGAATAGCAAATCATTTTTAACAGCATCTCCCATCTCTCCTTCTAAGCAGAGCATATGCCTCAGAAATCACCCTCCCTACTGCTTACTACCATCCCTCTCTCATCTCAGGATAAACAGACCACTTTAGTGTTGATAACCACTCTGTGTTTTTTGGGACTGCCAAATTAAAGGGGCCCACACCTGATATTTGTGGGAGTCCAATTAGCTATTACTAACAAACATGAGATATTTCTTGAGTTTGACGTATTGCAAAAGTTTATACATAAAATAAGCATCATTGCTTTGCCAGGATCTTTCTTGCCACTCTCCTTTAATCCAAGTTTGAAGCAAGATACAATAATAAGACACAAAGCTATTGAAGAATATTCAAATACCTGTCTGATGACAAACCTCCATAAGAGCCCCAGAGCTCTTACGATGAGCCAGTCCTCTCCATGTGATACCAAGACAATGCATGCATGACCCTCTCAAAGAGCAAGCTGAAGACACAACTTAGCAAAAATCAGGGTCAAACTTATGAATCAGCCGATAGCATACACACAAAAATCACTAGCATTCTAGGAGAGCCAAGAAACAGCAAACCAACTGCCTGCAGTATCATCTATTTAATGATGAAAAAGAAAATACTGAATTTCTATAATAATCCATTCTTGTAGCTTTTACAGCCACCTAATCTTAGCATCTGGCAAATATCAGTAACAGAAAAGGAATAAATTTCATCATCCAATTTATATGGAATACCTTTTCCATTTTACTATATTACTTTCGTGAACAGGAGAAATATTTAAAAATAAATAAAAAAGAGATATCTTCCAAATGATGCATCTGAATGTAATATGTGTATTCATACAAAGAGGGCACTTTATGGAATTACACTCACTGCTGTACAAATTAAAGCTCAAAATAGGACAACATATTATCAAAGACCTATACTTATTACTCTATATAATTCGTAACACAGTAGCTTTCAGGAAAATTACATGTTTCTATAAAAAGCCAACCCACAGTCTTTAGATGAGATTATTCCATTGAGGCTGCTTGTTCCTAAACCTAGAAATTTGGAGTTTTAGAGTGTCATCCCTGTAAACTCAGATACTATTGATGCTGTTGCCCAACAAGGATCTGGAATAATCTTCTTATCTAAAATTCCATTTATAGCAAACTATGTCCTCGTATGTGGCAAACATGTTTTTCCTTCACTTAGTATAATCATGATTATAATAACACTGGCAAAAATATATATACTTTTAGTTTTTCTCATAAGGGCATTGATGCACATATAGTCTTATGTCTTGGTAAAATAAGTTGAAGCAGATTATACACACTTTTCACCTAGAGAAATGGAGGTAAAAGGATTTTCCTAAAGTTGGCCTTGGTATGACTACATCACAGGTTTTATTTATCCACCAGTTAAACACATCATTTCACTAGCTGTTCCTCTTTATATAATGTTAAACATCCAATCAGAAATAATTTTTCATGCATAAAATATCTATACTTGCATGGTTCCAAAACACACCCCCAAATTAAAATGAGCTTTTCCTACTTATATCTGTTAATGATTTTACTAACTATAACACCCACTGCTTTTATTTATCACACTTTTTCAAGACATAGCAGTTCCGTTTGATAGGTTCTCTGAGACATCTTTGATTAGGAAAAAACACTGAAAAAGAAAGCTTAGAGAAATAGGAAATTCTATTTCTAAACACTGAAGAATAGAAATAAACACAGTCATGCATTGGTGAAGGTAACATACTGTTGCTATCACAATGAGGTAGGTATTTGGATTAAGTTGAAAGAAAAGCGTTTCTTATTATACAGCTAAATGACAGGTGACAATTTGAGCTACTCAAAGCAGTTTACAGATAAAAAGTTCATCGTACCTTTACCCAATATTTTCTTCCCATCCTTTGATAACCTCTTTAACGGAATGTTGAGAACAGCAACCTTCAAAAGTGAGTGAACACATAAGAGGCTTAACTTTTCCTAATGATCTTTCAATGCAAAGCAAAAGGTCAACAGTTAGTTTTACTCACATTGAGGCTGACAAAGAAAATGTACTAAACTTAAATGACAAAGGCTTGTTGTTGGAGGTCACTTCTTAATTGATGTTCCTGACATTAATGCTTGTTATAACCCAGACAACTAGTTTTAAAGTTGCAGTTCTCTCTTCAAAGCCCTGCTTCTTATAGATAAGATATCTGTGAAAGACAGATAGGTCACTGCTTTCTCTGTTATATGAGTAGTCTACCAAAATAAACCTGCAAATGTTGCTCATGCTTTCACAGGAAACATTTTGGTATGTTTACTCTAAGCTAAATTGGATTTTCAAGGTAAGGCTCTAGAACATGCATGTAATGAACTTTAGGTCTTTGGCATTCTTAGGTGTGTCGGTTAATACCCTGGGTGTGTTCGCTGGGCCTTCTTGGTTTGCATGTGTTTTCAGGAGGCATGTGGTGCAGTGGAAAGTGGACTAGACTCACTGAGCTGACCAGGGTTGCAGTGCCTACTCTAACATTCACCGTTTTGAAAACTAGCATTGCTTGAGAAGATGCTCTTAAATTTGGGCTGCCTAGTTCATATGAGAGTCTAGTAGATGAGGGTCTTGTCACTCAAACTCCTTGGGTCTCAGTTTCTAATTTATAAATTTGAGATTATTATAAAGTATCTATAATTGTAGCTACACAGATATTGTACTTCAAACATGTTTATCTTCCGTCACCTTGAGCTAAATTATAACAAACGTTCTGTAGCCCCTGGATTTTCAAATTACATTGAATACTCTGCTCTCTACCACTTCTTCAAATTTGGCAAACATGTTTTTAAAGTAATTTAGACAACCCAAGGCATGCTCGTCAGCCTTTTTCCAAGTAGGGTATCTTTTTTTCTCTTATGCCGCACAGAAGAAAGAACTATCTCATTACTTTAAGTTCAAGAAAACATACGTCAGGCTAGAAGAAACCTTAAACTGACATGTACTCCAACTGTGTTACTCACTGACCGTTTAAACCTGTGTACACTTCCCAAGGGGTCTGCTAGACCTGTGCTGCTCAATCGGGTGTCATTAATCACAAGTTGACGTTTAAATTTAAAGTAATGAAAATAAAATAAAATAAATATCCGGTTCTCCAGTTGTATCAGCCATATTTCAAGGGCTCATAAGCTGCTATAAGTGGCAGTTGCTGTCATATAGGACAGCAGAGGTACAGAGCATTCTGTCATCACACAAAATTATTTTAGATAGTGCTGATGTAAACCAAGCTTTAACATTTTTACTACAGTACACTTGCTACCTCCCAAGAGTATCTATGATACTGGTAGAATATTATTTTGTTAGGAATATTTTCCATATATATAATCAGCCTTCTACCCATTTGTCCTACCTCCATTCCCTAAAATAGGCTTACAAATCACATACTCTTTTACATGGTACCCTTTCAAATATTTCAAGAAAATTGTTGTGGCCTCCTCTTGTTTTTGTACATGGTTATCCCCTGTATTTTAGGTGCATGGTAGAATTTGATGACTTTACTCTAGAAATTCTGAAGTGTGACTTTTATTCTGAACCACAAATTTGCAAACAAATCAAAAGTACATAAATGCATAAATATTTTACATAAAAAGAAACAAGTATGTAGCCTCCAAATCCTCCCTCCCCCATCCTGGCTGCCAGGCATAGAATAGTTAATCAATAAATATTGTTTGAATTAATAAATGAATAAATTTAACCAGAGCATGTTTCTCTTAATATATTAATGCTTGCTCTTGATGCATAAAATCTTACATGTAGTAAATTAAAAACTCTTCTTATTATAAAATGATAATATTCATCATAGATAACCTTGAATACAAGAAAAAGGTAAATGAGATGTTACCACTTAGAGATAACTAGTATTAATCTTTTTGTTGTCTAGGTTTTTGTTTTAAACAAAGTTGCAATATATGTTCATATGTTCATATTTTATAAACTTTTCATTTTCACCTAATACATCATGTGCATTGTTCCATGTCATTGAGGAAACTTCTAATTGGTTTTATTTCTTTTGTATGTGTGTGTTTAATATACTTATTATAAAACATACACAAATAGAAATACAAAGAGATATGTACAATAAACAATTATTCTTAAAGTATTCATTTTCATTTTAATATTAATGGAATAAACCTTTGTCATTATTACAAATAATTATTAGTGAACAAAACGACTGAATGTGCTTTATATTTTTGAAAATCTTGGTTGTATCAGTGATTCAAATGTTGGGTCATAACTCCAGTTTATTTTCACACTTAGTTTTACTGAATCTATTTATTTATTAGCTATATTGTATTATATTATTTTATAATACTTTAATTTAATAATTAATTTAATGTATGGATTGAATCGTGTCCCCTCCAAATTCATATACTAAATCCCTAATAACTAGTACCTCAGAATGTGATTATACTTGGAAAGAGGGCCTTTAAAAACACAACTAAGTTAAAATGAGATTTTTAGAGTAGACCCCAATTCAATATTATTGATGTTCTGATAAGAAGTGGAGATCAGAACACAGACAACGCAGACTGAGGGATGTCCATATGAGGATCTAATGAGAAGGCAGAGTCTGCAAATCTGCAAGTCAAAGAGAGAGGCCTCAGAAGAATCCAAGCCTGGTGATACTTTGATCTTGGACTTCAAACATACAAAGTTGTGAGAAAATAAATTCCTGTTCAGGCACCCAATTTGTGATTTTTTTTATGATAGTCCTAGTAAACTAATACACTTTATTTCCAATTTTTCATTTTTTTACATAAAGCTATTATTTCAAAAAATCTTTTTGCATATCTCACACAAAATTTTACAAAAAAATGTTTCAACAAATTCATAAAAAGGGTTTTAATATATATTTTCAAATTGTCCCACCAAAACTTATATTTATAAGCATGTAAATTTTTTCCCGATTCAATAAGAAAAGAACAATATCATATTGCTCTATATGTTTAATTTTGCATTTTTTAAATTTAAGTAGAAATTATTTTTCCAAATGTTATTGGCCATTGTTATTTGTGGTAGTGTGATATAAATACATATTGATTAGTTTTGTATGTGTTTTAATATATATTTGTATATGATATATGTTCTCTGCCCTTGCTTTTATCACTCAACATTATTTTGATATTAATTTGCATGGTGCAATCAGTTCATTTTTAGTATTGTATAATATTATTCTGTATGACTCTATCTCAATTATTTATTTATTCTCTTAACAATGGATTTTTAGCTTTTTATTTTTTACTTTTTTTATTATCAATACCATTGCTATGAGAATACTTCTCTTTTTGCACCAAGGATAAAATTTTCCTATCATATATGTCAATAAGTGAAATTACTGTCTTACCTAGTTGAAAGAAACAGCATAACCTAATGGTTAAGAGAATAATCTCTGAAGCCACACTGTTTGGGTTCAATGTTGGTTGTACCAGTAATGGGCTTTTTGATCTTGAACAAGTTACCCAACCTCTTTGTATTAGTTCCCTCATATATAAAATGATTGAAATTACAGTAGCTACCTCACAATTAGAAAAATAAAATGAGTTAGTATTTTCAGGAAAATAACTGGGACATAGTAAAGACTTCACATCGTTTATTATATTTCCAACAGTTTAAGATAATAAATTATTTTTAAAAGTGGTCATATGAATTGATATTTAACTAGTGCTACATGAGTTCATGCATTTGATATTGTTGGACTTCTGTCCGAGACAAATGCGAATAGCTATAGTTTTAACTCTTGCTGTTGTATAAAATTCCAATTTGTTCACTTATCTCAGTTTCATCATTCTTCTTTCAAAGGACTTTTAGATTGTTCTCAATCTAATCTTGCTATGTAAACATCACTGCTATGAACATTCTTGTACATGACTCTTGTTGTCCATTGGGAAAAGTTTCCCCTGGTACACGCAAAATATAGGTATCTCAAAATAAGAATATACCCCAAGATTGAGAGTAAATTACAAAGAGTCAATTACTGAGCTCTAGATAATATATTCATGTCTAAGGTTTAGACTCTAATCTCTAATTCCCAAAGATTTCTAAAATTCCCCCTGCTCCCCAAAAAATTAGTCCTTATATGTATAGTATTCCCAACACATGAATACTGATTAGCTTTCTTCCCTCAAAAAGGATTCAGTTGTGCTATATTTCTGGAAAGAAATGAAGGGTTTGAGAGAAGAACTTCAGAAATGGAGTAATAAGTGCTACAGCATGCCCAAAGAATATATATCATATATAAATAAATATGTTTAATAACTTTATGATTGAAAAGCTTCATCTGCCCTCCACCAGCCATAATTTCTGATCACTGGAAAGTAGCACAAAAGCACCCTGGAATAAAGGAAATCTTCTAAGTTAATTCCAGAATGTGTGGGTGAGGTACATGCAGCTGAGACTGAGAAAAAATGATATTGTATTCTGCCTTCCTTCCCTGCTACTATGACATGAATCATTGTCAATTTCTTGCCCTTTTATTTAGTCACTACTTTAGTATTCATCTCTGATAATGTGTAACCATAACCTGTCATTACAATCAAAGGATAAAATCAAACATAAAAATGTGAATGGAGGCTGAGTAGGTAAACACTGTGCTTACATCCTCTCATGATCATATCAAAATTATAACTAAACTACAGAACAACCATCATTGAGAATTACCTGATGTCTACTGAACAAAAGTCCTATAACTAAGGACATACAGAAGAAGCCAACATCAAGAGTGGTAGGAGGTATGTAGATGCAGAACAAGCTGGCCCCACACTCATCTGTCGCAGTTAAGAATTGGGAGAAATATGTTGGCTGTGGAGGTCCCCTCCCAAGGAGCGATGGGTTTCAGCACTCTACCAGGCTCCCCAGCCCAGGATTCCAGTGCTGGGAAGAGAAGTCCCCATAACTTCCAGCTATGAAAACCAGTGGAGATTGTGGCTGAGAAAGACTAAGGGCATTCCTCTTAAAGAGCCTCTGCATGGACTTACTTGCTGACAGACTCATCTTGCTTTAAGCTCCAGTGCTGGGGCAGCAGCTTGAAAGGTGCCAGAGACATATGGGGAGGAACCAAATTGTTTGGCTTCAGGGCAAGGGCTGGAGGTTCCCAGACAGAAGTGCTGGCAGAAGTCATTGTATCTTTGTTAAGCCCTCCCTTCACCTAGTGTGTAGAAACCAGCAGGCATAATACCTGAGCCTCTGTCAACCTGGCTAACACTGGTTGCCTCACCCTGGTGATTCCCTGAGACCCCACCACACCCAACTTGTGTGTCAACCCAACCCCATTCCATTGGCTTTTCCATACAAACGACCTTTCTTGGCTCATGCTGCAGACTTTCCTAAAAGGTTCACAAGCCCCAAACAATTAGCATCTGGTCTTGCTCTGCCCCATATCGCTTGTTAAGCAGCCCCAAGACCAGAACTAGAAGCAGCTGGCCTCAGTTTACAACTTAGGCTCTCCCAGGCACTTCTAAGACCAGTGTAGAAGGCATGAAACTGCAGATTGCTTTGTGGCTCATGCCAGGAGACCCTGGGCAGGGCACAGGTTGCAGCTGAACTTGGCCAGGGTTGGCACACCCAGTGGTGGACTTCAGACTGAATGGGAACACCACCCCGCTGTCTCCAAGGATGACACACCAAAAGGGCAAACAGGGCAGACACTAGAGCCCACTTAAAATGAATCCTTATATCGGATTCATAAACAAATCCTTGTGTAGGTTCTCTAAAGCAAATCCCTGTACCACAGCTCCTCCATTGTAGTCACAGCCAGTCCTCACAACCAATCAGCCTTAGGGTCAATCCCTCTCACTGATGTGCAAACAGCAACTAAGTTTCAACTATAATAGAAGGGCAAATACAAACCACACATGAGATACACCTGCAGCAACTGGCTTGGGTGACTACACTACTTGGCCCCACAGCACACCTACTAAAAAAGGCCACTCTACTAAAACTGAGAAACATAGCAGCTCTACCTAATGCATACAAACAAACACAGAGTCAAACAAAATGGGGAGACAAAGAAACATGTCCAAATGAAAGAGCAGAACAAAGCCCTAGAAAAAAACAAACAACAACAACAACAAAACTAAACAAAATGGAGACAAGAAATCTACCAGATGCAGAGTTCAAAACACTGGTAATAAGGATGCTCAATGATCTTAGGGAGAACTTCAACAAAGAGCCAGAAAACATAAAAACAGAAATAGAAAACATAAAGAAGAACCAGTTGGAAATGAAGAATACAATAAATGAAATGAAGAATACATTAGAAGGAATCAACAGTAAATTAGATAGAGGATCAAATCAATGATTTAGAAGATAAGGTAGCAGAAAACACCAAATCAGAACAGCAAAAAGAAAAAAGTATCCAAACAAATGAGGATAGTTTACGGGGCCTCTGGGACAACATCAAGCACACTAACAAGCTCATCATAGGGGTACCAGAAAGAAAAGAGAGAAAGCAAGTAATTGAAAACCAATTTGAAAAAATAATCATGGAAATTTCCCTAATCTGGCAAAGGAAATAGACATACAAGCCCAGGAAGTGCAGAGAGTCCCAAACAAGATGAGCCCAAAGAGGCCAACACCTAGACACATCATAATTAAAATGCCAAAGGTTAAAGACAAAGAGAGAATCTATAAAGCAGCAAGAGAAAACTAGTTAGTTATATACAAGGGAGCTCCCATAAAACTGTCAGCTGATTTCTCAACAGAAACTTTGCAGGCCAGAAGGATTGGCATGAATTATTCAGTGATGAAAAGTAAAGGCCCTACAACCAAAGATTACTCTACCCAGCAAGGATATCATTTAAAATCAAAGGACAGATAAAGAGCTTCCCAGACAAGAAAAAACTTAAAGGATTTCATCATTACCAGTATTACAAGAAATGGTAAAGAGTCTTTTTTTAGAAAAAGAAAAAAATAAGATAAAAAGTATGAATATTAAAATGGGAATAACTACATATCTATCAACAGTTACTTTACATGTAAATAGATTAAATGTCCCAATCAAAAGAAATGGGGTAGCTGAATGGATAAGAAAACAAGACCCTTACATATACTGTCTACAAAAGACTTGCATCAGGTCGAAAGACACACAGAGACTGAAAGTAAAGAAGTGGAAAAATGTATTTCATGAAAACCGAAATGAAAAAAAAAAAAAAAAGCTGGGGTAGCAATACTCATACCAGACAAAATAGTCTCTAAAACAAAGGCTATAACAGAAAACAAAGAACAACCCAATAATTCTACTTCTTGTTATTTATCTGAAGAGACCCAAAAAACCACTTCAAAGGGATATATGCATCCATATCGTCATTCCATCAATGGGTGAATGGATAAAGAAGAGATGGTACATATATACAATGAAATGTTGCTCATCCATAAAAAAGAATGAAATCTTGCCATCTGCACAACATGGGTGGACCTAGAAGGCATTATCCTCAGGGGAGTAAATCAGACAGAGAAATACAAATACCATATGATTTCAGTTATGTGTGAAATCTAAAGAACAAAATAAATAAACAAAACAGAAATAGACTCATAGATACAGAGAAGATTTTGAGGGTTGCCAGATGGGAAGGAGATTGGGGGGGATGTGTGAAAAACAGGAACAGATTAAGAAGTACAAATTGGTAGTTACAAAATAGTAATGTAGATATAAAGTAGAGCATAAGGAATATAGCCAATAATATTGTAATAGCTATATTATGGTGTCAGATGTGTAGTAGATTTATGAGGATGATTACTTTTTAAGTTATATAAATGTCTAATCACTATGCTGTATTCCTAAAACTAATACAATATTGCATGTCAACTGTAATTGAAACAATTTAAAACATATTTTTAAAAATGTAAATGGAGGCTACATAAAAAAATAATTTATTTGCTCATCCCAGAACCACTAGCAGCACCATAATTCACATTTGGCTAAATCATCTCATTTTCTCTTCCTCAGGCTAGGGCTCTCACCCTTCCCTCAGCAATGTCCAGTCGTTAACTTATTTCACCTTGTCACCTGCAAGGTGGGAAAAGAATATTCATGGGTACAAATGACCTTTTAAGTAATCACTAACTCTAAAAGAACAAGATGGTAGGAATCTTCAGTGGATTAATGACTGCAGTATGTAGTAATTCAAATTAATTCAGGTCTAGAGTCCTAGATCTTGAAATAAAGGCAGAATAAAAATGTTAAATGTTATATGTTTACAAATATGATGAAAATGGAACACAAAGTTAGTGCTGGTTTACAAACTGCTTGAGCTCAATGCTTTCAAATTCTTAATCATTATAATGTTATTACTTTGGGTTGGTTACTAAGTTCTCTGATTTAATATTCTCATATTGGTAATAACAAACATGAATTTCAACAATTATTTTCACTCAATAGCCTGATTAATAGTCTCCTTGATCCATGTAGGGGGGCAGTTGTCAAAAGTCTGGAAGGCTCCTCTCCACATTAACCAGAGCTATTTTGATCTGTTTCATATATTGGATTAGATGATCTCTAAGGTGCTTTTCCTGGTCTCTAAATCACTTTAGGAAACTCCAGCTGTTGTTCTTAACCCTGGCTGCAAACTGGAATCTTCTTGGGAACTAAAATAATCCAAGTGCCCAGAACACATCCTCAGAGACTGGGACTTAATTAGCCATGGTGCTGCCATGCCAGCAATAATATTTAAAAGCTCCCCAGGAGATTCTTGGCAATGAGGGTCAAGATACCCTGTTCTCAGGGTTTATGAATACATGATGCAGTTGGGACTCCTGCTTTGTCCCTTTGCATTATTTCACATGTCAAACACCCACAACCATTCAGTTGGCAAGAAATTAGGCAGCAGACTTGAAAGAAATTGAATAAATATTTTCTCTCTTTTTTAATCTCTCTGGCTAGACCTTTCATGGAGATAGATTGTTATAAAGTGAATTTGAGCAGCAGAAGCTGGTGTATTCCTAGGTCACTGAGATGGTGAACAGGGAACTATCTGGAAAAAATTTGACTAGAATGAATAGATTCAGTGAACTTCAATGCACATGTTGGGAACGTGGTAAGCCTTTCAGAAAATCTGCAGACTCCCTAAATCAATACGGGTTTTAGGAGTAACCATACCAATCTTTACAACTGTTGAAGGGTGAAGCAGCAAGAATCCATGAATTTGTGGCAGTTTCATTGTCATTCAATATACACCTAGTCTGCCACTGGTTCAACAGCTATGGCTACTCCGCTGACTCCTGTTGGCTCGTTTCAGCTCTACATTTTGTGACTTAGACAATCTGTCTTCTCCACATACACAGGAACTCTGTAGCCTCTTGATTAATTCTACTAACATTCTTCCCAAGACAAATGATCAATCTACATTTCATGTTTTATAGAGATGCTCCCTGCAAAATTGTATCAGAGAGCTGTGTTAATTCCATTTCTATTGCCAAAAATGCAAAATATATATATATATATATATATATATATATATATATATATATAT
>NW_017732187.1:591523-633662 GCF_001890085.2 Hipposideros armiger | reverse complement strand
AAAAGTTGACTTTTTGTTACAATATGGCAGCATATTTCTATTGCCAAAATATAATTATATATATATATATATATATATATATATATATATATATATATATTTTAAGCAAAAGAAAAACCATGAAACTTTTTTGTAATATGAATGTACCTATTATGAACATAAGCTTAATTAAATGAAAAGTTGACTTTTTGTTACAATATGGCAGCATATTGATAAATGATGAATGGAAATTATTATTATTCATATGTATGATAATATATTAATTATCCATAGCCTCATGTATATGATCTGAAAAATAACTTAATACAAGTAGAAGCTAGAGGTTGATAGCTACTCATAAATAAGGGTGGATATGAAAATGGCAGATAAAATCATTGAAACTGATAGTCAAGAAATGGCAAAAAAAAGAATTATATCAGACACCAGTGCATACATCCTTATTTTAATACATCCTTATTTTAAATCAGAAGCTGCCTTGTGGGGAAATGATTGAACCTTGTTCAATTTTTTTACTTAATTTTTACTAATGTTTTTACTTAACACTCAAATGCTCAGATTTTAGGGTAAATTGTTATGAGTGGAAGAAAAAGTGATCTTTCTCTTTGAGAATATAAGTAGTAAAAAAAAAGCATTAACACATAATATAATATATTAACATAATATATATATATATATATATATATATATATAAGATATAATATAATAAGTATAACAATAATAATGGCTATCATTTACAATCACTATGCATCTGGCACAAATAGATATAATAGATGCTTTATATATTTGCTCTCAATGAATCACGCAAAATGTATATTATTATCCTGATGTTATAGGCAAAGGAACTGCCTCTTAGATGCCAAATAACTAGCCCAAGTCTACATAACTCCTAAATGACAGAGGTAACTTCAAACCAAGGTCTGCCTATCTTAGCTTTCCATAGGTGTCAGTGGATGTAATTATTAGAATGCACGGCAACTGATATGTGAAGCCAGGGACTGTTCTGGTTATTTAAAGAATTCGTAAAAGGTCTTGGAGAAAATAAGCCATTTATTACAATAGTTATTTGCTGTGTCAGTCTCTATTTTCTCTTTTCTAAAATGAATAGAACTTTCCTAGTCATTTAATGAGATTCCTATAGCCCAATCTTCATTAATGGAACCAATATCCACCCAGCTAGATACTTGGAAGTCATCCTGACCCATGTCTAATTAAGCCATCAAGTCCAATTATTTCCTCTTCTAAGTAGCTCTCACATCCATCTCTTAATTTCTGTCTCACTTACACACATTAGTTCAAACCGTGATCAATTCTTACCTAGATTGTTCTCACCATTCTTTAATTCATTATTTTCATTGCTATGAGAAAGATATGTGTGGAAGTCTAATTTGATCAGTTGCTTCCCGGTGATTCTACAATCAAGCATGTACTGTAATCTAGCAACTCCACTCCTATGGATATACCCAACAGAAATGTATACATGTGTTCACCAAATGACATATACTAGAATGTGTGTAACAACTATACAAATGAGCTAAAAATTAGAACTACCTAAATGCTTGCATTTAGAATGGATTAAAACATAGTGTTATATTCATACAATGAGATATATAGCAACGAGAACTAAACTATATACAAGTAAAATGTTTGTATGTGCAAGCATATAAACAAATTTCAAAACCATGAAAAACTAAGCTATATTTTAAAGAAATTGACAAGCTAATTCTAAAATTCGTGTGCAAATGTAAAAGGCAGAGACTAATTAAAACAACTGTGAAAGGACTTTCTGGTTTTAAGACTTCTGCAAATTATGCTAATCAAGACAGTGTGGAATTGGCATAAGAATAAACAAACAGAACAATGAAACTGAATAGAGTCCAGAAATAGACACAGACATATAGAGAAAACTGACTTTTGACAAAAGGCAAAATCCACTCAGTGTAGAAAGAACAGCCTTTCAACAAAAGGTGCTTGGACAATTGGATATGCTTATACCAAAACAAAAACAAATAAGCAAACAAAACAAAAACAACAAGAAAACTTTAATCTATACCTATACGTAAAAATAAAACTCAAAGTGGATCATAAACCTGAGTGAAAAGCCTAAAACTCTAAAACTTCTAAAAGAAAACATGAAAGAAAATTTTTATGAACTTGGATTAGGCTAAAATTTCTTAGAAATGACATAAAAAATATCATCCATAGACAAAAAGAATACATAAATTTATCAAACAAAACAAAACAAAACAAAAACCAAAAAAAGCCAACTTCTGTTTTCTACAAGGCACAATTAACAGAATAAAAATGTAAGCCACAGATTGGAAGGAAACATTTCTGAATCACATATATGCTAAGGGACTTGTGTCCAGAATGCATTTTTAGAAACTCCATAATACATAACAAAAAGCAAACAACTCAATAAAAAATGGACCAAAGATTTGAACAGGCATTTCACCAAAGACGACACATGGATGGCAAACACGCACAAGAAAAGATATTTGTTTTTTTCTTTTTCTCATCTTAGTCATTAAGGAAAAGCAAATTAAAACCACAGTGAGATACCACTGCACACCTATTAGAATGGCTAAAATTAAAAGACTGATCATACCAAGTATTAGCAAGAATGTGGAAAAACTGAAACTATTATATATTACTGGTAGAAATAATCACTTTGGAAAACAGTTTGATAGTTGCCTAAAAGTTCGACATATATTTAGCATATGATTTTGCCATTCCACTCCTGTGTATTTATCTAAGACAAATGAAAGAATATCTGTACAAAAATGGAAATATTAGTGTTCATAGCATTCATGGGTTTGTAATTGTAGTTGAAATACTCAATGTATCTAAAATTTACAAAAACTAGAAGCAACCCAAATATCTATCACAGGTGATTGGATAAACAAATTGTTGTGTATTGGTATTATGGAAAAGTAATTAGCGATAAAAAGAATGAAATGTTTATATATGCAAAAACAAATGAATCTCAGACTAATTATACTGAGTGAAAGAAATAATTCTAAAAAATGCAAACTAATCTAGTGGCAGACAGCAGATCAGTTGTCGCCTGAAAACAGAGGGACAGGAAGAATAGAGGGGGAGACTACAAAGAGACTTTTGCAGGTGATGGATATGTTCATTATCTCTATTGTAGTGGTGGTTTCATGGGTGTATTCAGATGTCTTACTTTAAACATCATACATTTTAAATGTGTGCAGTTCATTTCATATCAACTATACCTTAATAAAACTGCTTTACGAATGGATAAACAAAATCATTCCACACAATGGAATATTATTCAGCCTCTAAATAGAAGGAAATTTTGACACATGCTTTAACATGGATGGAGCTTTAGGACATTATGCTAGGTGAGATAAGCCAGTCACAAAAATACAAATACTGTGTGATTCCACTTAATAAGGTATCTACAGTAGTCAAATTCATAGAAACAAAAAGTAGAATGGTGGTTGCCAGGACTGAGGAAAGGGGGAAATGAGGTTATTGTTTAATGGCTACAGAGTTTCAGTTTTGTAAGATGAAGCTCTGGAGATTGGTTACACAGTGTGAATATACTTAACACTACTGAACCATACATTTAGTAGGGGATAGAATGGTAAAATTTTATATGTGATATTTTGTACTACAATTAAAAAACAAACAAACAAAAACCGCTTTAAAAAAATGTTCAAGGAGATCAGGACACCCATTCACTGATCTTTGGGAGCAGATGTGAGGTTCCGGCTGCCACACTCAGCATGGGTCTGTAGTGACAACCTCCACTTGTAAGGGAATGATGGCAAGTGATAAAATTCAGTCATAACTCTGTAATACCATTGGAGGCCAATGCAGTGGGATAGACTTTCTCTAGTCCTGAGTACAAGCATTAAAAAACCATGGAAGAATCATTTCTGGGGAAAGAAAGTTCTCACAAAAATGTTACTAGGATTATTTATTATATTTTGTTTTTGAGAAAAAGCCTACAAAGCCTCATGCAATCCACTTCATTGACACTTTTATTAATTCTATTTTTCCCCAAGAAAGACAAAAAGTTATTATTTGTATGGTAAAAATCAAGAACAAGGAACTTCATACTCAAAAAAGTGAATTTTAGCCAAAATTGTACCAACAACAAGGTGTGTTATTAACTGGGCTTAATAAATGACAAAATTGGTGATGGGGGAGGATATTTTAAGTATAGGAAACAGAATGGTCCAATCACTGTTTTAAAATAAGAATAATAATAATATATATATATATATATATATATATATTCAAATATCCATACTATTGTTTTCCAAACTTTTCAGATCTTCTCTGGCAGGACTTCTAATTCCACATTGTAGAAGGTTAACCCTCAACTCTCCCACTCTGTCACTTGAACCAACTTTATTTCTTTTTTTCTTCCGAGCATTGTCAATGCCTGAGGTCACATTATGTAGTGAGGGAGTATTCTTTGTTTACTCTTCTGCCCACAATAAAATAATATCTGTGAGTGCAGAGACATTGCCCAAATGTCCTCAGAGCCTAAAACAGTACCTGGGACAGTACGGAATCAATAAATATTTGTTGAAAGAATGGAGTAACAATAAAACATTGGATTTGTGTATCTTCCCTGTTACTCCATGCTGTGAGGGCCTTAGGAGCCAATCATTGATCTAGATCCTATCCTATCATTTCTTATCCCAAACTCAGAGTACCTCATGGATCACAAACACCCTCTAGCATGATCATTTGGAATCAAAGCCCATACTTTATTTTAGTTATTATTTTTTTTTATGTACTCTATATCCCAGGTAGGTGAAAAAGCCCCTTACAACTCATATTCTAGAAAGGCTCCTCCCTATAGGATATCCTGGATATCCTTGTAAATAAATTTAAAAAAAAAAAGGAAATCAATGGAAAATAATTAAATTTGCATCTCTGGACCAAAAGACTTCTTTTATTTTTATCATAAATGTAGCTCCCGAAAATAAAAATACACTAGTATTTATGCAGGTCACTACCAAGAAACTTCACATTAAATAAAATTCTTAGACTAAAATAAAAGAGTCTTCATTAGTATAGACAGATATGCCTGGGCACTGACAAGCCTCTGTAAAGGTGCTGTATAGACGTAGACACTGGTGTCTGCTAGGTGGATTTGATAAATCGCTGCACAAACAGGCACCTGGCGCCCTCTCCTTAGCTTTCCTGGGTCCCATTCTTGGAGATCCTTCGTACAACCCGGAGAAGCAGGGGCAATTGTCCGAGTCCCAAGACTTCCGGGAAGATCTGTAAGTGAAGAAATCACGTGGGGCCCTATAACAAGGGTCTGACATCTTGATCTCAGATATTATGAATGGAGTTTTTGGTCGCCTCTATAAGTAATAGACGAGGAAAGTCCTAGAACAAGTTCTTCTCATAATAACTCAACTGAATGTAAAGCAATTAGAACTAACACGTACTTATATCATTTCACAGCCACACCATAAAACGCCACTACCTTATAATTACCACAGCATACCATGCTCAGTCATCTTCTAATATTATAAGTACCAGAAAATTTAAATTTCTTAAGAGATGACAACAAAAAGGAGGACTGACAAGAATCCATTTATGCTGCAAAATGCAGGAATCACAGAATGTAGGAGCTGGAGGAACTCCATTTAGTGAGATCCTGGTCTAACAGACATAAAGAAGGGGAGGTTCGGGAGGTTAAATGATTTTCACACGTTCTAGGAGACAGAACATGAATAAACCTGGATTCCAGCCTTTCTCCCCCCTCCCCCATTTCAGTGCTTTTCCTACAACTATCAGTAACATTCTAGGTTTGTGGTTTTCAGACATTTTCTTTTGTGAAAGAGCCCCTTCCTCAAACAAATTCCAACAAACTCAAAGCCTGATGTTAGCAACAGATAAAAGAAGAGGCGAACTGGTGAAAGACTAGGGGAAATATTTCCCTCAAGACAAAGTAGCAGGGCCCCCACTTTGCTTTTCATATCCTCAGTTGAGGATTAGAAGGAATGACTAGGAAAAAATTGCAAAGTTGCTGAAATCTGTCTTTAGTGCTAACACTACCACTGTTCTACCTAATGCCCTTTTCTCTCATTGGTAACCTGACTCATCTCCACTTCTGATGCCTTTAGCCCCTTGTATGCTAGCTCTCTCTTTTATTCAAAGCTGAAAGAAGTCATGGTCACATTGATTTAAAACTATTGAAACTAACACTTATCCAATCATAGTCCAATTTGCTTTATAAGGCTTGCTTTTCTCTTTAATTGTAAGATATAAGGTCCTCTCCCATTGAATATTTCAAACAATTGGGAACAGTTTCGGGGTGATTATTTAGGTGGCAGAGCTCTAGCTTGCTCCATGAAGCAGAGACCCCCTAACTGGCTTCAGTTATTTTAAGCATCCTGCACAGGAATCTGGAGATACTAAATAATATTTCCCCTTCAGCTCTCCACGCCTGGGTTGAAAAGCTGACTCTACTCATTGCTTGTTATGTAGCCTTCAGTAAGTTTCTTGATTTTTCTTAGTATCAATTTTCTAACCTGTCAATTGGGCTTAAAGATTCTGCATCAGAAATGTGTTGAGAAACATTAAAGGGGATGAAGAATACAGTACATTTTACAATGCTTAGGGCGACAAACATTGGTTTCATACTCTCCTCCCTTCTCCACTTTGGAAGAAGATAATGTGAGTAAAATAGGCTGTGACTCCCGATAGCCTACTCCCAGTACCTACAACCTTTTGAAACTGGAACCTATTCTTCCCAAACAAAAGTTCACCCACCATTCCAGGCCCTTCCCAGCTTGGGCTCCTACTCTTACCGAGCCTTCTAGAGCACAAGGTGGTTCATTCATTCAATAGTGCGTGGTTCTGGTGCTTGTTTCTCTCTCTCTCTCTCTCTCTCTCTCTCTCTCTCTCTTTCACACACACACACACACACAAAAAAAAACCAAAAAAAAACAAACCCACAGGTTCTTCCCTCAAGAAATCTACAGTTTATTTAGGGCTCTGATTAGAAAAACAAAGCTATACACTTTTCCCTTAACCACACCTACCTAAGGGTTTCACAAATACCTACAAGAGCAGTGGGGTGAGGGGCTGTTGATTAGTAGGAAATCACAGTGGAATTATATCAATAATCATAGATTCATCTGTAAAAGAGATACGTGCATGTCATGCTCATCTTAGTTTACTAGACAACATATAGTTTATTTTGTAAAGTAGAAATTTATTCTCATCTTTTTGTAGTCTTTTTTTTGTAAACTCAAACTGAAATAAACTTTTCAGGAACTGAAAAGAAGAAATTGAAATAAGTGGATACCAGTGACAACTGTAGCAGGATTTCAGTGTCCAGTGTGGGCAAATAAAGCTATAAGTTTTCCTGTCTCAGTTATATAACATCAATTGACAAAGGGGTGCCTGTCAATCTCCTATAAAATACCTTCTTTGCCTTGTTCTGCTTTGCTTTTGGTCCATAGGAAATATTTTCTAGGCTCTTCAGACCCCAAGTTTCTTGGTAGACTTGGCCAGTTGGAAGGCAGTGGCCGAGGATTGAGGACGGGACAAGCAGGTAAGCTGAGGTATTTCTCCTGTTCTCCATTTCTTGTGGTGTCTTAGGCAGTGGCTCCATTTCCTCTGTAACATTACCTCCTGTTGGACAGGCCAACTGTGGTCCAGTTGCTGTGGAGCTTGTCCACCACCTCCTCATCTCTCCAGACAGGTGATAGATGCTTCTTGCTGATGCTAGCCTCTCAATTGCTTTACCATCTGCTCTTGGGGTTCGCAGAAATTGTGTCACACCTGTGTAACAAATTCCCAATACAAATTTCTTCAGTTTTAAATGTTTGCTGTGATTTATGTGCTCCTGTTTAGACTTTGCCTTATACATAGGCTTTTCCTAATGTAAGTATACCGCACATTCAGATGTATGTTGTGTGTGTGTCTGTGTGATACTGTGAGCACAGTAGTAACAAAAATTAACTTACATACCACATCCAACATTAACGGGCATGCAGTAGGTGTTTAATGTACGTTGCCTATAAATGAACTGTTTATGGTATCCAGAGAAATAGCATAAAAGGTAACTCAAATGCAGAAAATTCATAGTAACTACAGTCATTTCATGATTTAAAAACCATTTATGCTTCTTCGCTGTTTTTGACACTAGTACACATTACACATGTCAGAACAACAGTGTTTCAAGTTTCATTTGATTAGGTATATAAATTATATATAGGTGCTCACCTTCATTTCTCATGGGTTAAGGTACATAAATGCCTTCTCACAAAATACTGGGGGTGCCAAAAAAATGTATACACATGACTTGTATTCATCTTTTGTTATCGGTATATATTGAGTATTACAATTGTAATACAGTTTTTTTCCTTTCTTAAAAATGTGTCTAGATGTTTTTGGCACCTCTGTATGTATGTGTGCATATATATATTTATATATATATAGATATATATATACACACACACACACACACACACACACACACATATATATTATACATTGCAGTCTATCTCCTGTTGTACAAGAAATCCTTCATGCCAAATTCTAAAATTTGATTCATATTTTATTTGGCAATAGTTAATTAATATTTTTCATGGCATTATATCAGTACTATTTGGAGTTTACAAGGCGAGTTAGGAAATAAAATTTATACAAAAGATACCATGATATAGTCCTTAATAAGATGCATAATGACTAGAGAAAAAGGTCACATCAATGGAGGCTGAAGAAACCTGGGAACCTTCTGGAAGGCAACAATCCTTCTCCTGGGACTTGGAGAAAGGCTAGCAGGTTGACCTTTCCCATGTGTTATTCTCCTATTCTCATTCAACTAGGGTATTTCCATTTTAATCTGCCTGATATGTTGAGCTTTTACCTAAGATGTATTATGTGTCTAAGAGCAGCTGGATTATTTGATCTGTAACATCCCTGTAAGATATAAACACTCTGAGTTATAGACAAAAAATTAAAAAATAAAATTTTAAAATAATTTATAATGGCAGAAAATAGGTAAATAAGTTAAATATAGAAACATTTTTAACAAAATGCTTAGAATATTAACCAATATTTTTAGGATGATTAATCAGTGACATGGCAAGGTGAGTGAAAGAGATAGATTAGGAAGCTATTATACTACTTCACATATAAGATAAAAGCACAAAGACACTGGTTAGCATGTAGTAAAAAGAATGAAATGGGTACTTGAAACCTAGTAAAGAACAAATTTTTAAAAACTGCTGTCTTCTTGATTAGTAACACAAATCGTGCTAACTTATATATTAATGTTCTAAAAGCAAAGAAGGCCGCAACTATGACTGCAAAGTTTCCAGTCAAGATGCCTAGAGAAATAGTGATCACACTTTTAGGAGTAATTAAGGTAGAACAAAAAATGGAGCTGGAGGGATGTAGAGGATAAGATAATACAAAAATATCGCAACTGAAATGCCCAGCAAAATGGGGACTTTCAATCCCATAAAACCTTCAAACTGGATTGACTATTTGCCAAAAGGTACATTAAATGTAATTACAGGTGCATTACGTTTTTTGCCTATCTAATTAGTTTGTGAAATACCATAGAGAAAAGAAAAAAAAATCCACATATAAAAGTTCACTAAGGATTGTTTCTAATGCACCAATGAGGAGAAAGCTCAATATTTTGATTTGTTCATAGGACTAACAGTAATGATTACTGGTTTTGCTCAGACAGGTAAAGAAATTTAGGATTCCTAAAGCAGTAACCAAGTATGAGTTGTTGGCTTCATCCATAATCTTCTGCATGCCAATCTCTTTCTGAAGAAATTTACACCCCTTTCTCCTAATGCCTTTATAAGAGAGTAGAGTGCATTTCACTGCTTCCCCTTCGGCAGATTTAATTTTATTTTGTAATTAACAATAGCTAGTTTGGGAATTATACTGTGGTGTCTCTTGGTTTTGAATTTTCACTGAGTCTTTCTATGAAAAATTACAAACTCCTCAGAGGAACTGATGTAGTTTGTTGCCATGGATAATTGTCTCTAAATAAACTCAGGGTAGTTAAGTGGATATGAACAGATGGAAATAAATTGATGGAAGTTGACTATTGTGCCTCTTGGCTTCTGTTTATTTATCACTAGAAGCATACCTTTTTGTCTTGTCATGCCTAGCATTTTATGCACTTGAATGTTAACAATGTCAGCTAGCTGGATTCCACCTCAAAGCCTGCATAAAATTGAGCTTCAGGGTAAAGCCCTCTGCCATCCTGGCCAGACCACAGTAGAGACCAATGACCTAGTTACAGTTCTCTAAGCCCTATAGAAAGAGAGGTCACATATATTGGTACAGCTGCCTAAACATGCCCATGTTTACCTAACGTTCTGTTGGAATTGCAAGCAGACTCTGCTAAGCATCGCCATTTCCCAACCCTTATTTTACACGCAGGGAAAATAAAGCCAGGGAGAGGAAATGATTTAGCCTAGAGTTTAGCCATTCATTGAACAAATTACACAATTACTTAAGTGCCAACTATAGGGTAGACACTATTCTGGACACTGCGAATACCAAAGTGACCCAACACAGTTTCTGCATTGATGGAGCTCACAACCCAGTAGGGGAGAGTGGCAAGTCACTTGTAAATTAAAATGCACTATGATAAGCATAAGCTCAAGGTGACATGGGAGCTCACAAGAGGGGCACTTAATACGGTCTTGGTGATAGTGAAATAGTTTCCTAAGGAATGGACACCTTAGTTGTGGCCTGAAAGATGAAAGAATGATAGGTCAGAAAAATATTATTAGCCCTCTGCCAAACTTACTGGTCATCCAGTCAAGCTTAGCCCCTGGGCATTTCAATAAATGTTTATAGGGATCGGTATGTTCCTAACACTGTAATAGAAAGTTCAGGAGGATACCAGAGAAATATAACACCAAGAAACCTGTCCTCAAAAGATTGCAACTTTGTTGGCGAAAACAGAATCAAAACATTTAAACTAATTAAGGTTAAATACAGAAAAATATTTGATTAAAAACTAAGATATATGATATAAATAATATTTTTGTATGCGAGATCCTCAGAGTTGCTCAATAGTCTTCAGTAAAAAGGTGAGACAAAACTGAGGCTTGAGAAATGGGTGGGCGGTGAAGCTGAAAATTTGTGTCTTCTCCTTCTAATATCACTAATCTCATGTTAAGTTCTGGCGGGATTCTACCGACCAACATTAATTCTGAATTCATGCTTTTTTTTCAGACTGGTTCCTTTGGAACTTTTTTTTTTTTCCTCAAACCACTTCTTACAGGTTGTATTGTATCACCCAGAAAGATAGGTTGAAGCCTTAACCTTTGGCACTTGTGAATGTGACCTTATTAATAGGTAGGGTTTGTGCAGATGTAACCAGGTTAAGATGAGGTCACACTGGATTAGAGTGAGCCTAGTCCAATAAGACTGGTATCCTTATAAGGAGAGGAAAAGGGACACAGAGACACACACAGAGGGAAGATGATGTGAAGACACACAGGGAGAATGTCATGTGGCAACAGAGGCAGAGATTAGAGTGATGTATCTACAAACCAAAGTACCCCAAGGATTGCTGGCAACACCAGAAACTAAAAAAAAGGCATGGAACAGGCTCGTCCACAGAGACTTTACAAATAGCATGGCCCTTCTGACACCTTAATTTCAGGTTTCTAGCCTCCAGAACTGTGAGAGAATAAATATGTGTTGTTTTTAAGCCACCTGGTTTGTGTCACTTGGTTATAGCAGCTCTAGAGAACTAACACACAAACTAAACATGTGGCCTTTGAAAGGAATTTGGCATTTATGGATACCCTACATAGATAATATCTTTTTTTTTTTTTTAAGCTGAGCCATCCTGCCACCTGTTGGCAGCTCAGTGGCTGCTCAGCTTGGGCTGGGAATCGAACCACTGCTGCTCAGAGCTCAAACTCTTGAGTGAGCTCTTTAACCAACTGAGCCACTTGTCCGGTCCCATAGATAATATCTTTAAGATTGCTTAAAATATCAAACGGTGTAAAAAGACAAAGAATTCAGCAGCAGGATGCAGTTGAAGATTACCTAGAATGGTTATTGCAGATGGTGAGCCTCTGAGCTCAAGGATCAGGGCCTCCATAGCACCAGGCTCAGACAGATTGACACAAGGAGCCTAAGACCATCAGCTGTCAGAGATGGTGCCAGCTTCTTTGGGGCTCTGACTTTTCTCTCCCAAGAATATCACTTTTCAAAAATAGATCATAATATTTAAGATGTTAATATTTTGCTCAGTGGATACCAAAATTAAAATAGTATTTTATACAGTTTTAGTTGATCAATTTTATATCACATCATTATTTTATAGCATGTTTTGAAAAAGAAAAATGAAGAGCTGGGTGGACAGGTAATATATAACATATACTATTTGTAAATATTATGAGTAAATTATGTTTCATTATTTTAATATATGAAGTTCTTCTGAAATTTATTAGAATTCTTGCACAACTTCAAATAGCTAAATGAGCAAAGTAAGATGGAAGAGACTATTAATACAAGAAGCAACGTTATAAATATGTGGGACAATGTTTCAGGTTTGTTAGTTCATGAAATTAAAAATAATGATTTTAAAGCATTAAATTTTTTTTGAAAAATAATATCAGATGTTTAGGAAATACACATTTATGTTGATGATGGCATTGGAAATATCCCTCAAGCTCTTATTTGAAAAGATAGGTGGAATCTGACCACTTTCCATAAACATTTCAGGTTCCACCATGGTTCGAGGTATTTCCTAAGTGGCCTCTCTACATCTATTCTTACCCCATAAGAGTCAACACAGTAGCAAGAGTAAGTCTGTTAACAAGTCAATCCATATGATTTATCTGCTTATAACCAACTCTCCAATAGCTCCCTAATCTTATCTAGAGTGACAGAAAGTCAGAGCCCTTGCAGAGTTCTTCAAGGTCATGTACAATCCAGACTCTGTTACTTGTCTGACCTCCTTTCCCATGGTTCCACTCACACAGACTCCTTGCTCTTCCTAGGACCACATGCGTGCTGGGCATGTTCCCGCCCCGAGCCAGGTATCCCATGACTTTTCCCTCACCTCTTCAAGTCTTTGCTCAAATATTACCTCCTCACCAGGTCTCCCAGACCATCGTGTTAAATGACATCCTTCATCCTCTGCATTCCATGGCCCCTTTCCTGCTCTATTTTTCTCCAGTGCACTTACGTTTAAGTGTACAACATAATTTGCCTATTTATTTTATTTGCTGTGTTTTTTCCTAGTGGATGTAAGGTCCACGAGGGCAAAAATTTCCGTGTTGACGCCTATATTTTATTGCTTAGAATAGTGCCTAAGATATAGCAGTCATTCAATAAATATTTATTCAATGACAGGATGAGCTATTTATCTTAGCATTATTTAAGATAACAAAATACTGGAAACCACCTATAGGTTAAACAAAAGAATGACTAAATGAATAACAATACTTTTCAATAGACTATTAAATGCTTACTAAATTATATATTAACTGCATCATCTGTATAAATGTTTACAATAAAATAATTTTAAAAGCAGAAAACAATCAGGGCAACTACATCAAGTTGCCTGTGAATATGGAACAAAAATATATTGAAATGCTTTGTTAGTATGGTGGGGTTATGATCCATTTGGGGTTTTTAAATAAAAATATTTAATGTCCTTGTTACCATACATTTTTTATTAAGTAAACTTGAGCTCCATTGGAATGCTGAAAGCAGAACCAGAGTTATATTTTGAGCTAGTTGGATTTTTTGTCATTTAGTGGAATTTTTTTAAAATCTAACTTTATTCTGATGATTGAAATGAACAGCTTCACTTTTTGGAGAGCAGAAAATTTCATTGACTTATTAAGATACATTGACGAAACAGAACTTCTCTGTTAGGGGATGTTGAGTTACACTGTTTCAAAATTTAATTTAACTCTGAAATTTAAACATAGAGTTTCCCTGTTGCTCCAAAAGTAGGAAGATTTCATTATGTTGATAGATACTGCTTGAATTTAAATGGGCTTAAGGAAATTTAGGATTTTAAAATATCTTGATGTAAAACCATATGTAATAAAACCTGAATAATAACAGGGGAGCCCAAGGCTGTAGACAAAATTCTGCGAGTAGGGAAAACGGTCCCTCTGATGGAGAAAGCTTATCTAAAAGCCTGCGATGCACAATAATCTTATATTAATGGTGCTCTGCAGAACCTGATATGTCTTTGGAGCATCACAGGGTGGAGAACAGAATACAGCCACAGGAGCCAGGAGGTACATTGGAGCTGGTGCCATAGGGACCATTGTACACCTGAGGAAGGCGACCCTTTAAAGGTGAAGAAGTAAGGGGGTGCTGGACCCTGTTCCCTCGTGGATAGAAACTATGCAAGTGGGGAACACTTAGGTCAGACAGTTTCTTTCTAATTCTCAAGGTTGTACCTTGGTATGTTTTATGAAACTTAGTGGGACTACACACGTGGCAGTTAATTTTTATACACATGCAAAATTAGTTAAAAAAAATAAGTACATACTATAAATAAGTCATACGTAACATAAATGAGTGAAAGAATGAATGAGAAGGAAGGAAAAGGAAGGGACGAGAAAGGAGCAAAAAGAAAGGAAAGGGAGCAATACCATCCCTGAACATGAAATCAAGAAACAGGAAAGAAAGATAAATGCCTGTAGAATATTAGAAAGAAATTGCTAGGGAAAAACAAAATCAGGAAGAGGGAAGAAATTGAACTAAGATAAGTAGTACGTGGGGAAGGGAGCCAAAAGGTAACATGCAGAGGGAAGGATGTCTTTGGCCTGGAGGGGATTGGAGAGATGCCAAGAGGTAGATAAATATGAAACATTGGTTTTCAAGTTATCCGGTGATATTTGTTCTTTTATCACTTTGTATATTTGGAATCAATCATGCTGAAAGGATGTTACACTAATATTATGTTTATATTTACCTTGCAACAAAACCCTACTTCATATTCCAAAAAGCACATTAAATCCTGAGGCAGATATCAAAGAATTCATCAACCCTTCTATGAAGGGCATTATTATTTTTGTATTTAAATACTAATTAATTGTTTAAATGACCCATTTTAAAAAGGTTACATCTCTGATAGTGATTAAATGCCTTGTCATAAAAAAAGTTCTGGAGGTTGGTTGCACAACATTGTGAAGACACTTAACACTGAACTGTACACTTCAACATGTCTAAGATGATACATTCTATGTTATATGTATTTTATAACAATTAAAAAAAATTTTAAATAAAAATCTTGTCCTAGGTAGAGAACAAGATCATTATGTTTCAGGGAACAGTATGGTTAGGTTATAATAAAGCTGATAAAAATTTAAATTGCAAAATCTAAACACCAACCCTCAAGCAATGTTTTTAAATTATTAAACACCTTAAAATTAAGCAATGTGGGGAATTGTGAATGCAATAAGATAGGTGCCTAAGAGATCAAACTCTGTAAAATAAAACAGACCCTGCATCTAGGAGCCATTAACTTCTAGTATCTTGATAAATAAATGTCCACATTTTGCTGCTTACCTCTGAAATCCGAATGCTGAAAATTATATGCATGCATGCATATTTTGTATTCTGCTATCTAACTACCTCAGATCCTTTTAGTCACTCTGGCAAGTGCCTATAGCTCTTCACTTCTTTCTGCCTTCACCATCAACAGCTGAATTTCAGTTTAAGTTCTTAGCTGTTTAAGAAAATGACACTATTCAAATACTTACATTGGCAAAATGCCCCAGAAGCTTTTCTGTGGTGGTGGTGGTGATAGAGTGGGGGTTTGGGGGGGGGGGGAATTATATACAGAGCAAATCAATATATTAAGTATGAGAAAATATGAAAATTCTACTTTATAGAGGCACTCTAGGAAAAATTGAGGTCTCTATGTTACCTTTAGAACAGAATTTCACATCCTGGGCGATAGTGTTTGAAAGATTTAGGTAGAAGAAAACAGTCAAGTGTCACGCCTGCTCTCCCTTTTTCAGAGCTCTGCCCTAAACAGCCCAGGGACTAATAATAGATGTGTCTATCTAGAGTGAAACAGCAGAGGCCTGAGACCTAGCACTGCCACTCGGGTAGATTGTTAAGGGGCAGACGCTTGCACTTTTTGTTGATTTTTATGTGATGGAAACATTTAAATTGTGAGTACTTAAACTTGCCCATTTCAGATACCCCACTCCCGTCTTTGTCTTTTAAGAAATATAGGCCCATGAGTATATATTATTTATGTTTATTTGAGTGAGGTGGTTACAAGGAAGAGAAACAATATCCAACCTGGCCCCCTTTACAACAAAGGCTGCCAATTTGAATGTTTAAGAAAGAGCTAAGAGGGGGGTGGCTAACTGCTTTGAACCATGGAGTGAAAAGTGCCATATGAAAAGGTCTAGTCACCACATCTGCTTTGCCACAGGAAGCCAAGATATCTAGATTTTAACATGAAATATCCTGATTTGCAAAGGTTGGCAACTAATTCAAAGTTTTCAACATTCTGTGAAGGCCAAACTCCAAATACCCTTGGGTTATATTCAGACTCCAAGTCATCAAGTTGTGACCTCAGCTTTACATACCAAAGAAGAAGCAGCTGGAGGAGGGGCTGGGAGGCAGAGATAAGAAAGGCAGAGCTTTAGGTAGCTTTTCTATGAAGTGGGTATTTGGAGATAAAAAAAAAAATCCTAGGGGGAAATTGTAGGGATGCTTTTCAGTGTGATGGTATAACTGCATTTGTACACCCAAAACGTTCAGTGCTTTTAAAATTGGATTTGTGTTTTTTTTCTTTTCGATGTGGTAACATGTTAATACTGGCTTTAAAGTAAGAGAAAACAGCCTGGCAATTATAAATGATATATATTATACAGTCAAGTTTTTATGAAAAGATCATATTGGACTTTGTGTCAGAGTTTATGATAAAACCATAGCTCTCAGGGATTTGGTTAGACCCTCAAAGCCGATCAAATACAGCATAAAGGTGTAATACATTGCCAGGTTATTACTATTTCTAGCCAGCAGATCAACACAATACAGAGGATAAGTGCTAAAAGATGACTGAAATGATTCCATGCTTGTTTTCTGATCTCCATCAGACACACAGCACACTGCAAATACACGTTTGCCTAGCTGTATAATAGATATCTCATATTTGCAACACATTTCTGAAAAGGTATTTGCAAAAGATTCTTCCACTGTCTTCAATCTACTTCCACACAAGGGCAGAAACCTCTATCATTTAATCAAACGATCAGAATAAATTTTAAAATGAATCCTTAAATAGGATGTCATCATGGAAGACCACATTTGACACTATTAGCTCTTTTACTGATTTAAATGCAGTTTTAAATCTTAATATTATGTGTAAAATGTGCAATCCACATTATGTTAAATGAGACAATCTAGTTTTATTTTAAAAAGACAGGTTTTGAAGTTAGCAAGACCAAGATTTGATTGTGACTTTACCACTCACTAACTGTGTGATACTGGGTGCCTCATTTAACCTATCCAAAAATGGTATTCCATCTCTCTAAAATGAGGATATGACTCCCTACCTGATAGAGTTGTTAAAAATATTAAAATTAGATTTGTAAAGCATCTAGCACAGTGGAAACCACAAAATTTGTTTTGCCATTTCCTCTTGAAAATGAAGCTATTGCTTAAATCCAACTAAAGTGATTTTTTTAGAATTATACTTGGGTAGTTCTGAGAGACCACATTTTCCCTAGCGTTACTAATATAGGGAAAGGTAGCTAAGAGCTGATTAGAACTAATAGGATCAAGGGGACAAAAATAAAAGGGCCTGAAAAAGTCAAGATCTCTCTCTCTCTCTGTCTCTCTCTCTCTCTCTTTTCCAGTTAATTTTTATTTATGCACTATTTATTTATTTTTTAATTTAAATTTTTGTTTTTTTCAATTACAGTTGACATTCAATATTATATAAGTTTCAGGTATACAGCATAGTGGTTAGACATTTCTGTAACTTACAAAGTGATCCCCCCTGATAAGTCTAGTACCCCCTGACATCATACAGAGTTATTACGATATTACTGACTATGTTCTCTATGCTGCACTTTACATGCCCTGACTATTTTGTAACTGCCAACTTCTTAATTCCTTCACCTTTTTCAGCCAGTCCCCCAACTCCTCTTCCATCTGGCAACCATCAGTTTTTTTCTCTGTATCTATGTGTCTGTTTCTGTTTTGTTTGTTCATTTATTTTGTTTTTTAGATTCCACATATAAGTGAGATCATATGGTATTTGTTTTCCTCTGGTCTGACTTACTTCACTTAGCATAATACCCTCTAGGTCCATATGTGACAACAGAGTCAAGATCTCTTAAAAACTGCAAGCTTCAGTTTGGAACCATGACAGACGCAGACAAGGAGTAAGGCTGAACCCAGAGTAAATCAGCCCTTGCTGGAACTAAAGCCCAACATGGAATTAACTCAATCCCTGAAAATACATTCAGGAAATCTTAGTTTTCTATTGACCCAAAACAGATTGCCAAAAAAACACATATCTTCTCTGCAGAAAGATGTTTTCATACTGCAGTAGAAATTATTTCTATAATTTTTCACATGCAGTATCTAGTATTCAATAAAAAATAATATGCATATGAAGAATCAAAACAACATAAAAAAAAAGCAGACAATAGTAACAGATTTACAAGGGTGTGAAGGACAAAGTTACTGGGAAACAGTTTGACCCTTTCTGGTCTTGGTTTTAATTAGAGCTCCTTCATGGGTTTGTGACCTGGTCATAGGGCTCAATGCTTATAGAGACTAACCTTGGTTTAGCAGCACTCTATTCTCACCAATTAAAAGTCTTAATAGTTTTGAACAAGGGACCTGGAATTTCCACTGTGCACTGTGTCCCACAAATTATGTATTTGGTCTTGCTCTTAAGATGTGTTAGGTAGGGCCAGAGCAACACATTCCACCCACTGCCCTGTGAATAATCAAATTTTCCAGTCAAAATTTGAGGGATCAGGCACTATTCCCTGCCTTGTGTGAGTGTCCGGTATTGTTCCCTCTAATATTCTCAGGTAGATCTTTCTACTGCCTCAGGTAGTTTGCTTACATGAATGTGCTAATCAATATTCTCTTGAGTAGTCAAGGGGACCTTCAAGATTCCCAGAATTCTCTATGAGGCTATCTGCTCTCCCTTACTCACCTTTGCAAACTTGGGGAGTTGACCTGGGATCTCCTTCTTATACAAAGGCCTGCAAACTCTCTCTAGACAATAATCTGGGGTAATTGTAGGAATTCCTCATGTAATTCCCATCTCACAGGGATCACCATCCTTCATTGCCTCATGTCCAATGTTTTGAAAACAGTAATGTATCTTGTCTAGTTTTGTTGTTGTTATTTCAAGTGCAATGACTTAATCTCATCCTGGCACTCCATCTTGGTTAGAATGCAGTCATCCAACAGCATTTTGTTTTGTTTTGTTTTGTTTTTTTGTAATAGCCCCCAAATCTAAACATCCCCAATGTTCATCAGCAGTAAATGGATAAACAAATTGTGGTATGTTCATAAAATGAAATACTACTACAGAAATAAAAATAAATGAAATATAATTGCATTCAGCAACAAGGATTAATCATAAAAATAGTAAATTATAAAATAATGCATGGCTTATAACTTCAAAGATAGTCAAAAGTAAACCATTGTATTATAAGTCAGGATAGTGGTTACCTTGGCAAAGAAGGGAGGGAGTGTCATTATCTGGAGAGGACACAAAGGAGTCTTCCTTGCTCCTTGATGTTCATTTTCCTTGATGTAGGTGGTGGATATACAAATGATCTCTTGGTGATAATTACTGAGCTGTACATTTATGTTTGGGGTACTTTTATGTATTCAGGATGCAGCATAATACAGATAATATAAAAATAATGCCAGATAGTAAAAAGGAATATATATGTGTGTGTGTGTGTGTGTGTGTGTGTGTGTGTGTGTGTGTGTGGTGTGTGTTTATGAGTATATAACAAACAACAATAATATGTTTTATTTTCACAAAACTCAGAATTCCAACGAGCACATTTGGAAAACATTTTTGCCAAGAGGTGTATAACATCTTTGCCAGGAATATTCTGAAATTCTTGAGAGACAAGCTGTAAGATGGCTCTTGAAGCAGGGTATTTTTTGACATTAATATACATTATTATGAAGTATAATATGTGTCAAGAAATCTTGCTGTTAAGACAAGCCACATTTCACCAAAGTGTTTCCTTGTTTATGGAGATTTTTAAGTGCATTTATTTGTGATCATTTCCATTAAAATGTTTAGTAAATGACTAATGCCTTATGTCTGGATTATTGATTAGTGGCTTGACATTCCTTTTGAAGTTCACAGGTACTGCTAAGAATACAATTTTGTAGCCAATTCAGAGCAAATGCCCAGATTTATCCACATCTGCAGTTTATGTGGCAGAGCTGATGAGTAATAGAAAACATAGGTTCTGGCTTTGTTTTGTTATCAAATCATATGTGAAAATGTCACAACCAGTAAGTTTTGTTTTCAGATGTGTTTGTACTGACTTGACAGTGAACATAAAAAGTGAAATAGATATGAAGAACAAGAGAAATTCTAAATTCTCACCCTTCAGGAGTTCTGATATTATCAATTTGACTGTGCTGTCTAAAAAAAAAAAAATCATACAAAAATAAGTCTCGTTTTCCATTACCATTACCCCTGGGTATAGAAGATCAGGACAAATCCGCACTTGGATTTAACTAGCAAGTTAATGACAATGCTAACCAAAGTCATTTTGAACTTGATAAGATGAGATATTTGGATCTGTATTATTTTGAAGGCTTTCAAAAAGATAATATGCAATACACAATGTCTTTCCACTACAGATAGGAAAGGAATTTGTGGTGTTAGAAAAGGTAGAGTATTTGAAAGTAGAAGCTCAAAATTGGACTCTTCGCCTTACCACTTACAAACTTAATCAAGCAACCAAATTTATCTTTTTTTCTCCATCTATGAAATAATGATAATATTGACAACTGCCTCCCTGGGTAGTTATCGATATAAGATGAGATGAAAAGATGTTCTATGTGCAAAGCTGTATGAATACCATCTAGACAACAAGCCTCTCATTTTACATGGGTGTAAACTGAGACTCAGTAAGTTAAATGCTCTGCCCAAAATCACAATTGATTCAATCCCTTGCATTTGGTATTGTTTTTGTTGAGGAAACTGACTCCGTCCTTCACATTCCTGTGTTATGCTGTCCTTGCTGGTGCTGTGAGGACCTCAGCCACTAAGTCCGTAAGGTGTTCTGAAAGGTGTGAATGGGAGAGCCTTTCTAATGAGAATGTGAGAAAGTCATCGCAGCACAGTTTGAATTTTTATTAAATAATGGAGTTGTATATATGCTGGTGAACATCATAATTTTTCTTTTGTTTTTGTTTTTTTTTGTTAAAGTTGCAGAAAAGAAGTTTATTAGAAGAAAAAAATACATTTCAAAGAAACAGAAGCATGCCCAAACAGTAGTAGAGAATGGCTCAAGGGCCATTATCAGAAAAGAAAGTACACTCCAAAGAGTTTGGAGCAGGCCCTGAGCAGAGGTAAGGTTCAAAATGCTCAAAAAAGGCCACATTATAAGTTTTCATTCACCGTCTGCACTGCCTGTAATTATAATTGCCTTAACATGAGCAAAATCTTTCCCACTAGATCCCATCACATAAGTTACTGCTTTTTGGCTAATGTGATTCTCAGCAATAACAGGTAAACAACATTAAAGAAAATATATGATAGAATCCTTATCAACTTCCATCTGCCCACTGGGGTTCCAATCTACTTGAAGCTCTGCTCCAGCTTTCCATCTTGGTGATTCTTCCTTTGTTCACAATAAACGTCTCTCACATTGTCTTTCCTCAGCATACTTGCCCTCATTTCATATGTGAAAAATACTTTCAGGTGATGAAGTAAGGCCATTGTGTAGAATGAAAATCAGACCAGTGTTGATTAAAAACATACATGAAACCTCTTTACAAGTTACAAAGTGCTGTATAAATTTAAGCAGCTATTGAAATGAGGAATGAATTCTATTGATTTGGATTGTAAAAGATTTGTTGAGCATGAACTTCTGTACTATATAGGTAACAGGAAGTTAAAAAAATAAAGTAACTTAAGAGGGAAGAGAGTCTCTAAATTCATACAACTCATAATCTCATTATGGAGACAATCTGTATATCCATAAAATGTCAAATAACAACAGAAGGCATTTTAGGATTAAAGATAGAATTACTTAGAATAGGAACTTAAGGAAGTATGAGCTGGAGGAAATGGTACTTGAACTGGGTTTTGAATAATAATATCACCAGTGAATAAGTGAGTAAAGGTGGTCAAAAGGTACAAACTTCTAGTTATTAAACAATTCCTAGAGATACAATGTACAGCATGGTAATCATAGTTCACAATAGTATAATGCATATTTGAAAGTTGCTAAGAGAATAGATCTTAAAATTTCTCATCACAAGAATAAAAAAATTATAATTATGTATGGTGATGCGTGTTAACTTATTGTGGTAATAATTTTGGAATATATGCATATATCAAATTATTATGTTGTACACCCTAGAGTACACACTCAGCATAATCCTCTTCTATTGAATGTGGGTGATGCCTGTGATTAAAATGGATGTCACTCCTGTGATTAAATTATATGGCAAAGATGACAGGGTTATGCAGATATAATTAAAGTCCTAGATCAGTTTAGTTCCTTGAGCTCATCAATAAGATGATTATCTTGGGTCTACCTGACCTAACCAGGTGAATCCTTTACAAGTGGGTCCAGGCCTTCCCTTAAAGGGATATTCAAAGTGAAAGAAAGTCTGCTGGCTTCGAAGAAACAAACTGCCATGCTTTGAGCAGAGCCAGGTGACAGGGAACAATAGAAAGGCTCTGGTAGCTGAAGATGCATTCTGGCTGAGAGCCAGCAAGAAAGCAGGGACCTCAGTCCTACAACCACAAGGAACTAAACTCTGCCACAACTAATGAGTTTGCAAGGGGACTCTGACCTCCAGATTAGCATGCAAGCCTGGCTGACACCTTGATTTCAGACTTGTGAGATTGAGCAGAGACTATAACTATGCCTGGTCCAGACTTTTGACCTACAGAAATTCTGAGATAATAAATGGGTTTATTTTTAAGCTGCTGAGTTTGTGGTAATTTGTTATTCAGAGTTATAAAAAAATACAATACATTTGTATTGAATAGCTATTATTTTTGCTCCTCTGTCTACCTATCCATCCATCATTTTTTCCCCTTGTTTTAGAAACAAATCTCATTTCTTTTAGCAAATTAGTCCTCCCAAATTCCAACCACATGGTTCTCTTAGAGGTTGTTAGTTATAGTATTGTCTTTCTTTGACTACAGAAAAAAAGGAAAAGGCCTGTGACTATCCATACCAATTATAGAACCCAATTGTGGTGACACGACATGCTGAGTGGTCCAAGCATAAGCAAATGTCATAAACCAGGCTGAGAGCATCCCTCCACAAGATGGCTCTGAGAATAGCCAATAGGAAAAGTTCTTTTTCAGTCACTAAACTGAATTATGCCCATGACTCTGTTCTCTGACTCATGAAGAAAGCCTGACTTGTAATAAGGGAATATAAGACCAACCACCAGAGAAAAGCAGAGAGCAACAATGGCAAGAAAGAGAGAGCTCTGGCAGCAATAAAGTCTCCAATTTTAGTCCTTAACGCTGCTTTTGTTCCCACCTCATTCTTTTTCCATTACTATGCTTCCATAAATTAGTTTTTTGGTGGATTTTTGTAACTCAGAGTGCTGAGTTTGGGTTTCATAACCAAGAGTACTGTTCATTATATCTCATTTTCTCACCCTACATTTCTAACATGACGTACACCATTTTTCCTCTTGCTACAGAAACTTAACCTAGAAAAGGTAAATCTTTGCTGTTTTTTTTTCTGTGCCGAAAACTATAGCATAATCTTTTGTCTTATTAAGTACGAGGAGAATAAAAATGACAGTCGATTCTTAAGCAAAATGAAAGGCAGAATTGAAGTACAGATATGTGTTTATTAAGGCATTCTTTCTTTTTTATCCTCCACAAGTTTAGTTTTGGCAAGAAACCTATTGCTCTGTTTGAGCAAGAATTTAAAAATTCTCAAACTGGGCCGGCCGAGTGGCGCGATGGTTAAGAACTGGCTTGGGATGCCAGAGGACCCCGGTTTGGATCCCACATATGAGGGCCAGTGACACTGCCCTCCACAGCTAAGATGCTGAACAACAGCTCAACCTGGAGCTGGGCTGCCATGAGTCTCTGGCGACGGCATAGGCTGCAGCCCCTGTGGCAGTGGGTTGCCATGGGCTACCGTGTGTATCCAGCAGCCAGCGTGAGCGGCTAGCAGTCGCAATGAGTGGCAGTCCAGAAGCCGGCGACTGATCTGCCTCACCTGGGAAGAGCGCAATGATGGTGCTAACTTGGGCCAGTGAAGCAACGTCCTCCACAACTAGACTGAAGAACAAAACAACATCAACTTGTCTGTTCCCCTTCCCCCAATTCCCCAGTACTGTTTCCATCTCCCCAATTCCCAATAAAAATCTTAAAAAAAAAAATTCTCAAACTGTTGATGTCATTATGCCCCAGAATGAAATCAACAGACCCACCAGGCTGACTGTTGGGTCTAGACATCAAATCAGGCAAAAGATGTACCGACTCAACTTAGACAACTCCCAAAGGAAAAAAAAAGTTATAAAATAATTTTAGGACTGTTTCAAGTCCTCGTAATAACCAGGATTTGAGGATTCTGAGATACTCTGGAGTTTGACACTTGTATATGTAGCTAGCTCCTCTGTGGGACACGGTTATCTAGAATCTTACCTCCAAATCTTCATTGGTAATAATAGGGCTGTGCTCTTCAGTTGTCATGGTCTCAATAGGGCTTTATAATGTCCCAAGAGCTATTGAAACAGAAGTATTCTTTATGCAAGAGCTAAGGCAAATAGAACTAAAAGGTCCTACCTTTTGTTTTTAGATCAGCTTCTACCTTTGATTTCTATCTTGGTGATGCAATTACTATACTTCAATAATACATTTCTCCTATCCCTGCTCCCTACCCACCACATTAAATTTGAAAAGAAAATTTATGTTTTTCTTAAATGAACTTGGAAAGATAGGTTATAGAAACTAAGAAATATAATAGACTTTTCCCTGTTGGGAATAAAGTAAGGGAGTGAACAGTGATTCTTTTTGTGTGGGGTCCATCTGAGACAGTACCATCTTGAACTCAGTTTCCGATCCCCAGGGAATCTATCAGCAATGATATCCAGTAGAGATCTGCTCTATTTAAGTGGCAAAAACATTGATCAAAGTGGAGGAAGAAATTTCATGTCTAAATACAAGCAATTAATTTAGGAATTATTTGATACTGTTAAGAAATTAACAGAATGATGTAAGGACATTAAAAAGCATGAAACATGCTCTCTACCTTCAAAATAATATAATTGGTAGATAGAGAAAAAGCTGAGTGCATAAACTTCTAAAGAATAATAAATAATTGTGCATAATTAGCCTTATAGAAGAGCTTAATACAATATTTGTGAATAAATGTTAGCAATAGGCATTTTATAATTTTTAACTTCTCTAGGTATCAATGTCTTCATCAATAAGAGGTGGACAATAACCTGTCCAAAATGAGGATTAAATGGGATGAACTGTACAGTGCTGATGACGTATTGATATACCGCAGATTCTCAGTGTGTGGTATTATTATTATTACTCTTGCCTTTTTTATGAACTATATGGTTGCCCTTTTTCCTATAGGAAAAGGGATTGGATATGAAAGATCTAAACCTGTTAAAGTGAGATGACTCTTCAATAGCGTAGAAGATTATCAAACGAGGCAACCTATGCCCATAGAAATACGATATGAACTCAGGAGCTTAAATACAGCCCAAAGAAACTTCTAGTGAAAGAAACTGAAAGAGTAAAGGATGTAAATTGATCCATATTTCACGTTTTAAATAACCTGAAAGAAATCAATTAATCAGAAGCGGATTAACTACAATATGCTTAAAACAAGTCTGGTGTTCAATGAATATTTAGTGTGGGGAAAAAAATAGAGTAGGAATGAGAAAAAAAGGTTTTTCTGCATGTGAAATCTATGATTTGAGGGGCCGCTAGAATTTCAGATCAGGCAAACAGCAAATCAGTATGTATAGACCCTCACCATTAAATCCCCAGGATTCCCCCAAAGAAACACAGGAACTAAGAAAAGAAAAAGTGCTTGCTCATCAAACACGGCTTCAGAAGAAATAACCCAGTTCACCTTCTAAATACATTGACAAACCTAAGACACTTCTATCTGAAAATTCTGGCATCACCGCTGTGTGGGTGCCGGTCTTCAGAGCCCAGGCAGAAGACTTAGTGCTGCCTCAGTCACCCAGCTGAGTCAGCTTTAGATCAGTGTACATCAAGATGCATATGGGAAAAGAAAATGAAATGAGAGGTAAGAGTTCAAGTCTGATCATTATTTTAAGCTCAGTGATGCAGAATTGAATCACAAACTGGTATTTGCCATTTTCGAGGTTTGTCTTTGCAAGATTTTGTTAAATTTGCAAGATTATTTGCCACTACCTGAGTGATTCTTACTAGTTGAACACTGATGTGAAAAAGGTACAGATCTAAACCATGGATTTTCCTCTTATTATTCTTGTTAGATGAAATTAGAACCCTTGATTGAAACTACTGGAATGATACATGAACCATATTACTGTACATGTTTAGATGAGACAAGATTTTTCAAATATGAATCTTGTATTATATCATATAATCACTTCATTCAGGAGAATTCAATCACTTATTTACTTGTTTTTTATTTTGCTGCTAAATCAATAAGTAAAAAAATAAAAAAATAAAGAAGTGAGAAAAATTAAGTAGTATAGATAATTATATTTACAACCATACCTAGCAGGCACATAACTTACCTTTAAATGAGTGTGAGATGGAAGCTATACATCTGCTATTTTAGTATTTTTCATTTCCCTCAGTCTCTCTGTGATCACTTTAACTGCATTGAATGTGATTCAAATAATTATATTTGATATTTATATATCCATAAATAAACATATATATGTATACATGCATATCTCTCTATATATATTTTACTCACCATAGCTTTTTTTTTTATGATTTTTATTGGGGAATTGGGGGAAGGGGAACAGACAAGTTGCTGTCCTTTTGTTCTTCAGTCTAGTTGTGGAGGACATTGCTTCACTGGCCCAAGTTGGCACCATCATTGCGCTCTTCCCAGGAGAGGCGGATCAGTTGCCGGCCTCTGGATGGCTGCTCACGGTGGCTTGAAGGCCGCTCACGCTGGCTGCTGGCTACACATGGCAGCCCATGGCAACCCACTGCCACAGGGGCTGCAGCCTACACCATCGCCGGCGACTCACGGCAGCCCAGCTCCAGGTTGAGCTGTTGTTCAGCATCTTAGCTGTGGAGGGCAGTGTCACTGGCCCTCATATGTGGGATCCGAACCGGAGCCCTCTGGCATCCCAAGCCAGCACTTAACCATTGCGCCACTCGGCCAACTTTTAAACACAAGTCAACTGCTTGTTCCCATTACAAAGGAACATCACTATATACATCATATATGTATTGGTGCATAATAATACACAGGGCTGTGTATTTGAAAAAGCATTTATTCTGTACCCAATGGACATTTCAGAGGTTTATGCAGCTTAATTTTGACTCTATGCAGTTTTAACCTTATGCATAGACAGCAGCACCTAATCCTACCAAGGCTTGTTACTTTATGTGAGAAATAAGCTTTTTGGACACTAGAAAACTGAAGGCAGAAACACTCAGCATTGACTCTGTAATCACAGATGACAAATTGTCTCACAAATCTGGAGGGTCTCTGATGGAGCAGAAGTAACGACAATTCAAATACCAGTTTTAGGTAAAATAATGTTTAGAAAGAGTGAAAAGCGTTGGATCAGAAGCTTTCAGAGAATGCTCACATTGTTGTCAAAAATTGGATAAATACGAGAAGGGAAAAAGAACCCTTTAAAAAGATTGACAGATCAGAAAGAGGTAGATATAAAAAGTAGTAGGACCTGCCTTAGCAAAACTTGAAACAGAGAAATAAGAAAAAGTCACACAGGAGTCAGAGTAGTGAAAGTGATTTTGTGAAAACACAAAGGAGAGGAAAGGAAGGGGGAACAAATCAGTGTGATCGGGGTCAGGGTGCCCCCAAATCAGAGAAATTGTTCATGAAAATATCTGTGAATGGAAATCGTGAGTCAATTCTCAGGGGGTCAGGAGGCTGCTATTACACAGAGGACTCAAGGATTATTGGGGAATGGGGGGAATTTAGCCCCAGGACGCCCCTTCTTCTTGGGGTGGAGGCCAAAAGGCTTATTAGACAGTGATGGTAGGAGGTCTAAGGAAAGATAAAGTGAGATGCCTGATGGAGGTCTTTTTTAGCTACAGAATGAACTAAACCACGAGAAAGCCATTATTATGTGACTGAGAATGTGGACAAAGGAACGGGCTGCCCAATCTACACATTTGACTGAAAGTAGCAATGTGTAAATACCCAAATCCTGAAAAACAAAAAACTAAAAAAACTATAAAGTGTGTGCTTGCTTGCTTTTCTCACTTATCCAGTTTGAAGTCTAAACCTCCCAGATTGGTAGGATGGGTAGTATAAAAAGATGGAAAGACAAACAATGGGATCAAGTTACAATAAAATCAAATCAAGAAAGACAGTTTTGTGGGTTGTTCTGCAAACTGGAGATAGACCTTTAATGCCCGCCCATCCCTTTGTCCTAGATGTGGTCAGAACTTGTCTCTTAAAGGGTAGAGATAGCTCAGACATCTTGGCTTTGATTAATCTCTGAACTAAAATTTCAGGTATTCTCAGCAGACTCCAAACTGTCAAGTGGCAACAATTTATCTTCATATAGAAGAGGTACAAAGTCTTGTAGAAATAGTATCTTTTTTTTCCTTAATAATTATTTTTAAGGAAATAACTTTGTCATGCCAAAGAAGTTGCTAAATTCCTTTACCTGGTTAAAATGTTTAGAACATCAATTAACCTAATAGATAGAAGTCTCAAGTTTTAGGATCAAATACAGATTTTAATCCCAGCTTTTCCACTTAGTAGATATAAAACTTTTATGATTTCTGTAAAGTCAAAGAACTTCAGTTTCCTCAACATTTTTCTTTTTTTAAAAAAATTTACTTATTTATTTCAGTTACAGTTGACATTCAATATTATTTTACATTATTTTGAGGTATACAGCATGGTGGCTAGATATTTATATAATTTATGCAGTGACCCCCTCGGTTAGTCTACTACCCACCTGGCACTATACATAGCTGTTGCGACATTATTGACTATATTCCCCATGCTTTACTTTACATCCCTATGACTAATTTGTAACTACCAATTTGTACTTCTTAATCCTCACATTTTAGTAGGGATACAAAAAAATAGCCAGCGTGAAAATTTGTTGAGTGTATGAAATGTGACAACGTAAATATTTAGGACTCTGTCAAAAATAAGTACTCAATAGAGGTAACTACAATTATTATTTATACAACTCTTGAAGTATATATTTTTAAGCATTGTTTCTAGATCCCCTCTAAGGTTACTACAGGTCATAGCAGAGACGCCAAACTTCACATACGTAGTTTTAGTGATCATGGAGCTCAGTAGGTACTTGTATACCTACCATGGTACAGTACCTTTACTTACTAGAGCCTAAAAATTGAAAGGCATTAAGAGTAAAATAACATTAATTTCTACAACTTTACTGTAATCACACACTCGAGCCATGTGTAAACATAAGCAAACCTAATAATGAAGCATTATTATCCTAAGGGGAAAAAAGAAAAGTGATAAATTGGATTTTCAAGGGCTTGTTTATTTTCAAATAGAAGATTCAAGCCACAATATTTAAATATTTTAAAAAAGCAAATCATTCAATCATTAAATATCACACGAGATACTGTGAGACAAAAATCCAAGAACATATTTTCAAGTCATAAATATTAATAAGCCAAGTTTGACTTCAAATTTTAACATGACTGAATCAGCCAGATGTTTTTCCATTTATTTCTGTTGTTTTGATTTCTGCACAGGTATTCATTCTACCATAAAAATGCCTTCAAAAATTGTGGAAATATCACTAGCAATGGAAAGATAAAAATAAATGGAGTTTAGTATGCTATCTGAATCTTTTATTGGCTCATATCTCCTGTGGCTGTATTAATAAGCCATCCAGATGTCAACATTTAGTTTTGAGAATGTATGTGAAGCAGTAGTTCAGATAAAGGACTAACTGAAGGACCAAATGAAATTCAGTCACCATTCTGCACTGTCCTTGTCTCTCGTCAGCATAGAAAATCAGCAGCACTTGGCTAAACATTGTACCCCACACGCATCCATACACAGTCAAAGGGAATGTCCTTATAATATTTGTGAACATGCAATATTTCTTTCAAAATTTTGTGTTAAAGGAGACAGTAATTACCTATGAAACATGTCTCTGGTGTCTGTTTTCTCTTAATTTATGTGCAGGACCGCAACCTCTCTGAGCAGGTCCTTGAGTGTATTTACCCGCCTTAACATCTCTCTCTTTATCTCTGCCTGTTTACTCAGAGTATGGAGTAAGTTCTTGGTTAGGTGGGGTGGGGGTGTAATAAAAGATAGATGAACAAGAGAAAAACAAACAGAAGTATATTAGCATGTGTATCTCATACATACATGGAAGGTACCCAGGGAAATGAGCAACTCTCAGTGATACGGCTTAGAATGCAGGCTTCAATATCATCTTCAGCTAAATCAAAAAAGGAAGGGTATAGAGAAGGCCAGTTATGGGAAGGTGACTAGGAAAATGTATGGTATACAAGAGTAAGGTTTTTTTATGCAAATTTAAATTGGTGCTTTCTCCATTGATACGATTCTGTTGTGATTTAGGCATCTTTCTCTTCCTGGCCCAGAAGGGGAAATATCCTTACAAATGGGAATTATCCTTACAAATAGGTGACTTCTACTCTGTTTGCAGAACTTCTTCTGTGTCTGCTGTTTCTCAAAATAATCAGCTCAAAATAATCCTTATGCCAAAGAGGCAATATTTTGGAGTGGTGTACTCTAGTTTCCTACAGTCATATATTGGGGTGGCATTTTCTAGTCTCCTACAGTTTCATGAAATGAGAATCAAGAACATGACAGATAGAAAAAGGCAGTGACCAGAAGTATTGATTAAGAAGTGGAATAAGGACCAGAAACATGCTCACAGCAGAAACCAGTACACATTACAGGGACTCAGTATATATTTACAGAGTGTATAGTTCATTTAATTTCATGAGCAACCTGGTAAAATATATATTATTCTTCTCCACTAATAAATAAGGCAACTAATGTTGAAATAGGTTGGGTAAATTGTCAAACACCAAAAAAAAAAAAAAGTAGCAAATTGAAGTGAAAACTAACATCAGTTCAAATGTAAAGCACATGTTCTTAACATATTTTATAATTATACCATATTTACCTTCCCACTGGCTCTGTCTATATACTCGTATGTACATGTATAGCTCTCTCTATATCTCTCTTCACTTTAAATCGTCTTCTTCTATCTCCTTTACTTCTCCTTCAAAACAATCATAGCATCACGCAAAAGTTTAAAACAATTGCTTTGACTATTGAGTAACATTTTATGTTCCCTAGTTATTGAAAAGAGATTGGGGCATGAAGGAAAATGTTGAATTTGTCTTTTATGAAAGAAAGACAGTAAGGACAACATGTTATTTTTTTTTCTCCTTTGCATATCAAGTCAATGATTAAAAAAAATCCTATCCCTCTCTAAAACTGAAAATATATCTCGTATTTTACTATTACTATTAGACAAGTAAACTAAAATGAAAGTAACTTATATGTTTGAATGTGTATACTTAAGTAGCTTACAACATAAAAGGAAATGTAACACATATAGGAACAAAAAGATAAAGCTATTTTTAGCAAATTATACGTTTTATAAACACATTTATTTTTAAACCCATTGTGCTGCATTTATCATCGGTCACCCTGAAGGCAAGAAAGACATTATAGGTCAGACGAGGATTGGGAGAAGAGAGAAGAACAGACCTGGGAAAATAAAAGCTTCTATGAGGAAGATTAATTTTTTTTTCTTTTCCAGAAAGTTCTAAGAGAAGGAAACAGAGCCCCAAAGCGTCATGCGCCTCCTGCCCCCCTGGAAATCCATGTCTGCTAGCAGAGCTTCCTGTTTACCATTTACCCTGGTGACTAAGGTCTGAACATTTGAGCTTGGCTTTGGATAGATTCTTTTGCTTCCTCCAGTTCCCACAAATGAGAAATACACAAGAGGATGAAATGATCATGGAGACACCTCAGCTCACCTTTATAGCCTGGTTTGTAAAGCTCACACCTCTTTCTGGAAGTTTTCTTTAATTAGGCACAATCCACTCTAATCCTTCCTTCTTCGCTTCCTCCTTTGCATTCCTGTTTTCTATTTTTTGCTAGATAAGTTAACATGTTTTAATATAAAATCATAACACTAGAGGGCATTTAGAGTAGAATTTAAATTCCCACATGGTAATCTTTCTCCTTCTAATCAAGATAGAGTAAGGGCTAGAGAGGTTAGGCAGCTTGTCAAGTCACAGACCAATTAAAGGCAAATTTAAGTCACTTGAATACCATTCCAAGGATCTTTCTAATATATCACATTATTTGATTCATTTATTCTTTTTGAAAAAAAAATGGCTGTGCTATATTTGAAGATTTGAAAAAAAAATCCTTCAGTCATTTAATAAAGCTTTTTTCATAAATAACCTCACATTCCATTAGGTATAAAATTTCCTATCTAATGTAAAATTCCATGTTTCAAGTATAATATTTTCAATTTTTTGAAAATCTGAACATACACAAAACCAAAAATTCAAATAACTCTATTTTCTCAAAAATCCTGTCAGGGGAAAATATTCAGGACATATACTCTCCCCAATCTGGAAAAATTCTAAACTAAAATATTCCTTACCTTGGATGCACAGAAGGACTCCATTTTCAGCTCTTTAATAACAATAATGATAGCAATAACTAACAAAATGTATAGAGCACTTTCTGTGTGCTGCTAGGCACTGTGTTAGTCACTGGAGGAAAGAAAGAAAAAAGATTGAGAGAGAGAGAAAAAAAGAAGAAAGATAGATGTAGATTTGCAGCTTAATGGAGAAGGCAGACATATAATCAGATTTTTCATATAAAATGGAAAGAGATGGCATTGAGGCATGCTGGGTACCCAGAGTGCCACAGATACATAAAGCAATAGGGTACTAAGTCCAATCTGAGGCTTCAGGAAGAGGGGTATTCTGGAGGGTTTGTCCAGGAAAATCCTTAAAAGGATAAGTAAGAGTTAGCAAGAAAAGTAGGAAGGGCTTATTAGGCCAAGCATTTCTAGTTTTCACCAAGTCAGAAAAATGTGTTGTACGCAGGGAGCTGTAAGCAATTTGAAGTTACTGGAATATAGAATGCAACATGAAGAGTAGTAGGAAAGAGGTTTGAGCAACAGGTACAGGCAAGTTCATAGAGGCCCTTTTCTTAATGTAAGAACATTACCTGAATTGACGTGAAGTAAAATGACCTGTAATCTTCTCTTAGTTACCTTATAATTACAGTAAAATAGATTTATACCTATTTTTCCATCCCCACTGTCGTCGCCCTTCATAAAAAATTAAAGTGACTGTATATGAGGCATGGACTAATTTTTCAGTATTCTTTCAGAGAGAGCTGTCATTAAGATGCATGCATTAAAATTTTTAAACAGAAGATTCACTCAGGAAAAAATGAAAATATAAGTGAACATTCCTAAGAGCAGAGGTGATTCCTTCTATGCCTTTGACAAAGAGAAATTAATTTCAGCTTAGTAAACATAATGATAAATACTTTATTTCTGTCATTCCCGAATGGATTGTAGCAAAGCATTGTTTCTTTCAGTTGCTTTTTTATAAACAGATCACAGCCAATGCTTTTGAGAAGTAAAGAGGTAGGTCCCAGAAAATTATGGGGCAGCCATGCAGCACTGGAGCCCTCTGCTCCTGATCCCCTTCCAGGTCTAATGACTATTTTCAGCCTGTGTAAAATGTAGGTAAAACAACAAAACCCAAATCCAGCTTCTCCACAGCAAGTGCCTGACCTCAAGTCCTCTACAATTTGTTTTTACTCAAATAGAATGTCTCCTTTCAAATTCTCTACTCCATTTAACAAATGCAACCTCAAGCCACATATTTGTTCACTTTTTTGGCTCTCCCGAGAAACGTGCCCTGATCGTGGCATGCTGAGGTAACTAAATAAATTTTCTTTCGAAGGGCCAGATTTTTCTAAGCTCACAGATTTATTCCAATCAGCACCCATCAACTTCTGTGTATCTGCGTGTGTTTAGAGCTATGCCAGGCATGGTGGGAGACACCAACGAAAGAACGAAGCCTGGCAGTTGCTCTCACGGAGTTTATGATCAAGTTCAGAGAGACAAGACTAACATACATGCAACAACTGGGAAACAATTTGAGACAGTATGTAATTAAGTGCTGAATGTAATACTGGCTGTAAGTGCACAATTCTTCACTAATTACCTATTGCTTTAAGGAATTAATACTTAACTTTGGGGATTTCAATCACAATTTTTTTATAAGCGTTAATTCCTGTAACCAGCAATTCAATTCATTTCAAAGGGTTACAAACATACCCTAGTTTTAGCAAATTATCAGCATTGTTCTGAGATTTTTTTTCTCTCTTTTTTTTTCATTAAGCAATTAATTTAGATCCTGATTGTTCTGACCTCCAGGGCCTTTGAGGAGGTGCTTGCTCCTCAGACGTAATTTAATTTTTCAAATGAATTTTTTGGCTGGTGCAGGATTAAGAGCGCTTAAGGGAGAGAATCTGCTTTCTCCCCAGGAAAAGGGGGTTAGGAGACCCTTGGGTCCATAACAGGCCTACTCTTCCCTCTGGCAGGAGTAGACAAACTCCAGTACTGGGCTTTTTCTTTTTTCCTGTCTTCTTTACTTGTCTTTTACTTCCTTTACATCCCTCTTTCTGTGTCCCCTGTTTTGGTTCTCTTTTTCCCATCTCTACCTTTGTTTTATTCTGACAGGTAGCGTCTGTACAGTGTTTTCTCAGCTGGCGACCCTCAGGATGGCGGGGATTGCTAACAAGCTCTGCCTCCCCTGCCAGCTTGTTGAAAATGGACGCAGCAGGGATTACCCTGCTCAGCTCATCTTTTGAAAATTTAGCCAGTTTCCCATCAGCCAGTAGGTGTACTGGGAGGATTGCAGACATATTTCTCAAATGTGTTTCCAGGCAGAGACCTCACAGGATCCTTACACCTTCCCTGAGGTCTCATAAGCATCTTCCTGGACGCACTCAACCTGGGACAGCGTGCAGGGTTCATGCAAACAACAATAGGTGGGCATCACTATTTCCTACCTACTTTTTGTTTCTTTTTGACCAAGAAATAATTGGCCACTGTTATGTGTGACATGACGCTTCTCTCCTTATCTGACTGTGGTAGGGCATAGAAGGCAAGTGCAAGTCATTTCACTTCCCTGAGCTGCAGGGTTCTGTTGTTGCTGTTGTTGTTTGTTTGATTTTGTTTTGTTTTGTTCCGTTATTAGAAGAAAGTGACATTCACACAGTGGATTGCTGTAGGAATTAACCAGTATAGTGGTGAAGAGCCAGATTTCCTGACTTCAAGTCCCAATTCTGTCTCTTCCTAGCTAGGTAACCTAAGCAAAATAGCAATAGTTCTGTGTTTTAAATTTCTCATCTATAAGACAGGAAGGAAAACAGTATCTACCTCAGAGACTTTATATCTCAGAATTATATAAGTTGAAAGATGTAATACATATACAAAACATTCTATAATATTAGCTTTCATTATGTAAAGTAACTTGCACATAGTGGATCCTCTGGACATGTAAGTTCTTTCTGTTCATTTGTACCAAGTTAGTAGTGAGTAAAATACCCAGGAGAGTGACTGTGGCACCACTGTCAACCAGGAAATGTTACTTTCTTTGTCAGAGCTGGATAGATTTTGGCTCTGCTCCAACCCTCAAAAGCATGGCACTTACCATCAGCAGAAGTAATACGTCCTGTGATCTGATCAACTTCAGCAATTTGCACTGCAGCCCTCCTTAATAGAGCACTGAAGACATTGACGAGTGGTCAGAATACGACAAGAGCAAGTGCCCCATCAAAAGCATGTTTGTGGTAGGCCGTGCTTTACGAGCTCTTACATAGACTGTGCAATTAGGAGATTTTGATTTAATAAAAATAAAAATATCCAAGGGTACGCCAACAATTTAGAATGTGGATGTGAGGCCAAGTGAATGTGGGAAAGCTCTGTCATTATTCTACTTTGTATAAATCAATGGAAAATAAAATTGGGGGAATGGATGAATAAATATAGCTTTTCTCTTAACATACAGTTAATAATAGTTAATAATAGTTTTCTCCTACCTTGAAGGAGGGTTCAAGAGTGGTTTTGACTGTGAACACATTTCTAGATTGACTATACTGATGGTAGGGAAATAAAAGTATAATTCCAAGTAAGTTTCCCACCCTCCGATTGCTAAGGTTTGGAGGAGCAATTTCTTTCCAAAATTAAACTCATCAGGTGCAAATGATTTAGATGATGATGATGGTAATAATGATGATGATGATAGTGATGGCTGATATGTATTGAATTCTTGCTGTATGTCAGGCACTGTCCAAAACATTTACACATATTATCTCATCAAATTCACTTATATGATCTAATTTAATCCTATTACAACCTAAAGGGCAAAAACTATACTTATTTCCATTTCACTAAAGAGGAAGTTGGTTCAAAGAGCTAAAGATCAAGCAGCTAGAAGGATGATTCCTTCTAGTAAGAAGGCAGATGAGGCAACTCCAAAAGCACTTTGATTTGAACTTTGAAAGCAACTGAATTAGGTCAGGTTTTGGCAATGGCAAGATTACCCATAATATAAATACCTGAACAGTCATTAATTTTTATGGTAGCAATATAGACTTCAAATGCCAGCTACCTTCTCACTTGCAAAGTCATATAATCCTGCTCTTAGGAGCCAAAGACTAGGAAATCCCCCATGCTACCACCAACATCCAGTTTCATTGGTGCTACACCAGATCTTCCAATCAGTTTATAATCCAGGAACCCTTTCATATTAGAAAAGATCAGAGTACAATTTAATCATTCTTTTCCTTTCACAAAAGAACAGATTAAAAGGCCACTGGCCAGTTTATACAACAGGTACCATGGCCTTTAAATTCCTTACTGCCTGCTGGTTATCAAGAAAGTTAATTATTATCACAATCCCTAGCTCTCAAAAGGACAAAAGTCACCTTGCTCCAAAGCCCTTGCCAGGCAAAATGATGTAGGAGAAAAATGGCAGTTTTATTCCCAGCCAAATTCCTGATGCTCTAGAATAACACAGTTAACTATAGGAAAGCAGATATAAATTAGAAGAAAAGTTGGTACACAGGGCTGGGAGTAGCGGAGAGGGAGACAGAATGCAGTGAATTACTTAAGAACCATAAGAAAAGATCGTTCAGAGTAGATGATCAACTGTTTCTAAGGACACATTATAAAGCTTGAGTATTATATATTAAAGTATTGTTTAATGAAGAGCTAATCTATTAAAATCTACAGCTCTCTTACTGTGCCTAGAATCTTAATAGTTATATATTGGGTTGTCGGAAAAGTCATGACACATTTTTGCAACGAAAAACATAGGAAAAATACATCATGGCTTTTCCAACAACCCAATAGGTGGAGTCTGAAGGAGAAATGCCCGTAAAATATCTGAATGCTTTGGAATTATTGATTTACAGCATCCCTTCCATGCCTAGAACTAGTATGGAACACAGGATAAGGGCATATAGTCCACATGTCTACATATGCAGAGATATGGAAAGGGAAAGAAAGAAGAGAGAGGAGAGAAAATAAATTAAAAAAATGAATTTCAAAGAAAAACAGTAGTCAGAATATTTTTTAGTTCATAGAAACATTTGAAGAGTTCGAACTCTTCTTTGCACGGGATTTTGGAAAAATGAAATTTTTCCGAAAGCCAAATGGATAGTGAAGTGTGTTTTCACAAAGATTACAGTAAAAGCAGTCATGGCAGGCTTTAACATTCCCTCACAGATGGCTCTTTCGCTTTGAATGTATGAACTGATATGGATTTAATAGATTGTAAGGGAATTCTAACTTATAAACCCAGTTTGTTCAGATGAGTTAGGAAAAAAATAATAACCTATACAGGAATATTTTTCAATGTAGTTGAGCCAAAGAAGAAATAACTTTGTAGTGCAGTTGATAATGTAAGTGAAGATTTGACTATGAAGTACTGATTCCATAAACTACACTCAAAAATAAATAAATAAATAAATAAATAAATAAATAAATAAATAAATAAATAATAAATAAAACTTCATGGACAGAAGCATATCATAGCATACAGGAATAGCACACAAAATAATATCACATATAACATACAATTCCAAAAGCATGATTCTTAAATGATTACTTTTGGCAAAAAAAAACAACAAAAAACCCCAAAACCAGCAACAAGGACGATTGCCTGAATGACATGAAAAGTATATGTATCACATACCACACTTCTTTAGAAAAAGGAAATGCCTCTTTCAAATAGACAACTTTATGTTATCTCCTTTTGCAACAGTGATTACATTTGGGTTTTACATTGTGGGTGCAATGAAGCTGGAATTTACTGCCTGAATAATAGATCAAAGCAAATCAGAAAGTAATTAGTTGATAGAGAAAGGGCTGCTTATCTGAATGACTTGGTTTATGGAACATAAAGGAACAGGAAACCCTTGATTTAGCTTTTGAAATAAAGATCAGGAAAAACTATATCCAAGTGCAGTTTGTCAGTACAAGGAAATCAGCTACATCTCTTCTTTTCTCTTGCAAATTAGTCCTCTTTCTTCCTTGCTACTAAGCTTCCTAATCTGAGAATCCATTTCCCTTCTTGCATATGTTTCTCTGGAGGCTACATATTCATTTTCTGGATATTAGATACCCTATTTACCATAGCCTGTAGCCTGCAGACATTCCCTCCCCATTCAACACAGAATTTTATAGTAAAAATTACTGATAAAGGCAGTGAGTGACAGACTCCAGGTGGGCAACCAGTGATCATTAAACATTTATATTTTACATTATTATTATTTAGCATATTAAGTGCTCACTCTGTTATCACCACGGATGACTTCTCAGGGGGTAGCAGAGCATTCAGCTTTAGGATGACAGAGTTTAATAGTGGGTTGAAAATGGCTGAACAGGCTGAAGGCCTAACAAAAACACATTTATAGAAAGTCAACCAGAGGGATTTTTATTTTAATGAAAAAGAATAATGAAAAGCCCTCTGCAGGGAAAGCAAATTTGACAAGGTTATTTAAACATATATATGGGTTTTAATGTTTCAAAAGAGTTTTTTAAAAATAATGGGATTTAATCTGACTTGTGGGTTTGGGCCTAAGTCGCAGGGTGGCTGCATGATTGTCCTAAAAAGCAAGACTTCTTTGCCAAGTAAGAGTTTAGAATAGATTCTAGGATGTTTGACTTGGATGAGGATTTAAAGATGATCTAATCTGACTTCTTTTTTTCATTGGACATGACACTAAAGCCCAAAAATGTGAAATGAGTTCCCCAAGGCCGTGCAGCCGATAAGTGCTAAGGCTATACTGAGAATGACCATAATATGAGCACTTATGCAGGCCACGTTTATCAGTAACTTTATTTTCTCTATCTGTAATCCTCGTAATAGACAGTGAGCAAGTATTATTATTGACAGTTGACAAAGAAACAGACACTCAGAGGAATCGCATAATTTACCAAAGTTCACACAGCTAAAAAAAAAAAAAGGTGAAGCACAGATTTAACCTGTATGATCCAAGGATATGTCTTAAGTGTTCACCCCAACACAAGGCAGAGCTCTGTGTTGTCTTCCATGAGGCCTTCAGCCTCCAGGACACTGGTTTTTAGCAGGTCTAGTCAGGCTCTGTCTAGCAAACCTATGCTATCACCTGTCCTATTTTGAGTTGCTGATACTATCTATAATCCTGCCCTCCCTGACTTGATATCTTGAACCCATCTTCGTTTTCAATTCAGCCCTATCTCCTCCAGATATTAGATCTTATTCCCTTTGGCCCCTGCCTGGGATGACCCTTTCCTCCTCCAGGTCCAGCTCCTGAGACCCCAGCTTCGGCCAATGTCCCTGGTCTACAATCAACTGAGAGGCAGGTCAGATGGAAATAAAATTTACCTAATTCCAAATGTGAGCTATAGTGGAAAGAGAAGTAGATGCCTAAGCCACTATCTGGTACTCATCAGAGCTCCAGCTAAGACTCACCTGATCAGCAATTTAAGAACCAAGCTAAGACTAAAAGGTCCAAGGATAGTTTTTCAGACAGAGCTACTAAGGAAAAGAGAGAAATAGGGTGACATGCACACCCAAGCTAGGGAGTTAAGGGGGGATATGGGACAAATCTGGCAGCTCTGTGACTCAGCGATTGATTGTGCCACCAAATTCTATGCTCAGTAATAGAACATAATTCTGAAGCCCATCCCATGGTGGGGCAAATGCTCCTGCCTTGAGGAGAGCAGCTTCAGAACTCAGAGCTAGTGCTCGCAGGGACCATCTGCAGCCCCAGTGGTGAGGAGCTAGGACAGGGAGAAGCATGGGATCTGAGGCAGGGTCTGACACGTTACCCTGCTTCCGCCACCATGGAGAGACAGGATCTTGGCAGTACCTTCCCCGTATCAATCATAGTTGTCCCTATATTTGTGTTAGTCTTTGGTCTGGATAAGGTTAATCTCTTGCTTCCAGGTACACTTCTCATTTCTTGACACTGAATAAGTCATGGCAGAATTGCCATGGCTTCTGGGACCTTTTCCAGGTCAACTTGATACCTGCGTGCCAGATATGGCCACCCACACTTCTTTCCTTTGGGTTAATGAGAGGGATCTTGAGAAAACTGGCCATGCTTGTTCAGTGCATACATGTTGCTATATAAAGGGCTGTATTTTGCTGTGGTTCTGTGGATAAGCTTCTCCAGAGTCCTTGCTTACATTCATCTTTCATATTGCAATATTGGATTTAGTATCATCTTTCTCATTACTTGAAAAGGCACTGGGACAGCAGGTAACACGTTAGGTGTAGACTACCCAATTCAGTTCAGATTCAATATGATCTAGTTCATGATGGATACCTCACTGTGTCATCCCAGTACCCCAGGAGAACCTATGTGATTGCCCCACCTGTCTACAGGTGAGACCTGTTGCAGATGGTCAGGACTGATAGAATCACCCCCTCTAGATTCTCCCCATATTAGTGCCATCTTGGTGGAAAGAATCATGGTTTTTGAATTTTCCTTCTTTATCCTGAGCTCACCCTTATCTTGGAAGAGCCTTTTAACCTCTTTCAGCTTAGTTTTGTTATCTCTTAAACTATGTATACCTCAAAATTTGTTGTGAAGAATAAGTGAGAATTTGTTTACAACTGTAGTTTCAACTCTAAGTTTCCCTAGTGTGTTAGTGTATTAGAAAGGGTTGCTCAGAGAAAAAGAACCAATCGGAGATATATGTAATTCATCCTAGAAAAAGTGCTACATACCTTTGAAGTACTTCCCTGGGGAAGCTATGCACCAATGCCAGCACCTAGTCTACCCAGCAATTTTGGAACTCTTTTTCTGGAATGCCCATCAGTGCTGTCATCATATTTTCCTTGATGTCCTGAATGCCCTCAAAATGTCTTCTTTTCAATATTTCCTTTTTCTTCAGGTAAAGAAAGAAGTCATTGGGGGCCAGATCAGGTGAGTAGGGAGGGTGTTCCAATACAGTAATTTGTATACTGGCTAAAAACTCCATCACAGACAGTGCAGTGTGAGCTGGTGCGTTGTTGTGATGCAAGAGCCATGAATTGTTGGTGAAAAGTTCAGGTCGTCTATCTTTTTTTAATTTTTTAATTTTTTATTATTTTTTATTATGAAATACACATTTTTTAGAATTAGTTTCAGCTGTACAACACAGTGCAATAGTTATACTTTTTACCCCT
>NW_017732187.1:583851-591389 GCF_001890085.2 Hipposideros armiger | reverse complement strand
TGACATACAATATTATATACATCAGCTTCAGGTGGGGAAGAGACTTGATCATCTATCATTTCCACACAGTCTTTTCAGCACTTCCAAATAGTAAACTTGGTTAACTGTTTGGCCACTTGGTACAGACTCATAATGAATAACCCCTCTGATATCAAAAAAGTTTAGCAACATCATTGTAACAAGTTCTCAAACTTAATTGTCAGACTATATATATATATATATATATATATATATATATATATATATATATATATCCCATTTATTAATTTGTTAGAAGGAATTGGCTTACACAGTTGTGAAGGCAAGCAAACCCCAAGATCTACAGAGTAAGACAGCAAGCTGAATGCTCTGGAGAGCTGATGGTTTGGTTCCAGTCTGAGTTTAAAGGCCAGAGAACAGGAGAGCTGATGGTATAGTTCCAGTCCAAAGGCTGGTAGGCCTGAGACCAGGGATGAGATGATGTTTCAATTGAAGTCTGAGGGCAGGAAAAAGCTGATGCTCCAGACCAAAGGCAGTTAGGCGGAAAGCATTTTCTCTTGCTCGGAGGAGGGTCAGCCTTTTCATTCTATTCAGGCTTTCAACTGATGGGAGGAGGCTCACTCACATCATGGAGGGCAATCTGCTTTACTCAGTCTACCCAGTTAAATATTAATCTCATCCAAAAACACCATCACAGAAACACCCAGATTAATTTTTGACCAAATATCTGGGTGCCCTGTGGCCCAGCCAAGTTAACATATAAAATTAACCATCACACCTAGTAAACTTAAATATGCTAAGCCTGAGCCAACTTAGGCACATAGGAATCAATTCACATATGCATTTCTAGTCTTTATGATCAATTTCTATGTCAAGTAGATCATATAATATATTTTATAATTCAAACTTGCAATCACTGTGCCTGTAAACTGCCATTAATATGGCACATATCATAAAAGATGAGAGCTTCCAAAGGAAATCTAAGAAACTGTATCCTAAAAAAACTAATTTTCATTCTTGGGTAAGTTGATTGAGAATTTAATTAAGGGCAAATCAGTATGCCTATTGTACAAAGTTTACAGAGCGAAAGAAACAGCTCTCAAAAAAAAGGTGTGTCTCTATTAAATTCCTCCTGTTTTAAATAAGATTTAATTATAGCATGCTATGTAAGTGACCCAGTAACTATAATTTGCTCAGATTTTTCAAAAAGATTGTAATGAGTTTCCTTATAACAGATTATTAAGGGAAAGAAGTCACTGGACGGTAAAGAGCAAAGTACTGCCAAGAGTTGTTTGTGAAAAGCCATAGGAGCAGCCTTCGTGAGCAGACGTGGCTGAAAGAGAAGTTAATAATTTGACACCCCGGGGTCTACCATTGGTCAATACAGCACATTTAATGAGGAGGAGAAGCTGGGAGATGAGTTGATAGGGGTATAGACGCTGACTGCCAAATCTACTGATGACTCTGCTTTAGGTAAGTGGAGGAAATCAGTCAGGAACGATCAAAGCTTTCACTTGGATTCAGTGTTTTAGGATGTTAGCAGCAATGAAAGCACTTGAAATTCAACTTACACCAATAGTCAGTAGTCATTAATAGCATAAATTAAGTCAAATTTCTCCGATATCTCTTTTGAGATGTGAACTGGTTAACAGAAGCTCTAATGTCTATAGGAATTGAAAAGATGAGGATGCAGTTATAACCTAAACCAGTTGTTCAAATAAGAAATATAACAGGTTATCGATGGATTTTTATAAAATTATGGTAACAAAAACAACTGATCATTGATTTGAAAAGGGTTTGAAACTATTTGGTTTCAATTTGAAGATGGATTCAATCTGAAGATGGATTCAGGAAGAAGGAAAATAATTTCATTATTGAGAAACAAGACCATTTGTATAAAACCATACTCGATTCAAGTTACTGGCAGTGATTGTTGGATATTTTCATGAGCCTGTATTTCTCTAGGTCTTACCAGCCTGTGGCACAAATAAATTCACATTAGCATTGATGTACAGATTTCCATGGCCAATAGCCTTTACTTGCATAACTGCCTCAAAAAGTTTAGGCTTTCCTGGGATGCTGGATATAAGACTAGCATCATTCTTTTCCTGTTTTCTTATCTGGTTCTCCTGTGACATTGTCTGTCAAAGAGCCAGGAGAAAATACACTTCACCACAAGGACCCATGCATGCATCCCTACTCTCCCTTTAGCACTTCTAAAACTGCTTAGCCTTGATAAACTTCTGCGACCCCATGAGTCCTTATGAAAGATTTTCCAAAATTGGTCACAGCATTACTCTTGATCCCACATGCTCTCCCAGGGTTTTGCCACTCACCCATCAAGAAGTAGAGTATCTTTTTCCTCTCCCTGAACCTGGGCAGCTAATGGTTATTGTAAACAATAGAGTAAGGCAGAAGTGATGCTCTGTGACTTCCAAGACTAGATCATAGGAAGAATACAGCTTCCTCCTGGCTCTCCCTTTTAGAACCCTGGTACTTAGGACTCAGCCACCGTATTTTGTGGAAGCACAAGGCACATGGAGAGGCCATGAGTTTCCACCAGCAGTGCCAGCTAAGATTTTAGCCTAAAACCAGCACCAATTGCTAGATGTGTGAAAAGAGAGACCTTCAGATCATTCAAGCCCCCGGCTTTGGAGATGCCCCAGCTGACTTCTAGTTGAGCAGCAGTGAATTATTCCTGCCAAATCCTGCCCAAATTGCAGAAAAGTGAGCAAAAGAAATGCTGCCACTGCTGTAAGCCACTATTTTGGGGTGGTTTGTTAAGCAGCACTACATAGCTAAAACAATCTGCCCTCACTAGAGTCACGCATATTTCAACACAAAACTGCGGATAATAGCAACATCCTCAATTCTACGAGGACCATTGAATATAAATTCCAAGCATATGCTTGCCCAAATACTGAACATTCTTCCATGATAACAAGCCCCTCAGCTTTTGCTTTAGACACTTCTTAATAGGAAACAGCTGAAGATCCTTGGCCAGGCACCATGCTGACATCTTCATCTCACTATTTCTCCCTGAGGAACATGGACCCTAAATTTCCTCCTAGCAGATTCCTCTCCTGCATGCATTGGACTCATGTAAGCAAATGCCTGAAGGTTGAGGACAGGGGTGAGGAACTGGTCCATAATTTCAGAAGGAATAACCAGATTGACTCAAAATCCCACTTCAGGTCCAAATCTAATATATATATATATATATATATATATATATATATATATATATATATATATATATATATATATATATTCCCCCACCCCCCACCCCCACTTCATGTCTTCAGGTTCAGGTATATAATATATACATATATACTACCTCTGAAAGAGAAACCTCCTAAAAGGCTTTGATTTCATTTTTTATCATGGTAATGTCATTTTACATGGGGTAAAGTGACCAGGAAATACAGATAAAGAATAAAAAAAAAATCTTGAAGAGAGAAACTTTGTTAGAAATGTACTTTATGAGGGTTATAAGGCTATAATATAAGAGAAAATCAGGAATTTTAGTAATCCTTAGAAAGACTCCCATGCTACCAAGAGGTAAGATAGAAGGGTTATAGGAAAGACGCTTTATGTTTTATAAAACTAAGGAAAAGCAGCAGGTTTTCCTATACTGACAATTAGAGCTGAAAGAGTATTTGAAATTAGAGATCAGGAAGTGAATATAGTTTTTGCTAAGAAATGAATGGGATCTAAAATAAAGTGCGAGATATGTAACCCTCACCCAACCCTGGAAGATTATGTATGCCCTTTATAGCAGAGGACTTTCTAACACGAAGGGTGCATTTCTAGGTGGTTAACTGAGACATTCAGAATTTGAAGTCAGTACAATAATTTTATATTTTCCTCTTCTTAACCTAATCCTACTAAGCAATACAAATTAGAGAGATGTAGAATTATATTCAATATAAATACAAATGTGAAAAACACACATACATGTAATGGTCTGTAATATCTCATAAGTCAATTTTATTACTTTCATTTTGGAATATGTTCAGTTTATAATTTCTAAAAAAGTATGTTTGTTTTCGTTAAATATCTAATTACAGGAATAATAACAGTAATTTCTAGCTATTTAGAACTTAATGGAGCCAGTTGCTATATTAATTGCTGACAGTATCTCACTTCATTTTCACAACACTTTTAGTTAAATATTATTATTATTATTATTAATTAATTAATTAATTTATTTATTATCTCTACACCAAAAATACTTAACTCGTCCACTAGCCCACAACTGGTAGACCTAATCATCAGAGGCAGGGTCCTGACCCCTAAACCTATGGTGGACTCATGCAATAAATACCTCCTGCACACAGTCATGTGAACTGCAACATCAGACTTCTGTGTGTAAAAATGTCCTTCTCACCTCAGTTGAGGGTTGAGAAGTCACTATAGCTGAATCCAGTTCTGATTTTTCCTATTCTCTCACTGCCTCTCTCCCAGAAAAGAAGCCAATTCTTTTCTCTCTCTCCTGTAACAACCACCAGAGCATTCTGCCTCAGTGGTCTTGATTTTCCTGTATACCACAGGAATGTGATGATCCAGGAATCAGGGTTTAAGGGTTATCAGGAAGAGGAAGTTAGTTCTGAAAAAAAAAGAAGACTATTACTTCCTTGCCAACTCTCACCACAACCATACACTTCAAAACTCTGCCAACCTCCAACCTTCTCTTTTGCTTTTTTTCTTAAGAAAATATTCAAAATATGTTTAAGCCAATATAGTGACATTGTATTTTACTTTCCTCTCATTTAAAAGGTCAAAGAATTTGGCTTTTAGAAAAGGAAGTAATGGTAGGTGAATTCCAAATACAGAAGCCTCTAACTGGTTCTGGCAGAAAGAACATTTCTGTCTGTCTAGTACTCAGCTACTGGCCTTACGTAATCAGCAGTGCCAGAGACATGACAGCAACTGACGTGTGCCTTTTGCATTCTATGCAGGTGACCATTGAGTCTTAATCTTGTCTATTACTCAGAACAATTCATCTTTTATATGTCATATGTTTTAATGATTGAGAATTATATTATTTAATTTGCTCTCAGGCAACATTTGTAGGGTGGTTGATTAAATCAATAACATGTAACTAACAACAGAAACTCACAAATAGAAGAATATTATCAAAACACCTATATAGAATTTCTGGGGGATGTGAATGAGGTTAGTTATTTGCTGAGAGTAACAATAAGCTTTCCCATGAACCTTTGCAATGCAACCTTGCAGCTCTTCCCATCAAGAGGAGACATCCATATTCTTTAACCTTGTATCTATTATATACTGGCCTTATGGCTTCAATGACCAATAAAATGTGGCAAACATAATGCCCTGACAATTCCAAGCCTATGCTACAAAAGACCTGGCAGCTTCCACTTTAACTCTTGAGACCAAACCCAGCCACCATGAAAAAGAGCTCAGGTTGGATTACAGAATGAGAGATCCTCTGGAGAGAAAGGTCCCATCCATCAACCATCTCAGACATAGAATAGGTAAGGTCATATGAGGCTCTCCAACTCCAGCCCAGCTGACCCCTCTGAGCAATAACCAGACAAGAGCAGCATAAGCATTTCACAGTCAGGCCACAGAATTATGAGACATAATAAAACATTGTTTTAAGTCAGTAAATTTTGAGATGATTTATTATCCAGCAATGGATAATCAATACAATAGATTAAATTAATGCAAAAATAAGTTTGGCTCTTGTTGCCCTAGCCCTCAAATACCATTAATTAAAACTTCTTCTCAAAGTTTAATCACACCAAGAATAGTTAGTCTGCCAAATTAATACATGTTTATGTTGACAGGTCAATAGGCATTCTTGTTCAGTGTCAGATATAGACTAGATATTAGACCTTGCTCTTATTAATATTAATAAACAAATAACATTGTTACATTAGTTCCGAAATGATCACCTTGCTTCAAAGTATTAGTTTATTGCACACCATGTTTTGGCTTTGATGAAATTATTTTTTTTCTCTGAAACACGAATGTCAGATTTTTCCCAAATCTCTCCAATGGATGAAAGGGAGACCCCTTATCCTTCTAAATCCCATTTTAAGCCTAAAAGCTTTGACTCAAACTCCAGGGTGTTTAAAATTCAAAACCTTTAAAATAAAGCCATGTTTCATGAGAAAGACAACACTGTAAATACTAGAGGGGAAAAAAAACCCCACAAAACTTGTACTGAATCTAATTTACAATTCATTCACACTTGAGCCAACTCTGTCACTTAGTTAAGAACTAAACTTGACTTTGAGGGGTCACTGGTTCAGTGTTTTTTAAATGCTATTTTTAATCTACAGACTTTTTTTCCTGCTCTTATTCCTTATTTTTCCCAATATCAAAAATGTTAAAGAACTCGCCAGCTTAATAATGACTTGGTTAAGAAGTATTTTATTCAAATACTTGGAATTTTGAGTAGGAGGATGATTGTATTTTTCTGTCACATAATCTTTTGCAGCAGTGCGATGGTAAATGTCTAATAAGCAGTCCTCAGGAAGAAGAAATGTGTGCATATACAGAAGTACCTCATTTTTCTATAAGTTTTAATGATATAAAGGATGTGTAGCCACAATTTACTAAAAATAATAACACAAAATACTATTTATTCTAAATTCTGTGTAGTTAGTTGATTCTCACAGAATGCTTTCATTAATTTTTGCTAGTCTCTTACCCACAGTAAACCTATGAGTGCAATCCAACCATGATTTGATAAGTGGAATAGCATCCCAATTCAGTAATTCTTTTCCCAATAAATTTAATGTCATCAAATGTGATAGTGATGTACAATTAAACTAATTCTCACTTTGTGCAAATTCTAATGTCTTTCAGCTTCCACACTAGACATGGCACACTGTTAAATTTAATCTTCATTAACATTTTCTACCACACTTTCTTAAGTTTCGACAATCAACAAAACACTAAACTTTTATCATAGCTTTTGCTGATTTCCATGGTGTAAACACTCTCACCATGGCTGGCTTCAGGCTACTGCGATGACATCATTGAATTCAGAGTTGGAAAGAAGTAGGTAGTAACACACCATTAAATAGCATTTCCACATTCAAAGATGTAAATAATCTCAAGGAGTCATTAGAATAATTAGAAAGCGATGAGGTTTGAAAATTTATTACCTTTGTTTTTTAACACAATTTATTTAATGCTAATTCCATATAATTTAATTTATTTTTTAAATGTTTTATATAACTTAATTTTAAATAATGACTATGATTACTAGCCAGTCTGTAAAATCTTATGAGTCTGTATGAACTGGATACAGCATACACTGTTCAAGTACAGTTGAGTGGAGGTTGTCATTGTTGTTTTAATTTCTCATTAAGCCTACCTCTACAGGATCGTTAGACCTAAGCAAAGATGAACAGGACAAGAAAAATAAATCTAGAGAAGGAAAATTTATAGGCTTGTATCTAGTTATGAAATTATTACTATTATTATTTTTTAAAGATTTTTATTGGGGAATTGGGGGATTGGGAACAGTGCTGGGGAATTGGGGGAAGGGGAACAGACAAGTTGCTGTCCTTTTG
>NW_017732187.1:567181-583111 GCF_001890085.2 Hipposideros armiger | reverse complement strand
GCTGGCTGCTGTCTACACATGGTAGCCCATGGCAACCCACCTGCCATCGCCGGTGACTCCCGGCAGCCCAGCTCCAGGTTGAGCTGTTGTTCAGCATCTTAGCTGTAGAGGGCAGTGTCACTGGCCCTCATATGTGGAATCCGGACCAGGGCCCTCTGTCATCCCAAGCCAGGTCTTAACCAATGCGCCACTCGGCCGGCCCTGCATCTTTAAAATATCACAAAAAATCCTAAAATAATGGAGATAAAGATAAGCAATTTGAATTTAGGAAGAAGAGTGATATTTAAAAGAGAGTCAGGGAAAATGTTAAAATTAATTTATTTCAATGTTAAACCAGCTTTGTTTTAATCTAATCAGGGTGTAGATTCAGACAATGGTCATTCCTTAGATCAGCAGCCTTCAGGCTGACAGACCCATGATTCCAGAATCCCTTGTAATCTTCTCCCTCCATTTGATCAGATTAAAGGTTCTCCCAATTCCTAACACCAGGCTCCAGGACAGAGGTTGTTGAAACGAATACCTTCTAAACTCCATCACTGCAGCTATGCTGGGGAGAACTTCTAAAGGATTCATTAACACATCAGATTAATATCCCATTTGGCTGCTAAACTACGACATAAGTGCGCTCCTGTATGTATCACGCAGACTCGCAGAACCTCCATTAAGATAATACATATTCAAGATCGAATTTTAACACTTGACTCTGGTTCAGCTTCTGAGTGATAAGCTAAACATTGATTTTAGGTCAATTCCTATATTTCCTTGGCTTTATTTGGCTGCAGGGACATGGTTTCTCTGAGACTTTGAAAACAAAATGCTTCTGTGCTTCAAAGTCATTTATGGTCTTTCCCTTCATTTTCCATGTTTTGGTATTTGTGTGTCTTAACAACCTCCCTTCTTAGACTGTAATCTGTTTGAGAGAAGGGACAGTGCCTTTTTCTTTCTCCTGTCCTCTGAAGATCTTAGCAGAGTGTATTGCACAAATCATAATGGATGTCCTGGAAGGTATCTTATAAGATCTACATAAGACAAGTCCTGAGGTCTTTGTGTTCTAGTTCAGTTTCACAAGACTAAAGAAAACCAGACTCATTTGTTTCCTTGATGTCTAGGTAAAACAAGTAAATCAATCAAGCAAATAAATCTTGTATTTGTTTAAAGGAGTCTTTCCCATAATGAATGTGTTTTGTTGTTTTAATTTGACAAGGAGGCGGAGCACAGTATCAGGAGCCAGAAATTTCCAGCAGGTCAGTTGACAAGTGTCAAAATCAAAGTTATAGGAAAGCATAAACCACCCTTAGTGATAAATTAGTGTAAGGGAGTGAAGTTTTAAAAATCTTACATGGCAAATACAGCAGTTGATGAGTTCAGAAAGTATGTTAGAGACTTTTGCTTCTTCCCCTTCAGCTTGCATTCTTAAGAAACAGAGTGTGTTCTATACATGCTTGTCTGTTACATGAAGCACTGAGGACACAAAGTTTAGGAAAATATTACCCCTAACTTTCAGAAGTCACAGTATATGGAAAAAAAAACCAACATCCTTTTTTGGGGAGAAACCACCAAATTTTTGTGTCAGAGCAGGAGAAAAGCAGCCAAAATGTATAGAACATTTACCTGGACACTGGCTAGGTACTCTGTGCATTCCCTCTTATTTGTGACTATGCTTCTTGTGTACTACCCATTGTATTAGCTTATATGCCTGTGGGTCTTATCTTCCCTGTAAGATAATAAACTCCTATCTTTAAATTATTTATGCTGCTATGGCACTTTAGCAAAGCAAGTAATATCTCAGTAAAACATTTTCCAAACTCAATTTTATTTTTTAGTGTTCAAAGAATTGCTCCTTTTACCTCCTTTAGATTTATTCTTTATTTGTCCTTTTCTATAGTTTCTGTATCAATTCTATGCCAAATTCTCCTTTTAAAGCCCTTAATATCCCACCCACCTCATATACATTTTCATGTTTTGTTCACCATTACTCTTATAATACTATATACATATTTAATGATTATATCTACTTATGCTTCTTCTAAATATTTTTCATATTTAAATTCAAACAATACACAATGACAAGATATTTAAGGAGAGATTTAATGCTTGTGTGATCATATTACATCAAAAGTATTACACAATACATTAGTCAGCTTTTGCTACACAATAATCTGGCATATAACTACCCCAAATTCAGTGATTTACAAATATTTACTTTTCTTGCCAATGGGTCTGTAAATTGAGTGGTCAATCCCTACTTTGGACAGAAGTTTGGATTTTCAAGACCTCCCCACATACACTCATTCTAGATCATTCTAGGTTAAAGTGACAATGGCTTTCCATAGCATGTTCTGTTTTTTTTTTTTTGGTTTTTTTTTGTTGTTTAATGACAGGTCACCAGAGTCTCTTATGGTCTTAGCTTGAAACTGATATCCTGCCATGTCTTTCTTCATTCTATCTGCCAAATCAATCTGCATGATGGAGCTCAGATTAATGGGTAGGAAATATATGTCACAAACTCCTATGCAAACCACATAGCAGAAAAATGAAGACTGGGGAACAATCCAATTCATTTATTCTCATTTACTCATTTATTCTTCATATAAGGAATTGTCAGTACCCACCTCTCCCCTATAAACATGAATAAACTGAGGCTCTGAGAAATTAAAGGAGTCCAAAGTTACATAGTAAATGACTGCAAAAGTTGGAATTTGAATAAGTTATAGACTTGACTTCATAGACCACAGACTATTTTCATGGTGACAGAAATCTCATTTATAGCACTCATGTTGTTAGTTTAAAAAGAAAAGTTGAGATTTAGTGGGTGGTGGAGCTCTTTTGCTGTAAAATGGATACAGATACAGAAATAAATGAAAGTGTTCACAGTCTACAGCATCGATCACTACTTTGTTTCTACTTTAGAAAAGAAATGTAATTGGCCTCAAAGTGGCTCTCCTTTCCATTGTTATATAAATTATCTATTGTGGCTGCAGTCACTGGACTCCACACAGCATATGATGTTAATTAGCCATGTGTGTTGGCTTAAAATAACAACTTTCATGATGCTTGTAAAGTTAATTTAACTTTTTCTTTCTAGCTAAAGAGAGTAACTGTTACAACACTGAAAATAATTTTAATGCAGATCTTCAGAAACAAAGATGAGAAACAATTGAAGGGGCATTTTGAAACTGATTTGTTTTTCATTAATGTTCTATGAATATGGGGACAAACCTATTACGATCAATAGTTATGTTGAATGACCAATGAGAGTGAGAGGGTCACCTTAGGCTAAGGCATCTGCCCAAAATAACTTCTCTCCGTAAATGAGGTTTATGCCAATAACTTTGGCCCCTAAGCAACATTTTTTAATGCACTGCTTTCCAAATTTGTCAGATCTTAAAAATTACCTTAGAATGCTTGTTAAAATCATGAGTCCCATGTTATTTATTTGGAGAATCTGATTCAGTAGCTAGAGTACACTCTGGAAACTTGAATTTTTAATAATACTCCCCATGATTCTCATGATCAAGTAAGTATGAGGGTTAACACACTAAAAAAAAAAACGGAGTAGCATTAAGGAAAAAATTACAGGCATACCTCATTTTGTTGCACTTCACAGATGTATTTTTTTACAAATTGAAGGCAAGATCCTCCACCAGCAAAAAGATTATGACATGTTTTATTGTGGTAGTACGGAACTGAACCTGCAAAAATGCTAAGATAAGCCTGTATACAAATTCTCTACAATCTCTTCAGAGAATAGAAGCAGAGAGACTACTTCCTAACTTATTCCATGAGGCTAGCCTTACCCTAATACCAAAACCAAGCAAAGATAATACAAGAAAAGAAAACTACCAATTAATATCTCTTATGAAGATAGATAGAAAAATCCTCAACAACATATTAGCAAATCAAATCCAACAATGTATAAAAAAAATAATACACCACCTCCAAATGGGATTTATCTTAGGTATGCAAGGCTGTTTCAACTTTTGAATATCAATTAATTTAATATATCACATTAACAGAATAAAAGAAAAAAAAAATCACATGATAATGTCAATAGATACAGCAAAAGTATTTGACAAAATCCAATATCCATTCATGATAAAAGTTCTTGGTGAACTATGAATAGAGGAGAACTTTCTCAACTTGATACAGACTATCTACAAAAATCTACAGCTAACATTACACTTACACTTAATGGTGAGAAACTTAAAGTGTTTTCACTAAGATCAGGTACAGGACAAGGATGTCCTCTTTCATCACTTATTTTCAACATTGTGCTGGAAGTTCTTGCTAACGCAATAAGGCAAGAAAAGAAAATTAAAAGGATATAGATTGGGGTTACCATAAAACTATATTTGTTCACAGATAACATGATTGTCTTTGTGGAAAATCCAAAATAACTGACCAAAAAAAAAATAAAATAAAAATAACAAAAATAACCTACTGGAACTAATAAGCGATTATAGTTGACTTCAGGACACAAAATTAATATAAAAAAATCAGCTGGTTTTCTATATATTAACAATGAACTAGTGGAATTTAAAGTTAAAAACAATATCACTTAAATTTGCACCCCAAAAGTGAAATACTTAAGTATAAATCTAACAAAATATATATAAGAGATATTTATATAAGGAAAACTATAAAATTCTGATGAAAGAAATTAAAGAATGAAATAAATGGAGAGATTTTCCATGTTCATGAGTAGGGCAACTCAATATTGTCAAGATGTCAGAACTTCCCAAATTGATCTGTAGATTCAATATAGTCCCATTTAAAATCCCAGAAGGTTATTTTATGGATATTGACAAACTGATTCTAAAGTGTATATATACAGAAAAAAGACCCAGAAGAGCCAACATAATATTGAAAAAGAAGAACAAAGTTGGAGGACTGACACTATTCAACTTCAAGGCTTACTACAAAGTTGTAGTAATCAAGACAGTGTGGTATTGGCGAAAAAGTAGATAAATTGATCAATGGAAATGAACAGAGAACCAGAAATAGACCCTTATAAGTACAATCAACTGATCTGTGACAAAAGAGCAAAGACAATAAAATGGAGCAAAAATAGTCTCTTCAACAAATGGCACTGGAACAATTGGCTGTTCACAGAAAATGAATCTAGACACAAACCCATCACAATAATTAACTCAAAATGGATCACAGACCTATTTAGAATGGCCCAAATCCAGAACACTCACAACACCAAATACTGTTGAGGATGTGGAGCAACAGGAACTCTCAATCCTTGATGGTAGGAATGCAAAATGACATGGCCATTTTGGAAGAGAGTTTAGTGGTTTCTTACACAATTAACCTTACTCTTACCATACAATCCAGGAATTATGTTCCTCTGTATTTATTCAAAGGAGCTGAAAACATATATCTACACTAAAACCTGTACATGGGTGTTTAGAGCAGCTTTATTCCTAATTGCCAAAACTTAGAAACAATGAACATGTCCTTTTGCACAGACAATAGTTGAGTGGTTACCAGGGAGTAAGGGGGGAGGAGAGTGGTAGATGAGGGTAAAGGGGGTCAAATATATGGTGATGGAAAGAGAATGGACTCTGGGTGGTGAACACACAATGTGATATATAGATGATGTATTACAGAATTGTACACTTGAAGCCTTTGTAACTTTGCTAACAATTGTCACCCCAATAAACTTTAACTAAAAAAAAAAAAAGATGTCCTTTTGTAGGTGAATGGATTAATACACTAATAAACATCAAAATAATGGATTATTATTTAGCACTAAAAACAAATGAGCTATCAAGCCATGAAAAGACATGGAGGACTCTTAAATGCATATTAAGTGAAAGAAGCCAACCTGTAAAGGCTACATTGGTATGATTCCAATTATATGACATTATGGAAAAGGCAAAACTATGGAGACAATATAAAGATCAGTGGTTGCCAGGACTGGGAATGGGAGGAGAGATGAATGGGCAGAGGACAGAGGATTTTTAAGGCAGTGAAAATACTCCACATCGTATTACAATAATGGATAGATGTCATCATATATTTGTTCAAACCCATAGAATCTACAACACCAAAAATGATCCATAAGGGAAACAATGGGCTTTGGGTGATTATGATATGTTAATGTAGGGTAATGCTTGACAAAAATGTACCATTCTGATGAGTGATGTTGATAGTGGGGGAGGTTATGCCTGTGTATGGGGCATCTGGGAAATTCCTGTACCTTTCTCTCAATTTTATCGTAAACCTAAAACAACTCTAACTAAAATACAGTCTTTTTTAAAAACTAAAACAAACTAACTAACCTAAAAACGGAGTACTCATGATTTGTGTCTGATGGTTGTTCATTACAGCATTTGGAATTTAGAGGAAAGCTGATGTTTTAAAAATTTGTCTCCCATTATTCTTAAGCACGCCCTGTTTTCTAACTTCAAAATTATAATGTAAATGCATTTTGAATTTTAATTATATTTAGAGAAAGTCATGAAATGTTGAAAATTTCAATTTTTTTATATTCAATTGTTTAAACTCTCTCAAGCTTCATTCTTTCCATTTCCCCCTTTTCTTCATTTTCCTCTCCTCCTCCTCCTCCTCCTCCTCCTCTTTTTTCTTTGTCTTTTCATTGCTTGATCCTTTCCATCTTGTCCCAGATTCTCCTACAGCATCTTCCTGACTACTCTACAAACTACATGGAAGCAAGTAACCACACTTGGTTGGTCTCTGTCCTGTGCACTGCATCCCTCCTTCAGATAATAGCAGCTGCTTTTTTCTGATCAAATTGGGACCATAAGCTTCATGTACTGGTTATTAACTCAAAACTAAAGGAGAAACAGGAAAATCTGATGGGACGACAAGTAATTCTATATCTGCAAAAGGAGTATTGGAAAATACTGAGACTAAATCTAAGGTAGAGAGCAAAGATTGGATTTAGTTTTAAACCAAATCTCTGTGGCTATTTGTGGACTATGTGTATAGTCCAGTGAATGCCAGTTTGAAACGACATGGCATGCCTTCCATGAGTAGAAATTGTAGAGAGTGCTTGAATTTGGCTTACCTGTTTTATAAAATGCTTGTCCAAATCATTCTTTTAGGTTTACATCCAGTTATAATTTGATCACAACTTTGTATGTGTCATCATGAGCATATTTTGGTGAGCAGCAAATTATCCTAAATGACTAGAAGCTGAAATCTATTTCCTGTCTTGGCTAGCAATTGGCTGCCACTGTGATTAAGTCCTTCAACTTTTTCTGCCTCTGTCTTTTGGCCTGCAACATAAATGAGTTGATGTAAAACACGTTCCCTTAAAGTAACTGTCTTCAAAATTCTAAGCATAATCATTGGTGATTGTTAGGCAGTTAGAATCAGTTGGAAATGTCAGTCTTATTTTTCCATTTTTAGCAGAAATAAAATAAATTAGCAATGCTATGTCTAAGAAGTAATCTAGATAGTATATCTTTTTTTTCAATCTTCTTTTTACAATCCAAAAGATTTTTCTTCATTATCATTATGCTACAAATTCATAGGGAATAAGACACCCTTTAAAATTTTAAATCAGCATGAAAGAGATTATTAAATCTTTGAAACTTCCCAAAGGCAATAACCCCAATACCTGTATCATTGTTTTTATGGGTATATTGTGTGACAACCAACAGTTTCTGCCACACTACAAGTAACTTTTTTTTGAGGGGGTGTATGTTTCTAATATTGAGTAAAAATCTGCTACCCTGAGGTTGCATGCACGAGTTATTTATGTATTTGTTTATTTAATATTATGTCTCATTACTTAGGAAAATGAACACAATTAAATCAAGTAAAATACAATAAAATTAAACAGTGAAAAAATGAGAAAAAATGGAGGAAAATAAGGTAAAATCAGGAACTAAATTATTGCATGAAAGACTTTCCTTGTCTTGTACATTTGCTAAAAATGGGACATCAATTTGCCTTTGAGATTTCTCATAGCTACCCATTGGCCTGACTTTTGCTCCCTAAAGCAACCCATAATAAATCAAGTCCCTTTTCCACAAGGAAGTCCCTCAGAGATGAAAAAAAAAAAAGGTTCTGAATCCTCTAGGCTAAATCAGAATGAATAATCGTAACTATTGCTCAGAAAACATTATTAATTTACTTCACTTCTGTAAGAAAATTCTAGTCTCTTCTATTGCTTCTATGCTAAAGGACTCTAGGGCATTTGATTGCTTAACCTCATTCCATTTAACTTTTTTAAATAGGACACATTTTTACATGGAATTGAGCCATTTGTGGTTGAATAATGGAATTGACAATAGCAAGGCTATGGTGGTAGAAAAGTCTACCTTCAAGACTTTGTATCCTGACCTAGGTGAAGTCAGGACCCATTTTTACACTCCTTCCTAGTGATCCACAATAGCCTGCACAGGTTGAAATTCATTTTACTAGTATGGACTACTGGTCTTCTTTCATGGCTTGACAGAATTATATTGAAACCATTCAGATATCCTATCTGACTGTTAAATGTGCTAAGCCTTTCTGTCTCACTATTCTGTGTATGTTCTTTCCAAACCTTGGCATTTGGTGAAGAAGAAGTCAGAGTCAGACAAGGACTCTCCCTCAGAAAAAGCAAAGGAGTGTCTGAACTCCTATGCTCAAACTTCCAGTGAGCATCACTGGGCATATTTGAGCAAGAGAAACTGTAAAATCTACATCTATTGCCAGTAGAATCAGATCCTGCTTTCGCGTTTAAATTGTGAAACATTTTAGAATATATTCAAGCCCACCCACAATCCCACCCACCCACTGCCACTGTAGGCAAGAAACAAGTGTTTCTGTCTTCAGTGATCCCACAACATATCAGTTTTAACCACATACCATCTGGCAGCTTTAATATGTTCAAATGTCCCTCAAATTCAAGGGGCAATTATGCATCAGCCAGCTGTAATCTTCATCTAATTCATCACCACATCCTCAGAGTTCATTCAATTAGGCATTTTAGAAAAATTCACGTTGAACCAAAGACCTCAGAGATCAGAGGTAAATAGGCTTCCTATGGTTGCGTCCAAAGTAATTAGAGTTCAAAAGTCTCAAGAGATAAAAATATTGGTACAGCTACCTGGTAAAATAACAACAAGCCCCCTAAACATCTTGTTATTGTGATAATAGCTTTAGCATCAAAGATTTCACAATGGTGTCTCCTGGAATTTATGTTTACCTCCAACCTGTCAAAAATAAGTGTCTTGGAGTTAAAAAACTATTTTTGATAGGCAGCGTGTTGATGGCACCCACCACAAGTAAGGTAGTATTCAGTCATCTCAGTAGAAAGATGCAAGGGGAGCATAGAATGTAAATGGTGCTCTTGCATGCTGCTTTTGGTGCTGGCCCTTGACTTTCTTCAGCATCCAGTTACCAGAGCAATAAGACACCAGTTTTTCATACTGCCATATAAATATTATTTGAGAGATAGCCACTATACATCAGACAAAGAGAATATCAGGCTTTTACTATTCATCCAAGATAATCTGAAAAATCCTATAGGTGCAAAGACTAAAAAAGAATAAAATAAAGAAATCAGAATTCAAAGAAAATAAATATAATTATACAAGAGAGTCATGGTCCAAATGAAATGCAAACTATAATACAGAAGCATGAGTTTGCATAATTGATGAAATATAAACCAAAATATAAACAAACAAACACACAAACTTGAACTTGACACCAAGACACATATATTTTGTGAGCCACAGGGGTTGTGACATTAAAGCTGAAGAAATAGGATATATAATTTTTGTAAACTATCTGGGTATATAGTGAACAATCCTTGCTTCTAATAATGATGTAAACACATTTTTCCTCTTTTTTTTTTAACTTTTAGTATCAATCTATGAAGAAATTACAGAAGTCTTCAAACTTGACTGTGAAGAGCTCATTATAAGTTTCCAGAAAGAAGTGAAGAGACTAGGCAAAGGGATTGCATCCTTATCTTTCAGGGTGGAGAACAAAGTATTTTATATGATTGATGGAATAAGAAATAAATATTTAAATTTTGTGGTTAGATGTTGAAGTGAAGGGATAAAGAATAGCAAAACACACATATTAGCAATAAGTTGGATAGAGAGATGGGTAAATGAGAAAATTTGCATCTCCTATAGTAGGAGGAAAATGTTAAAATAATTTCTAAAGTCAGTATTTCAAGCAGTAGTTATAATAACATGGTTAATTGAGTTATAGAGACAACCACCAGATGAATTGTTAGAAATAGTTGCTTCTGGGAGTTGAGCTGAGAATGAAGGATAGAATACAGGACTGTTACTTTTGCATTATAAAATTTCCTGTGTTATTTGTATTTAAATATCCATGTAACTAGGTGTTTTTAGTGCTATCCTTGCCTATTTACTCTGTGAATTAAACAGAAATCCAGATAGACAGCTAGCATTGAAATAGAAACTGAAGAAGTACCCAAGAACCTCTTCTTAAGAGCCATAGAAAATGCCTATAATATTTATATTAAGTGCCTGTCTGGGCTTTTTCATTTATAAACTTCATAGATTTTCTGATTTTTAATAAAGACAGTTAATTTTAGTCTAAAGTTATAAGTGCCATCACATTTAGAATAAAACTTGCAAGATCTACAGATGAATTTTTGCTTCTAACATCACTTACATGGCCTCTCTGCAATGAAGTGTGATTTCACTACGACAGAGAGTTGTTTTTAAACATAATGATAGTGGCAATATCACCATTTCTTTGCTTGTATAGCACTCAAAATCCTTAAGGCTCCAATTTCTTTGGTTTGCTATTAATTTATTTAATTTTAAATAGGAGAGGTTAGAAAGAGTGCAGTCATTATTTCTCTAAAATTAAGTGACTTCCTGTATGGTCACATGGTCGATGGAGAATGCAAGCCTCAGGTACAAGTGATTTGCCTCAACTTTGGTGTTGGATTTGCTAGACCCAGACTCACAATGATAATAGCTACCCTTTATTGAACATTAAATATGTGCTAAGCTCTCTATAAATGGCTTATTTATTCCTCACATTGTACTATTTTTTATTAAGCCCATTTTACTAGTAACTAAACTGAGGAACAGAGAAATTAATTTACCCTAGCATGCTTGACTAGCAAATGATAAATCTAGAATCTGAACCCAGAGATCACTTGCAAAACATAGGATTAGATTGGAAGGAACCTGTGAAATAATTTAGCCTAACTTCTTCATTTCATAATGGAGAAAAGCCTGGATCGAGAAGGAAATTAACTTGTCCAAAAGTATACAGCTGGTTAATGACAGAGCCAAGATTAGAACCCACATACTTGGCTTACAGTCCAATTATCTTTCAGCCACAGAAGGTCAGAAAATGTTAAACTTTTTGAGACTCTGCAGCCCATCTGGGTTTTTGAAGTGCCAAAATTGTAAGTCTCAATACTAAGTTAACTTAGGATCTGAAAATACTTAATAACACCATGCTTTCACATTTGGCAGAGCCATGAGATTTCATGGAAATCACTGCACCATGTTCAATAGCACCACAAAAAAAAGAAAAATTATTTTCCTAGTTTGGTAGAGATACCTTGAAGAAATCAGATTATTTGTTTTTCAGATGGCTTCAGTTTTGAAGAAACATATTTTGGAATTTACTAATGGCTGGAACCCAAAGTGAAACTTGTATATAGGGAAATTCACGTATAAGAAAATGAGAACACAAGGTCAAAAATTCAATCCAGACCATTGACTCTTGGTTTATGATGCTCTTAAATTGTTGGATGAGTCAACAATGCAGTTCACACTTGTGGCTTTATTTACTAAAGTGTGATGTTACCATGTCAATAACAAAATTTGTGGTGAAGACTTCCATATTTATACATAAGTATTTGAAATATCAAAAACAACAAATAAACACAAGGGAATCAACATGAATTACTCTTTCAAGAAAGGTCCTCAAACGGCTCTTTATTTGCAATATTTACCTTCTGCGTGCCCATGTAAACTTTTACTGTAAGAAAAGACTTGTGAAAAAGAAAGTTTGCAATTAATTTAGCAGTGGCATTAACATTAGATATTGGACAAACTACTCCTCGCTAAAAGGGAAGAAAGAAAGGAAGAAAGCAGTAGAATTATAAGAGATTGCATTCAATCATCTCTCTATTCTGGAAACCTGATGAATGGTTAGGAGGTTTGGGGTATAGCTGGGTAAAGCGTATAAAGAATACCTGAGCAAAGTATTTGCAGTAAAACAATTTCCCTTTGAATATTTCTGCTAGGTTTTGGATTATGCTACTAAGTATTTACAGCTTTCAGAAGTGCATGTATCTGCAGCAGATTGCTTGAAAGACAGAAAAAGAGAAAGAAAACTGACAAGGGTGGATATGCCTCCAAGAAAGCAAAGCAAGGATATTCCCAGATCTGATTCACAAGCAGCCTCATGGAACACAAAATATCAGATGGTGCCAAGCAGCCTTCTTAAAATGTCTAGGTACACCTAATACTTCCAAACACATCAGTCCTTAAAATAATATTTTGTCTACTTTATTATAACAGTTTATGCTTTTATCTTGTTGTCTAATCAAAACCATGTTTGAGATATTTGACTATATGGAAGACTCCTAATACAAATTCCTTAAATTGGTTTAGGCAGTAAATCAACAAAAGAAGCCATTTACTGCTTCTTACTCTGGTCTTCAATATTAATGACTATTGACTTTTAAATATAATAGTAGGATGCCCTATGAAGTTTTCCCCTTAGCTCAGAAAAAAAAAAAGTTTCTAATCTAATCATTTCCCTCCAAAAGAAGTACTAATTATTGAAAGCAGGCGATGCCAAATGGTTGGCTCACCAGCTGAATTTGGTCCATGGAAAAATATTTGATTGGGTCTATAGTATCCAGTTCACTACTGGTCTCACCTAGTCCAATCCACACTTTTATGCTACCTGCCTGTGCAACTAAATTTAGACAACTAAATTTGTGATTCCTGTTAAAGCAATGTTCAGACTTCCATCTTCCATTTGTAGATTCAAAAGCTCTTAGATAAAGTTACTAAAAATATTTTTAAACTTAAGGGAAAATGGTCAGAGAGAAAAAAATATTAAGCCTCTGTGTTTATGCTTTCTTTAGGTGTGTTTTCCTTTCTGTTTTCATCACCCTTCTTTATGTACCAAAATATTCAGCTCTCAGCATCCTTGATTTTGGCTTTCATAGGAAGCCTTTCTTGACTCCTAAATGCTACACAAAACTTATTAAAACATTGTTCTAGTCCCTGAGCAATTTAAACCCCTGGTTCCCAACATCTATTCAAATTGATAAATTAATGAACAAGATATTAGTATACTAACATGTACCTCATTCACATAACTTAATTGAATTAAAGCAAGGAAGCTTTAGAAACACACATTATTGTCCCAAAGGATTTTCAGCATTTTGGAAACTGTAGCAGACCAGAAAAGGGAATGTTTTGTCACAGGCAGCAGGCCTACCATTGGCCATTCCTACTTACATGAAATGCAAGGAGAATGTTTCCCAGTAATTACTTTCTGCAAATGATGGGAGACCAGATCAAATGCTTTGTTCCTAATGAACAAAGCAAGACTTTCTCAGCATAGTTTCTTAAAAAAAAAAAAAAGAAAGAAAAAATTCTACCACTATAGTAGCTATCAAATGTCCTGTTTCTAGCCCATATTTGGTGACAAGGTCTTCTCATGCATTTGCAACAGATGGATGTTCCCTGCAATATCCTCAGTGTACTTTGTGGGGGAGAGAAGGAAACTTGTGGACAAGCAGCCAAACTTGAGAGGCAGTTTTTTCACAAAGAAAAAAAAAAATGATATCCCAGATAAATCTTATTACAAGGCCACACATTTGTTTGAAAAAAAATCTATTGACCAATCTTTAAAGAAACGTTCAATCACAGTAGTAGAATCAAGCCTTTACATTGCATTTCAACCTGTTTAGTATTTTTCAAATATTCCATAATCCACAAGATGGTTTGAATCTCTACGTGATTATACTGTCCAAGATGCTGAGAGGAAGTCTTTTTCCTGGGGGAACTTAGAGTCTCCTTGGGGGAAAACATTATATTTGGTGACAGATTATCCTGTAAGTAAGTGCTTATTTAGTACTGCTAGGTTCTACTGTGGTTCAAAGAAGAGCTAAAGCAAGGTGGCCTGTAACGTTCACCTACCATAAAAGTTAACAATTGGCAAGTCCATACATATATGAGAGTGCTCAGCAATTAAACAAGTCTTGAATCCACAATTCATGACTCATTTTTATCCACACCCTCTCTCTATCCCAGTGACTTCCATCCCAATCAGGGGTTCTAAATTCTACTTCTCCTGATCTCCCCTTCCTATTTACCATTTTCATTCTTGACACAGGCTGCAGACCTAGATGTTCACTGTTTGCTCCAAGCTTTAATAAAACTAACAAGAAGTAATTTTTATGTCTTCTCACTGTACTAGTCATGTATTACAATTATCCTTTACTATATCCAATTTATAATTGTTGAAACCTAACTAATTAAGTAAATTAATAAATTGCTCAACGTATTATAGCTAGAAAGAGACAGACCTAAGATTTGAACTCACATCTCTAGATTACAAACGACACATTCTTTCTACTCTATTGTGACATCATCCTGTCCATATGGAAGACACATTATTTCATTGCTTCTCCAAATTCCTATCCCAAAGTGCCTTTACTGTAGCAGAGGGGACTAGAGATGTAACCAGAGTGATATCAAGTTTTATCTTCAAAGTTCACATGAACTCCTATTCCATAATACATTCATATTTGTTTTATTATACAAATAACTTTACAAGTCTTTATGTAAATTGATAACCTAGAGCACATGATATGTTCACACTGCATCTTTACATAACTCCTAGATATCCTCTTAGGGATACAGAGCCCCAGTTTAAGAATTATGGTCATTGGTGTTATGTGGAAATGGGGAAATTTTATAATTCAAAGTAAAAAGAGAGCAGTTCCTCAATATGACTTTTCATAAGCTGGAAACAACCTGACACAAACTTCTGTACAATTTGAAAAAGTGGAAACACTTCCTAACTGTTTTTGTTAGAGAAGCATAATCTAGTGTTATAAAATCTGTCAAAGACATTAAAAACAAATATAAATCAGCAAACTGAATAAGCAAACTCCAGGAGCCCAAGGATAGGCCTCTGAAGAGAGTCAGTCTCAGGTACAACCATTAGCAGCAACTGTGTCCAAAAGCTGGGGGATAAATTCACAGAAACAGTAATTAGCATCCAGGAGGTTCTGCGCAGAGCATCAAGAGTGTCCATATAGGCACCCCACCAAAGAAAATATCCAAATGGCTATTAGGTACATGAAAAGTTTTTCAGCCTCATCCAGGAAATGTAAATTAAAACCCAGCGAGATAGCACTTCACACCAACCAGAATGACTAAAACTAAATAGATTAATAATACCAAGGGTCAGCCAGAATGTGGTGAACTCATACACTGCTGTTGGGAGTGTAAATTTAAAAACCTGTTTGGCAATACCTGTGAATACTGAACGTAAACACACTCTTTGACCTTATCATTGCACTCCCAGGCATATGAGATCTGACGATTAAGTTCACGAACTTGTTGCAATGATGTTGCTAACATTTTTTGGTATGAAAGAGGTTATTCATTATGAATTTGTACCAGCTAGACAAACAGTTAATCAAGTTTACTATTTGGAAGTGCTGAAAAGGCTGCGTAAAAAAGTTAAACGATCTGAACTTTTCGCCAACTCATGGCTCTTGCATCACGACAATGCATCAGCTCACACCTGTGAGCTGTCTGTGGCACTATCTGTGAGGGAGTTTCTAGCCAGTAAACAAACAACTGTATTGGAACACCCTCCCTATTCACCTGACCTGGCCCCCAATGACTTCTTTCTTTACCTGAAGATAAAGGAAATATTGAAAGGAAGACATTTTGATGACATTCAGGACATCAAGGGTAA
>NW_017732187.1:547993-565661 GCF_001890085.2 Hipposideros armiger | reverse complement strand
CAATGATGGTGCCAACTTGGGCCAGTGAAGCAATGTCCTCCACAACTAGACTGAAGAATAAAATGACAGCAACTTGTCTGTTCCCCTTCCCCCAATTCCCGAGCACTGTTCCCATCCCCCCAATTCCCCAATAAAAATCTTAAAAAAAAAATGATCTTGAACTTGGTAATTATCAATATTCAGAAAGTAGTCAATGTTTCTTGAGTATCACTATGCTCTGGGCATACTATCAAGAATTATGGCAAATGCAGATAAATGTAACCTATTACCTCTGTGTTCTTTGAGTGTTCAATTTAATTGAATACAATAGAAATAAACTTTAAAATAAAAATAGATTTCCTCATCCCTTCCCCTTCTCCTTCATCTCCACCCCCTCCCAAATAGTAACACTCAGTTTTTTCTCTGGGTCTCTGAGGTTATTTCTGTTTACATTTCTCATTTATTCAGTGTTTTAGATTCCACGTGTAAGTGAGATCATATGGTATTTGTCTTTTTCTGGCTGACTTATTTCACTTAGCATAATGTTCTCTAGTTCCATCCATATCGTTGCAAATGGTACTGTTTCCTTCTTCTTTATAGCTGAGTAATACTCCATTGTGTAAATGTATCATAGTTTTTTAGTCCAGTTGTCTACCGATGGGCATTTCGGTTGTTTCCGAGTCTTGGCTCTTGTGAATAGCGCTGCAATGAACATAGGGGTGCATATATTTTTTCGAATAGGGAGACCATGTCATAGACAGTGTAGGGGCCTAACCACCTCAGTGTATTTCTGAAGCTGATGTTGAATAATATTGTATGTCAACTATAATTATATATACATATAGTCACGGGATGTGGAGTAGAGTGTGGGAATGGAGTCAATGGAATTGTAATAGATAAGTATGATATCAGGGGTGGGAGGGCAGTGGCTGGGGGAGGAGGATTATTACTTTGTGAAGGGTGTAAAGGATAACTATTGCATGGTTCTGTACACCTGAAACTAATAAATAAATAAATGGAAAAAGAAAAAAAATTAAAAATAAAATAAAAATAAAAATAGATTTCACCTGTATTATGGAAAAATTAATGCTGCATAATAAACAGCCACTGAGTTTCAGCAGTATTTAGTGTAAGCATTTATTTAACCTGTAAGCCTGCAGGTCCAAATGGGCATTGGATTATCTGAGATGACTTGATGGAGATGTCTGGTATTTAGTACTCAAACATGGCTGTCCCATGAATTTAAGCTCCTGATATCCTCACCCTTGTAAAAACCTTCCCTTGCATCTGGACTGGACCTAATTCCTTCCTCTTCTTGTTTTTGTTTGTTTGTTTGTTTTGTTTTGTTTTTATTTAAAAAAATTATAGGGCTGGCCGAGTGGGTCAGTTGGTTAAGAGTGCGAGCTCTGGGCCGGCCCAGTGGTGCGATGGTTAATAACTGGCTTGGGACGCCAGAGGGCCCCGGTTCGGAACCCACATATGAGGGCCAGTGACACTGCCCTCCACATCTAAGATGCTGAACAACAGCTCAACCTGGAGCTGGGCTGCTGTGAGTCACCAGCGACGGCGTAGGCTGCAGCCCCTGTGGCAGTGGGTTGCCATGGGCTACCATATGTAGCCAGCAGCCAGCGTGAGCAGCCAGCAGCTGCAGAGAGCGGCCGTCCAGAAGCCGGCAACTGATGTGCCTCGCCTGGGAAGAGCGCAATGATGGTGCCAACTTGGACCAGTGAAGCAACGTCCTCCGCAACTAGACTGAAGAACAAAACGACGGCAACTTGTCTTTTCCCCTTCCCCAATTCCCCAGCGCTTTTCCCATCCCCCCAATTCCCCAATAAAAATCTTAAAAAGAAAGAAAAGAAAAGACTGCGAGCTCTGAGCAAGAGTCGCTGGTTCCATTCCCACATGGGCTAGTGAGTTGCACTCGAGTTGAGCTGCTGCTGAGCTGCCAACAGGTAGCAGGATGGCTCAGCTGGTGAGAGCACATACTCCTAATGACAAGATTGCTGGTTCGACTCCTGCATGGGATGATGGACTGCGCCCCCCACAACTGAGATTGAACACAGTACCTTGAGCTGAGCAGCTGCTAGCTGCGGACAGCCAGCCAGATGGCGACTGGACTTGGAGCTGAACTAGCTGCACCCTCCACAATGAAGACTGAAGGACAATAACTTGGCTGTTCCCCTTCCCCAATTCCTTAACAAAATCTTAAAAAAAAAAAATTATAGATTCATGAAAGTTTACAAAGAAATCCCATGCAACTTTCCCTGACGCTCTCCCCAATTCCTAATCTCTGTAAACCACAGGTCTGGTCTAAATCCCTGTAATTACACCACTTCACAAATAATACATACGTGGAGTCATGAAGTATTTCTCCTTTTGAAATAAGCATTTTTACACTCAGCAGAATTTGATTGAGGCCCATCCAAGTTATGGTGTGTATGGATAATTTGATTTTTTATATTAGTGAATCATGTCCTATGATATAAATAGATGTACTAGTTGTATACCTGCTGACTCATTAAGAGACATTTGGGTACCTTTTAGTTTGGGTTACTCTGTACGAAGTGGCTAGGAACATTTGTGTACAAGGTTCTGTTTGAAAGTAAGTCTTGATTGCCCTGGGATAAATGTCTACAAATACAATTGCGGTCTTATGATAAGTTCATTTTCAGTTTTTAAAGAAACTGACAAACTGTTATCTAGACAGACTATGCTATTTTACTTTCCCAGCAATTGATGAGTGATGGAGTTTCTCTGCATCTTTGCCAACATTTGATGCTATTATTTTTCGTTTTAGCCATTGTAATAGGTGAGCAATAATATCTCATTGTGATTTTAATTTGCACTTCTCTAATGGCTAACAGTGTTGAATTTCCTTATGTATTTATCTGCCATCTATATATCCTCTTTGACAAAGCGTGCATGCTTTTTCTTATTACAATTGAATTTTTTTCACATCCTACCCCCCTCCCCCAACTCTTAACCCAAAGTATCCCTCATTCCGAATTTCTTTAATAATCACTCCAGGTGATTCTGATACACACTAACATTTAAACACTAGAGTCCTAAGAACAGGAAATATAGAGGGAGAGCCTGCATAGACTACCAAATTACCTGCTCCAAACATTCAAGGACACCATCACTAAGGGATGGGGAAAGGGAGATGAGAAAATGCAAAAATGTCTCAGGAAGGAAGTAAAAAGCCCTAAAGATACATACGATTTCCTTTGCATCATTATGCGGTCAACTGTGCTGCTACTGAAAATCACCCTTCAGTGGTGGTTCCTTGAGAGTATGCTCTTAGGAACCCAGCAGAGTTAGGTCAAGGCTTTGCTGAAGACATCAACCAGAGCCAAGTAGCCTCTCAAGGTCTTTTACATCTCTGTGGCTATTACGGCTGTGGGGCAGTGGGGATGCAGGGTGCACTGAGCCAGGCCTTTTTGCAAGAGCTGATAGCTGCCAAAATTAGCACATTAACCTTAAAGTCACCTCTCATTTTGTTGAATCTCAGTTTGTTCCTGCAACAACAAGAGGTGCTTCTACCTTCAGCTTAAAACTTCACTGATGTTCCCAACTGTGACAGCATGGAAGAGAAAGGAAGGAGCAAAACTCAGGGTTTCCTTCAAGTGTCACAGAAAACGGAGTGGAACTTGAAACTGCAGAAAGTTCAGTGAGCCAACTTGCTTCCCAGGTCTTGAACAATTATTAACTGAGAGAGCTCCCTGCACACTTGACCTCCCTGATAGCTGGCTCCTTCTTTATGAAGTAGTAGTAAATTGGGCAGATTCCTAGGCCGCTCTAGCAAAGTTTACAAGGGCCAATCTGGAGAGAATCCCGGTAGTATTTTAAATAGCTGACGTAAACTTCATCTAAGGATGCTAACCATCAGGGTTTAGATTTGCTATTTCCTTCATTGACTCCCTTTCTGTTTCTATTGGAGCCTGGCAGAGTTTTATGTCCCATAGCAGATGGTCTCACCTGAGCAAGCTTGGATGGGTCTCAGCAATTCACAGGCAATTAAATGTTTTGTTTTTTTCCTTACACACTTTAGTCAGGAAAGAAAAAGTGGCCTTTTAGGAGGCTCACCCTCCCAGAGGAAGTGTAGACCAAATGCCCCCTTTACGTAGTAATCCCTAGTTGAATGGAACACACTTCAGAAGCTGTTTCAGCAGAGATCTAAAATAGAGCAAATCTTCAAGCTTAAAGGAATAGCATATCAAAGTTTAATGAGAAATTAGGGCATCTTTTTTTTAATTATTATTAAATTTACGGTTGAAAATGTTTTAATGAGTCAATTTTTTTTTTTAAACAGCCTTCTGGCTTCATCCAACCAGCCACCACATTGACCAAGTTCAGCATAATTGCCACAAAGAAGTGCCTCTAGCCATCACCAGCATTAATTTGCTCTGACTATAAATTTTCAAGCAAAAGTTGTCATCCTCATGTAGGGCAACAAGTTCCACAGTTTCTCTGTAAGGACAAAATCACTCAGCAACTGAGGGAAACCCAAAATGAATACTCTGCTAAAGGCTTAATCATAGGGAATGCCAATCTAAGTCACTGATGCAAACACTGCTCAGTGTCAGAAAGTAAAGGAAAAGGAAAGGAAAGAGACAGTGCAGAAAGAAGGCAAAGGAAAAAGAAAAAGCACAAACAAGAGATCAATTTAAACATTGGGAGTTTGTGCTAAACAGATTATCACTTTTCAGGAGCCTGGCAGATCTCCATGTATATAATAGATCCATTTTATATGTCAATAGAAAAGGTATGTCCATATGATGCTAGGTATTCATTAGAATGTTTATTATTTATATTCTGCCTCACTATAAAGAAAAAAATGCAATAGCTTACTACCAATACATTAAGTGCAAAGATAGAAAGGAAGGGAGTATTGTTTGACTGAATGAACATATTAGCCATTGAAGGGATACAGAATGCAACTCTCTCTCCAAGACAAAATAGGCAGTTTGAACAATGAGAGACAAGAAAAATAAGAGGCGATACCCTCTCAACACAGTGACAGTACAGATAGTGGTTGTGCCATATGATCCTCTGTTCAATAGGAACAGCTACTCGCCATCATGATTTCCAGAAGACAAAATGTCAAGATATCTGTCTCAGGGAGGCGGGAGCTAGGCTGTAAGCCCCAAGCAGGGGTGATGACCATCTGCCTTCACTACTGAATTCCCGGCACATAGAACAGGGCCTCACATGTCAAACACACAGCGGGAAAGAGTGAGGTTGGTTTGACCCAGACAAAGCAGAGAAATACTCATAATTCCTCTAAAAGTAAGCCCATGCTCATGAGTCCTGGGGAACTTGAAGGGATGGAAGATGTAAGGAAAAGAACCCCATGCTAATCAGGAAAGGAAATTAAGAGTTACTGATTGTGGGCCGGCCGAGTGGCGCATTGGTTAAGAACTGGCTTTGGATGCCAGAGGGCCCCTGTTCAGATCCCACATATGAGGGCCAGTGACACTTCCCGCTACGGCTAAGATGCTGAACGACAGCTCAACCTGGAGCTGGGCTGCCGTGAGTCGTCGGCGACGGCATGGGCTGCAGCCCCTGCTGCAGTGGGTTGCCATGGGCTACCGTGAGTGGCCAGCAGCCAGTGTGAGCGGCCAGCAGCCGCCGTGAGCGGCCGTCCAGAAGCCGGCGACTGATCTGCCTCGCCCGGGAAGAGCACAATGATGGTGCCAACTTGGGCCAGTGAAGCAACGTCCTCCACAACCAGACTGAAGAACAAAAGGACAGCAACTTGTCTGTTCCCATCCCTCAATTCCCCAATTAAAAAAAAAAAAGTTACTGATTGTGAAGTGACAATTTGAATAGATTTTGAAGACCGAAGACTCCTAGCTATTATCAACATCTAATATGCATTTGTGATATTTTAAGTAATATGTCATATATATATGCAGACACACACACAGACACAAACACACACACTCGTACAGAGAATGCCAAAAAAATGTTTACATATTTTAAGAAAGGAAAACTGTATTAAAATTGTAATACTCAATATATATCAATGACAAAAGATGAATACAAGTCATGTTTGACTTTTGCAATTACAAGAGGTGCTCAAAGTTGTTACCATCAGCATCTAGACATGTCTGATTATGGTGAACTACTGCTTGAGGAATGCTGACCAAAGTGCCCACTTGTGTACACTTTTTTGGCACCCTGGTGTGTGTGTGTGTGTGTGTGTGTGTGTGTGTGTGTGTGTTTACTCTTTTACTCAAAGAGTGTTTTTTACTCTTTCTATATAATGGAGTATTATATTAGAATATTTTTGTTAATTAAACTTCTTAATGTTACTTTGTGTAAAGATTGCTTGCCCTGTGTTTCAAACATTACCCTGTGTTTGGGGAACGTTGATTCTGTCACACTGAAATACCCCATGGAACAAATTGCTTGGAAAAGTTGATAGAAAATTACATGGATTACAATTCTAAAAAAGACATTAAAAAACTTGAAACCAAGGGAAGTTAAATAGACTTGAAAGTGAAGACCAGGATTTAGAAACAGGATGCGTAGTCCATGACCAGTAACGCGCACATTCATGCCACCTCCTTTACATTCTCACCCTATATGCAAAGTTCTTCTCTCTCATTTTGTAAAGGAAAAGGCAAGAATTTTCCTCTCCTTTCTTCAAATTGCTCCAATGCACCCATTCCCCTAGCCTGCTGAGTGACAGGGCCCTTCATCTCAAAGCCTGGAACACTTTTCAGTGCACAGAAATAGACTCAGTCAAAAATTGTTGTCAGTGCAGGACCTGAGAAGACATAGCCAAGTAAATAGAGATGGTGACCTCTTGCATTATCATATTATAGAATTTGTACTGACCATCACAGCTATCTTTTGGAAAAAGTACTGAGACTGCCTTGGACTAGTCACAAGAATAGAACCTTTTATTCACATTCCTCAATTGTAAAGGCACACTTTGGAAATACACAAAATTTAATTCTTCATTAAGAAGGAATACATCTCACTTCAATAAACATTATTGAGCACCCACTTTTCACATGTGTTATCTTATATGACAATTTAATCAAAAGCAAGAAGAGATAACAAACCAAGAAGAAATAAGTGTTCCCAAATGGAAGGCAAGAAATAAAAGGACATCAGCTACTCAGGATTCCCCTCCTCCCCCCACCCTATCTCTTCAAACACTTAAAACACAGATAGATTCCTCTCCTTATCAAGTCAGAAGCTGCAGAAAAACAGAAACATAGGGTTTGTTCTCTGAGATCAAAAGCAATACGTCCCTCTCTGTGATCCCCCCTGTCTGACAGAGGCATTCCTGTTTCACCTTGAGATAAGGAGAGAGATGATATGGTTGGCCTTTTAATCTCTCTCCATTTTTCTGCACCACTAGCAGAATTCCTTGCACACTCCTGTCTCTTTCTCTATGTACTGAACACGCATTAGCATCAGAATCACATAAGGAGACTTGCTGTGGTAAGCAGAAGCACAAAGTCAGCCCTATGCTAAGTGATCGGCATAGCTTTCTCCTTCTGTGTTGTCAAGTCTCCAAATAACCGCAGTTTTGTACAGACCATTTGCTAAACCCGGGGGTAAAGGTGGGCAGGAGTGGGAAAGAAGGAGAGGTAAGTAAAGGAACTCAGGGCTCAGGAAGGGTTATGTTCTCTGCTCTACCTCTTCCTCCCTAGAGAGGAAATTTCAAACATTTTAGGGGGTCTGACAGGTTTTCTATTTTCAAGGATGACTAGATCAAATATCCTTAGAGAAATGTCTAACCTTTTTTAAACATCTCATTCTTCATGTGAGGAAAACACTAAAAATTATTGTATTTGAATTTTATTTTGTAAAACATGGATGTTGGCCCTCACCTTAATATTCCAGGATGCAGCTACTGCAAAGAGATATTTTTGATGGTATAAGTAGAAAGGGGCCAGAAACACAGGGATAAGCATTTTTGGAATCTTCTTTGCATTGAGTCAGTGAAGGGCATGCTAGATAAAGTATATTACACAATAGTGAACCTGTTGGAAATCACTTTTAGTTGTTTTGCAAGGCCCAGGTGCAACTTGGTTATTCTTCTCCTTAGAACTACTTGTGAAAAACAGTGTATCAGTCTCCATGTCAGTTGAAAGTTAGAACTCCCGGAGTTCCTATGTGACTTATTCCTGTGATACTAGGAGATATTCAATGTCAGTGGGCTCTTTCTGTTTCTTTCCGAAGTCAATAAGAACAAAAATATTAATCCTGGCCATCATCTACATTCTAAAATGATGTTTAAAGAAATAACATCTGACTTCATCAGAATTTAGAATATACCTTAGAACACATTCTCAAAAGTATTTAAACAAAATGAGACAAAGAATATTCCTTTTTTTTGTTGTTATGGAGTCAGTTAAGTACTGTTTGAACCCTACTACTTTTACTTCCTGAAGTAAAGATTAGATGCTCAAGGACATTTGCCTATTTTTTTAATTTCCCAACATGGAAGGGATATTTTATATTTTATTTGTCCCACTTTCCATATACTAGATTGGCTTAGGATCTTCTAGAATGTTGCTCCTCCAAGTGCAATCTACACATCAGCAGTATCTTGTGGCTAGGGAAGAGGAGTTTGTGAAAGATGCAGAAACTCGGGCTCCAACCCCAATGATCTATTGAATTAGAATCTGTATGTTAACAAGACCCCAGGGTGGTTCATATGCACCTTCATATTTGAGAAGCATGCTCTACAGTAAAAATGGGTGTCTTAATCAGTTCAGGGCTGCTAATAGCAGAACACCACAGACTGGGTGGCTTAAATAACAAACTTGATTTCTCACAGTTCTGAAGTCATTGAAGTCCAAGATCAAGGCATGGGCAAATCCAATGTCTGGATAGTGCCTGTTTTCTGGTTTGCAGATGGCCATCTTCAGGTTGTAACCTCACCCAGCCAGCGAGGGGGGGGAGGTGGGGGGGTTGGAGAATGCATTCACTCTAAGGTCTCTTTTATAAGGGCACTAATTCCATTCATGAGAGCTCCATCTTTATGACCTAATAACCTCCTGAAGTCTCAATGTCCTGATATCATCATATTAGGGATTAAGATTTCAACACATGAATGGGGCCACAAAGATTCAGTGCATAACAATAGGCAAGTAAATTCCACTGTCCTTTTGGTCAGGCTTCAATGAGATGAAAGCAAGTATGTGAAAGTATATAAAGACAAATAAGAACTGACTTCACAGGAAAGTGAGATAGAAAGCAGATGTCATGGTATAATTTCATATTCTCCAAAAAGAATTAAGCAACATTTCTTCGTTGGGACAAGCCTAAGTCACTACCTCTCACATATATTTGTCATTTCACAAACCTACTATGCCACTGAAGTAGAAAACAACCAAACGTACCATTCTAAAACCTACTACATCCTTTTTGCAGAAATCTTTCCATGTGCCTGGCTCTGTTATGTGTTTTATATGCATTATCTCATTTAATCTTATTCAAATAATTATTATACAGTGCTCCAGTTTCATATCCCTATTGCTTCTCAGGACAGGACAGCTAACAATATGTCTATATAGCCCAGAACCAGTTTGAATAGAGATGTGTGAGTAGAAAACAAATAAAAATGTCCTAGACCTTAGGTTTCATATTGGCAGTTACTGTCAGTAGAGATGGTACAAATTTCTGATTAGTGATTCAGAGGGGCCCAGGGTTGAAGAAAGAGGAAATGCCAATAGAGCAAGTGAAAAAGACCTCCAACACCAATGGACTGAGTAAAGGTAGTGTCAATTACAGGGCCAGAAAAAGCAAGATCAAAAGAATAAGTTGGATGGTGATGCAAATTATGTGGGAATAGTGACAGAGGTTTCCTGGAAGCAGGTAGAAAGATGGATTGGAATTGTCCAAAGCACTAGGAGCAAAGCTGAGCCGTCCTCACTTTGGCCACAGCTCCCTATTTGTAGTGACCTCCCTCCTTCCTTTTGCTCTCACCTGAAAGGTGACCATGTACAAAAGCCACCATCTTATAAAAAGGGGATCCTGGTAAAATGCTGTTTGCACTGTCACTCATCCTGTGGAAGTTAGTTTTAACCCACATTAACATTAGTTGCATGGGGCCTCAGAAGTCTGAGTTTTGAATTGCAATTTGTGCCCAACAACATCAAAGGGCTCACATGCATATAGGCATACACACACTTTAAAATGTATCATTAATTATGTTTATGTAATTATAATTCTTCTCACTTTCTGGTTCTCTAAGGAAAGTTAATGCCCAGATGATATGATAAGTGTTAAGACAGCCAGGCTGGCTGACTTATCACTTCTATAAATATTGCCTTCTGGTCATGCTGCTTTTCTGGGCACAAATATCATTTTTTAAAGAACTAAAGATCAGAATTTTGAAAAAAAATTTTGTATTTTTATGTATGCTTATGGTTTTAGGTATGCATAGTTAATAAGAACAATTCTTTTTCATTCTAGCAGCTATTCCTTTAAAGAGAAAACATTTAAGGCCTTTTTTCCTGTCTTAACTGGATTTGATCTATATTTGCTTTGCATGATAAGTCAAGAAGTAAAAGCTAAAATAAACGAATGTGACTATACCAAACTAAAAAGCTTCTGTACAACAAAAGAAACCATCAATAGAACAAAAAGACAACCAACTGAATTGGAGAAGATATTTGCAAATAACGCCTCCAATAAGGGGCTAATATCCAAAATATATAAGGAACTCATACAACTCAACAACAGAAAGACAAACAATCCAATTAAAAAATGGGCAGAGAACATGAACAGACACTTCTCCCAAGAAGACATACAAACGACCAACAGATATATGAAAAAAAAATGCTCAACTTCATTAGCTCTTAGGGAAATGCAAATCAAAACCACAATGAGATATCACCTCACACTTGTTAGAATGGCTATTATCATCAAGACAGATAATAACAAGTGTTGGAGAAGCTGTGGAGAAAAAGGAACCCTCACACACTGTTGGTGGGAATGCAGAGTCATGTAGCCACAATGGAAGGCAGTGCGGAGTTTCCTCAAAAGAAAAAAAAATAATAATAATAGAATTACCATATAACCTGGCATTCTCTCTCCTAGGTATATAACCCAAAAATATGAAAACATTTATCTGTAAAGATATATGTACTCCGATGTTCATTGCAGCATTATTTACAGTGGGCAAGACATGGAAACATCCAAAGCGCCCTTCTATAGATGATTAGATAAAGAAGATGTGGTACATATACACAATGGAATACTAATCTGCCATAAAAAAAGACGAAATACTGCCATTTGAGACAACATGGATGGATCTTGAGATTAGTATGCTAAGCGAAATAAGTCAGACAGAAAAAGTTGAGAACCATATGACTTCACTCATATGTGGGATATAAAACTGAAAACAACAAAAGAACAAGACAAACAAATAAAAAAACCCGAAAACTCATAGACACAGACAACGGTTCAGTGATTACCAGAGGGTAAGCGGGGAGAGAGAATGGTAGAAAAGGGTAAAGGGGGTCAAATATATGGTGATGGAAGGAGAACTGACTCTGGGTGGTGAACACACAATGTGATATCTAGATGATGTATTACAGAATTGTACACTTGAAACCTATGCAATTTTACTAACCATTGTCACCCCAATAAATTTAATTAAAAAAAAAGTTTTCGTTACTATTAATATCCTATGAACCATATAAGTAAACATAAAAGAAAATTTATACCCCTGCTGGCAAAGCAGCATCAATTAATATTGAGTTTGTTGGGGGAGAAAAAGTTGTGTGAGGTTAGCTCTTCACGGTTCTATGTAGATAACAAGAATCCTATAAAATCCTCAGAATCACAGCTTAAGCTTTATGCATATTTTGACTTAGCCCTCCTATCATTGTAGCAATACATCTTACAATAATAGTAACTCTGTCACATCACTTTTATGAAACGTTTACATGACTTTTAGTTCATTTGTTTACATTATGACTGAAATGCCACTCCCTCTTTCTAACTCAGGCTGATGATTCCTGCTGTAGATATGCCAATTGACTAGAGGAATCCTACTTGAGGCTTGAGCATTTTTGCAAAAAACGGCCCTTGACAGAAGGAACCTTTGCTGAAACGGTGGGGAAATGTGTGAGGAGACCCAGACCCACTGGGAGCAAAGAGATTTGGAGATCTCAAACTCTTCCTTGCTCCCATCTCTTTCCCCATCCCTTCTTTCCCTGGGTGTATTGGGAGATGGAACTTGTGGCGCTCTTAGATGGATTTGAGAAATTATAGAAAGCTCCCATCTTCTCTGTCAGCACTGTCTCGATGAATAAACCTTTTCTTATTCCAGACACTGATGTATTGAATGTCGGTCATTTGAAGTGCCTAGCACAGGAAACTTGTGACCACAACTTCATCTCATTTAAATGCTTACAGCAATCCTAATAGGAAAAACTAATGCCCTTTTTTAGTGGCCCAAGACATTGAAGTACAGAGATGTTATTTTCCAGCATGGCATAGATAAGAGGTGACAGATACTGAATTCAAATCCAGGCAGGCTGACTCCTAAGCCCAAGCTTTCAGCCATCATGCTATGTTGCTCCTGCAGGAGGAATGGGGTTTTCCAAAACCCATCCCAGGAATTCAACTAGATAGATGGAGGAAGCTCCCAGCAGGCCCACTAGAGGAATGCAGAATGGGGAGCTCTCTCTAATACCAGAACCCTCAGATGCAACCAGTTGAAAGGAACACTCAGAGCCCAGAATACTTACTTATTTTTAAAAGGATTAAGTTGCTGTGGGTTCAATGAAGAACAAAGAAAATAATGACAACTAATGGCACTAAACATGGGCACTACAGTGCTAAGAATGGCCTCTGCAAACTCTGCATCTCTGTGTTTCCCAGAAAGCTGAAACAGGAAAAAAGAAAAGCCTGGACCAAAATGACCAAAAATAAAAAATACAAATACAAGTCAATACATAATAATAATTAAAAGCAGGTTGAACTGTCTAAAAATTGCTCTACATCCTGCTAATGAAGCTACAACACCAGGATAGTGATTTTTTGAAAAGTGAAGCAGGACCTGAAAGTTACCCTGGGGCAATTGACATCTTTATGCTATGTTTGTTTTATTTTAATTTCTATCTATACCTCCTATCTCCCTAGCTAAGTACCAGCTCCGTACAGTCAGGGAAACAATGATACAGATTTTGGTACCTCTCATGGAATGCTGATGCATTAAAGAGAAAGCACAAGAAGCAGCCTCTCCTCTCCACACCTTCCTCCCCTCATGACTGTGCTCAGTCATTATTTGCAGCATATTCAGACAGCAAGAAGATTCCTTAAAACACCATTGATACATGAGAGCAACTTATATGGCTTTTACCCTTCCAGGTGCTAAATCTGACTCCACCAGTCAAAGAAGTTGCCACAGTTTTAGTTTCTATGTGGAGTAATATGTGAAGGTATCTTAAATCAAGTCTCTGGTGAGATGCTTGAGACTATGTTAAGTGTGATTAAACCCACTTTCTGACATGCATTCCAAATTCTCTACATGGATGACTGACTATAAGGAATATCCAGAGGGCCCCCATTTACTGAAAAATCTAAGGAAATGCTGATTCACCCTGTACGTTTTTACTGTAGAGTGTTGGACTATATTGTGTCTCACACTAGTTTATCTCCTGCTGTACACGCTGGAATGTGTGCTTCTTGGGAAAGCTTCATATCTCATGCCCCAGCAGATTTAGGGAATACCCACAAGCACTACCAGGACAGGTAGTTACTGTGCAGAATAAACTTCCCATGAATATCTGGAACATCATTCAAAATAAATGCTTACCCCCCAAAACTGGGGAGTCACTGGCCCCGATGGCCTTGGCAAGAGAGATTCAAGTCATTGCAACATTTGTTTATTTTGAGAAGTCCAGGCTATTCCATTTTTGTCATGGTCTCTGCATCACACTTGCTAAAAGATTCTTATTACTAAGCTTTAGCTTAACTTTTGCACTTTCAGGAAGTACAGTCACTAAGTATCTTCTGTGGAACACGCTGCTTCCTTCCAATAAGCTAAGAAAACATTGGCTGATGACCCCCTTTCCTTGTTAGCTCACTTGAATATCAATCAAAGTGAGTAAGAACCCAGCCTCAGAGTTGCAGGCTATAAATCTCAGTGTGGGTGACTCTGGAGAAGTTATTTAATTCCTCTTGGCCTGTATCCTTATCCAAAAAATGTGTATGAAAGTGGCTGCCTCAGAGGGTCAACGTGAAGATAAGACGATATCTATCAGGCACCTAACATAGTGTCTGACGTATGGTTTACATTCAATAAGTGTTAGGCAGTTTTATTATCTTTTTTTCCCTAACCCCTTAATGCTTGAGTTTCAGTCATATCCATCTTTGCCAGCATCAGAAACCCTCCTAGATGTCATCTTAAAATGTCACTCTGGAGTCAGCCGCTTCACACCAAGATACTGAAGATTATCATTGGAGACACTGTACTGCAATTTCCCACTAAGTGTCTGTAACATACAATTTCTCTTTACACAGAACTTTGTTCATTCACCTTTTGCCATTCTGAAGTTGACCTCACCTATCTCAATCCATATCTTTTTCTATGCTCAGTGCAGCTTGAAGGCAATTTTATCAACAAGTTTTAGTCTTGCTCTATCAGGTATGATTTACTGTATGTCTGCAGGGTCTGGGTTAAAATAGTCTAAATGTGATTAGCTATGAACAAAAGCAATACACGATAAAGAATGGCATGGCCATCGTCTTGTCCTTCAGGGTGTTAAGAGTGATCCCATTTTCCCATTTCATTGGGGAAAAGCTCATTGTGCTGAAGGCATTAGAGCAATGCGATTAAATGCTACTGTGTATAATTTGATATTAGGTATTACCTGCTTAATACCTATGTCTTCCTGCCACTAAAGCTAAACCATTTGCAAATATTAATGAGATGCAATTGAATGCAAACCGTTTTCCTTTGTGTCTCCTTGGCTGTAGTAGAGTTCAATGACAATAATAATCATAAAATGTGTTTTGTTTGCAAGGCAAATGATCAGCAATAAAGATGAATAATACTTTTTATTAAAAATTAGAGTAAATAACAGATGGCTGAACCCTTGGATACCCCAAAAGAAAAAAACCCATGGTGTTCTAGCTTGCGCGCTTTGGGGAATGTGCGTGGTACTTACTTTCTGATGAGTAGCAGCATGTAGCATTGTTAAGCTTGATTAAGCAAATTTAATTAGTGTTAGTCAATGTATTTTTGTAAGTGGATAAAATATATTTCAGTTTAAGCATGACTGTTAATCTTTAATTTATGAGATAAAAGTTAAAATGTAACCATAAACTATTAAAGTGTTGCAATGAAACATACTGAAAGGAACTGATTTTTTTCTACTGTTTCTACTGTTGTTGTTGTTGTTGTTGTTAAATTTCCTCAATCATATTTTAACCCTGCAATTCAAAGGAAATTGCCTTAGTGTTTCCCTGTTTTTTGGTTCTGCTATTACATACAAGGTGAAGGTAAAATGGTAACATGAGCTGTGACTTCCCACCTGAGGTTACCAAATTTCTAAATGACCTAGGACCCACATTACTATATGACCAGACTTTATAACATTCTTCAAACCTGGGTTTCTTGTTGTATAGGACTTTCTTATATAGGGTCCTTGAGACTAAAGATAGGAGGAGACTCTAAACTCAAGATCTCACCTTATAAAATAAAACAGTCTTAGGAAAAATAAATACAATGATAAATAAATGAATTAATTAAAAATTTCAGGACATATTCAAACAAGATATCTTACGGTTAGAGGAAATCATATCTCAAACTAACGTGAAACTTTTCAAATCTAAATTAATACTTTTAATGCCAGTCACTGATAATTAAGTAGATGCTGACAGAGTGCAAAGCCTTCTGTTCCACACAATTAGCACTCCTGAAAAATGCTGCAGACTGATCAAGCACAAGCACAAGATTTTAAGAGCTTTCCAAAACTTTATGTCACATACAACCACGATAGGAGAAAGGTTTAGAAAAGCATTGTTTTATAACTTTGATTAAATTTGCTCTCTCTCTGATTCTTCTGTGACTTTCTCTTTTCTGACTTTGTCTCTTTCACTCTTCTACATCAGCTGCTCTAAAGTTTACAAAATGTTGGTCATAATAAAGTGTTTGTGTGTGTGTTTTGTGTGTGTGTGTGTGTGTGTGTGTGTGTGTGTGTGTGTGTGTAGTTTGCGGAACATTTGAGCTTAGCTGCTTTATAGAAAAACGGGAGTGCCAACTATTATTTTTAAAAAGTTACCAAATCCCAACAGGATCCCTAAAAATGGCAGCCACATACATTGTTCCCAAGAGCATACCATGCCACATAGTGAGAGCCCACCCCCTCAGATTAGGAGCAGTAAGACTGTAGACTTCCAGAGGTACATGGTCCTTGACCAAGGATATATGGAAGAAAGGAGTGTGAGAAAAAGTTGTGCGAACTCATGGTGAGGAGGTGGATTTAGGTCAGAAAAGAAAAAGTATCCTCATTTAGAACACTGATTTCATTTATTCATTCAGTCAATATTTGTTCATTTGCCAGGCACTATGGTAACTGCTAGGATAATAACACTGAGCAAAACTGACACAGTCATTATTCTTTAGGGAAACTTTAGATGACTAATTCAAAAACTTACCAGAGAAAAGAGACAGGAGAATCCAACAAAGTCCTTCATGACTTGGCTCTTGTTCACCCACCCTTCTTCTCTCGCTTTCCATCACTTCTGACTCACTACCTTTGTCCCATCCATACTAAACTAATTGAAGCTTCATCAAAACACATGATCATGCTTTCTTGACTTCACCACCTCCTCTGGGAAGCTCTTTGATTTCTCTCTACTGGTTTGGTGCAAACCATGTGATCTTATACTCTTCAATGGTTAAATACTACACACACACACACACACACACACACACACACACACGTACAATAACAGAACAAATGATGTGAGTTCACTAGAACAATACTTTTAGAATTTTTCTATATTTTAGTCCAAGTAATTCAATGTTAACTTTTAATATTCTGTTTTAATTTGTCTGTTGTGATTTTGACTATATCTCTGTATTTCTTTGTGGTTCTAGTACTTATGAAATACATACTATATAGAATATATATGCATTTATTGTTTATCTGAAATTCAAATTCAACTGGCATGCTGTATCTTTATTTGCCAAATCTGGCAACACTATTTGTCATCCTATTGGAATTTGTCCTAATGTTAGCTTCCCAGTGACGGTCTATACTTTAGTTCTCAAAGCCATTGGCAAGCTAATAAGGATCAGACTCCTGCAAGTGAAGTTCAAAGATGAGCCTAGGAGTACACTTTCTCATGCTTTCCCCTTTCTGCTATTTCTCTAGTAGTTTTTTATTTCCTATGACTCCTTTATTCCGTCCTCTGGCCAGAGAATGTCCACTTCTATAATTGTACTACACTCTGTCCGAAGTGTAGGGAGGCTAGAGAGAGAGAGGGAAGTGAAAACCAATAGGCTTTGGCAGTGTTCTCATGGAGCCAGTTTTATCGACAGGAGATGAAGGCTACCCTTCTTCAGCATGCCACTGCTCTCATTGCACAATAGTCTGGTCCCGGGGATGAGAGAACAGAGTAAAGGGAGAGAAAAAAACAACAAAACAAAACAAAACTGGGTGCTATGGTCTAAATGTTCACATTCTACAAAATT
>NW_017732187.1:540182-544003 GCF_001890085.2 Hipposideros armiger | reverse complement strand
AAATTGCAGTGGTGCTGCCATTGTTGCTAGAAGCAACAATTCCTGCCATGTGGCTAGAAATTGAGGGTGATCTCTAGGAAATAACAGTGATCCTTTCTGCCAACAACCAGCAAGAAAATGGGGACATCATTCCTGCAATCACAGGGAACTGTATTTAGCCAACAATCTGAATAGATTTCGGAGAGAACTCTGAGCTCCAGATGAAAACGAAGCCTGGCTGACGTCTTCATTTCTGCCTTGTGCAACCCTGAGCAGAAGACCCAGCTACACTGTGCCCAGATTTCTGACCTATGGATCTGTGAAATAATAAATGCCTGTAGTTTTTAGCTGCTAAGTTTGTAATAATTTGTTATACAGCAACAGGAACCAAATACAATCATTTAGCATAATACAGAAACACTTGTACATTCTCAATAAAAAAAACAAAACTATATGTAATAAACAGTAGAAAAGACTAGATTTTAAAAATAATCATTTGATTTACTATGTTAAATAATATTATTAAAATATGTTTCTGATCAGAGCCTTAATTTAAAATCAAGCAAAATGAAAGATCTCAAAGCTGTACAGGTGTGAAATCACCTGCATTTTCAGTTTTCAAAATACATAGAAATATTTTCAATTAAGTGACACGCAGGACCAAATAATAGATTTTGATTATGGGTTGGTAAATTGTGATGGAACAAACTAAAAAACTTCAATGTTTCAGAGCATTCACTTTTATTTCAAGACAACTGAAAATCTTCAATGGCATCTCATTAAATCAAAACAAGTTGTAGACTAAAGCCTGACAATGTTCTCTACAATTGGATTCGGATTATTTCCCCAACCTGTGACCTGACCTCACCTTCCTCACCTTACTGACCTCATCTTATTGACAGCCTACTTCCTATTTTCTTCCCTTTTTATGTGTCTTCGCTCAACACACTCCCTCAGGCTGCCTCCTAAGTGGAAGTCTTACCAGCTAAGCAAGACCCAGCTCAACTCCACTGAGAAGTCCCCCTCCTTCTTACTCACTCACTACCAATAGAATCCACATCTCCCTCCCCACATGTTCAAAGAACTTTGTTGGTTTTCCTGTGACAGAACATGCTGTCATCTGCTTTGTCTTAGATTTATATATGCATGTGATGTCACCTGCACTGGACTGTGGGATCCAAAATGTCAGGGATCTTTCTATTCCTGATGTGCAGTGCCTGGCAGAGGGATATACATTTCATTTATGTTCAAAAAGTGATTACACTTACTGAGCTTTTTAAAACTTCCATCTTNAAATAAATTTCTATTGTTTATAAGCTACCAGTCTATGACATTTTTGTTATGTAGTCCAAATGGACTAAGACATTGGGGTATTTCTTCCACTGTCTCTGCTTTAAAATTTCCATTTTCTGCTCCTCAAGCCAGAACTAGAGGATTTCTCCTGGATCTCTCTCTGTACATCTCACAGTGCTCACGTCAGTATTTAGGTTGCTAATGCATTCAGACTGGGGCACACTGGAGGGAAAAATGGTAAACTCACTGAGTCTTTAGTGGTAGTTCAGAATCTGGTATTCTTTCCCAATCTACATGCTAATATTTATTTTTCAAAATTATTTTCAGAGAAAGCTGCTTATGCTTTTTCTAAGTTTCCATAGTTGGCGTTCAGTGGGAGAGGAAGATTGACATGTTTTTATTTTGTTACCCAGAATGAGTGCCCTCAGTGTTAAATCTTGGAAGATTGCAATGAATTGGAGAAACCAAAAACAAATAATGCAAACACATATAGCAACAAAGATAAAAGAGGAATTGAAATAGTATAGTAAAAAAGATTTATTTAACATAAAAGAACACAAGAAAGAAAGAGCAGAGGAACCAAACAAACAAAAAATAAGTAGCAAGATAGCAGACCTAAAAATCATCATATCAATGGCTACATTAAATGAAAGGCTTCTGTATAAGTTGTTTTGGTAGGACTAAAGATGAGCAAAGAACATCCTACCAGCAGTCCTCAAAATTTAATTTAGGATGGAGCTGAGAAGATGGATAGATAGGTAGATAGGTAGGTAGGTAGATAGATAGATAGATGATAGATACTTGTTTCATACTCATCAAAAATTGCACAGTGGGTATTATTTCCCATTTTGTAGTTGAGGAAACTCATGATTTAAAAGGGTAAATAATTTGTCCAAAGTAATACAGTCATGAAGCAATGGAGCTCAGATTTTAAATCCAGGATTATCTTTAAATCAAATTCATACTTTTTCTACTATACAGTGCTTTCTCTCTGTTAGCAGACCTTACCATCTACAACAGAAAAAGTGAAAACACTTCATTGGGATTATTATTGGGAGTCTGAGGTAGGACTGAAACCAGACAAATTTAGACTTCAACAACAACCTAAAGATGGGTGAAAAGCACAAGAGGGAAACTGAAGACTTTTGTGATTTACCACTCAATTTTCATATCATATTGCCAGCTCCCCAAGGGAAAAACAATGTCTAATTGATGATTGAAGAGGTAAAGTAAAATGAATATCAGCACCCCATGAACAACCAATAACTGGATGTGTGTCAACAAGCACAAGGGCATTTATCTGGCAATTAGAAAGGATCACACAGAAGAAAAAGACATTATCACTGTTGCAAGCATAATGCTTACATTTTTAAAATGTGTTAATAGTAAAAAAGCAAGGAGCAATTTAAATAAAACTATATTCAAATCAAATTTAAATTGTAGAGATGAAGAGCATCTGGGCATAAGCCTTTTCCAGGACTTAAAGTTAACAAACAGAATTCTAAATATACTCAAATGTTCTTCAATTTTTTAACAAGGAGTCTGCACTCCATTTTTTAAAGACATAGCAAAGTATCTCTTAATTCAATCAAATTGAGAGTCATTTTCTTCTCCGTGCCGAACATACAATAAAGACATTCTCCATTCAATTTATTCTGGGGGAAGAGAGCTTGAAAATACGTATGCATTTAAATAGAAAAGCATGAATGACCTGACCTATGTTCCTATATTATACGTAAATGCCAGGAGACTCCAGAGCTCAGAATCAGCATTAGTGCATCTTTGGCATTCCTGTACTTGTGTGCTGCAGAGATGCAGGGTTGGGATAAGCCAGATCATATTTACAGCAATAAAACTCTATTATTGCTTCTTGTCCTTTACTTCTGTGGCAGTGATTCACTGCCACCCCATGTGTTTGAGAATGGGATACTGTAGAAAAGTAACTCAGAAACAGCAAGCAATAGAAATTGACTCTCAAGATTGGCTGGCATATGAGTGAACATGGCCTCTAAAGAAGAGATCTGGATGCCCAGTTTCTGAGGACACATAAAATAGACAATTTGTCTGCTTGTTAAGATTCTTAAGAAGAAGGGAAAGAAACCTACTTACGTTTTATGAAGCACTTACCATGAACCATGTTCCATGAAACTATCTCATTTAAAACTTGCAACTAGCCCCCTTTTTTTTACAGATGAGGAAACTGAGAATCCAAGCTGCTCAGAAAACATAAGAGGGGCCGGCCGAGAGGCTCAGTTGGTTAAGAGCTCGCTCAAGAGTTTGAGCTCTGGGCAACAGCGGTTCGAGTCCCAGCCCAAGCTGAGCTGCCACTGAGCTGCCAACAGGTGGCAGGATGGCTCAGCTAAAAACAAAAATAAAAACAAAAAACAGTAAAATATAAGAGATTGTCAAAACATAAGAGATTGTCTCCTTGTATTTAAAAAGGTTCATGATTGTAATAGACTATGCTTCTGTCTATGAGACTCCAACACCTGCCACCATATGATCATATTTCACCCAAAAATAAAACACACAGTATTCATTAAGGTTCT
>NW_017732187.1:533144-535729 GCF_001890085.2 Hipposideros armiger | reverse complement strand
AAGAGAATCCAAGGCAGAATCAATACGGTTATCTCTGAAAAAAAAGTCATGTGGGCTATAACTCCCTTTATGATAATGATTTGCCAAATACAGCTTCATCGCATAATTGTGAAATATACACATATGGAACTACAGGCATGAAGAAGTCTGAGTATCACTCCATTCTCCACCCAACAACCAGAGTTTTCTTTTTCATCAGATGTGAATTGCATCATTTCATGTTGAAAAACTTTAGTTATACCATAACTTAAAGGATGAAGTCCAAATTCAGTTAGCAGCCCTTCCCCAACTAATCCTATGCAGCCTCAACTCTCCCTAGTTTATTCAGGTGTGTATCAGTCGTGAGTGACAGGAATCCAACCCAAACTAGTCAGGGAATTTGTTGGTCTCACAATAGGTAAAAATCAATAAAGAGACAGACACATGAACAGATGGAAGAATGGCTATCTCAATTCTGTTGCTTCTTGGGTGCTGGTCTGTCTTATTCACTCCTGCTGCAGACAGACTTGTCTCATATGGCAGAATAAGTGTCTGCCCCTACCTCACTTTCTACCCCTTGACCAGAAATGCAAAGCACCTTTTTCTCCATGCTAAATAAATAAATTCTACCATGTGGAGACTGCATACCATGTTCCAGGCACTGTTCTACACACTTACATATATTAAGTGCTTTCATCCACATAAAAACCCTATCATTATCCCCATTTTGGAGATGAAGAAACTGAAGCACAGAGAAGCGTAGTAACTTGCCTAAGATGACCAAGTTAAGAAATTGCAGGACTGGAATTTGAAGCCAAACAGGAAGATTCTTGGCATCCAGGTATCTCTCTAAGCATTATTGTGGCCTGGGGAAAAGAAATTTTGATTGGCTATGGCTGAGTCATTGGTCCACCCCCATGGGGACCTGTGGGAGTACTGTGATTGACAGTCCCAGCAGAAACACAGGACATGTTTAGGCTATGAGACACAGGAGTTCTAGGCAGATCAAAACAACAGGGTCTGATAGAGATTTTGCATTCCAACCACAGTAACTAGAACAGGTTATCCTTTTTCAAATTTACTATAACCTGCCCCTCATTCTACTTCCACTTCCTAACTCTCTTCCTGGAGAACTTCTATTAATCAATCAGTGAGGCCAAGCTTAATCGATGAACCATCATTTCCACAGCATTTCCCCAGTCCCTACAAGCAGAATAAATCACTATGTCCTATGCCTTCCTTTGGTGTCCCATGCAGCCCAGCATTGGTAGGGCAGACAGAAGTTTTGTGGGGAAGGCTTGTCATTCTTGCTCCTTTAAAAGGAGTTGGTGGTAGCAAGATTCAGTCAAGCAGAATTAAAATACACCTCCCACACGTTTTCCTCCACTTACTCAAAATTCTTTCTTTGGGTCACTTTAGGATCCTGAGATTAATACTGTTCCACTCCACTCCTGGATTCTCTCTAATACCAGGTATTGGTGATGGCTTCCTTCTCTATTCTGCTCTTGCCTCCCACTGTTTTCTGTATTTGACTGTCATTTCTTTAGTGCAGACCCCTGGTACGGTTCGAAGGGGCTTGTCTCTGACACACCACACTCTGGGAATACCCCCATTATGGTGCTCACTTCATTGATTTATAGTTTTTGCTTTGATGTCTGTCTCCTGTGAGACTTTGAGCTCCTTAGAGTGTGGATGATGACTTAAATTACTTTGTTATCCTGATGTTGAAAGGAGTTCCGGCCACAGTAGGGACTTAGTGGAGTTACGTCCTTGAGTTGAAGATACAAAGAGAAATCGGAAGGGAGAAAGAAAGGAAAGGAGGGAAGAAAGGAGAGAGAAGAGAGGGAGGGAGAAAAAAAAAGTTGTGAGATTATTCCAAGTGTCAACATTTTTTCTTGGGAAAAGGCAGAAAAGAAATAACATGTTAAATTCAAACTTAAGTCAAATAACCACCTTTTAATTTTGTAATGGTGATGAAAATTAAATTAATGAAACAATAATTTCTGCTGTTGACCAGGAAAGAAAATTATCAGAAACAAACATTTCCCTTAAGACCTTGAGTATATTTGCCTTCATCTCATGTGACAACTCGAAGCTATCATAGTAATACAAAAACATTGTGTCAATTTAAGTAAATCTATCTCTTCTCAGGCTCAGAAAAGTAGTTTAGAGGACTGTTCATCCAATCATTTTGCCCTAGCCTCAATCTAGCCTCCAAACAAAAATGGTTGGCCATTGCACAATGTTCGGAATTGGCAATAAACTTGGTGTCACTGACTCCATTGCCCATCTCTCCTTTTGCTCCACCCTGGACAGGGTGGTGTGGTTAAAAATGGTTGATGGCTTAATCTCTGAGCAAGAGAGCTCACTGACTCACAAGTGTGCTTCCCTCGACATATGTTTCAAGAGTTCCTGCTTCTCACTCTACAGAACAAGTATTGTGAGAAGTAACTTCCTGGGAGTAAAATCTGTATCTCTCTCCAAAATGAAGTTAATGCAAGCATTTAACACAGAAGAGTGGTTAAAAGCATTAACTCTGGAGCTGAATGATTTTGGTTGAAATCCTGGATCGTCCTCCACTTTACTGACTATGTGATCTTGGGCAA
>NW_017732187.1:512762-531907 GCF_001890085.2 Hipposideros armiger | reverse complement strand
AGGAATCAACAGCAAACATAATTCATGTTGTTGTCAGATATACTATCCCTGGGTTAAACTGGTTAAGAGGAGAATTGTGCTGCCAAGGGATGATGAAGTAAGCTTTATAAAAGAGAGGATGTTGAATGAAAACCTTAAGCATACCTAAGGCCTAAACTCACTGACTTGGTCACAAAATGAGCTTAAGGGAAAAGGGAAATTTATTGGAAGCATACAGGGTTATCTCCTGAAATCCAAGGTCAAAATATGCAGCTGGGCCTTGAGAGAGACTAGAACTAAGAACAGGAAAGTCAGAAGGAGCCAACACAGCTGTTATTTCCAACATTTTTTGTTTTCTCAGGGAAGGTCTAATATCTCTCTTTCTCTCTGCAGATTGGCCTCATTCTTCAATCTTGACACAGACCTGTTTCCTAAACTCTGCTTACAAATGGACCACGTGACCACCGTCAAATTCCTAAGGGAGAGAATCTGATTAGAGGAGAAAGCTTCCAGAATGGTTCTCTAGGCCTAGTGAATGTTGGCCATTGAAGTTATGGAAATAGTGCATAATGAAGGTCGTGGAAATAGTCTACACCAAGAGTTGGCACTTTTTTTTTCTGAAAAGGGGCATATACAATAGTAAATAGTTTAGGCTTTGGGAACCATATGTTCTCTGCCAAAACTACTCAGCTCTGCTGTTATCGCACAGAAGCAGCCATAGGGAATTCACAAATAAATGGGTGTGGTTATGTTCCAGTAAAACTTTATTTACAAAACTGGGTGTCAGACCAAGTTTGTTCCACAGGTTACAATTTGCTGACCCCTGATCCACAACTGCACTATGCACACAAGAGACTTTTTAAGAAAGGGGTGGGGCAGATCAGAAAGGGTAGTCACCTCTAACACATACCCAGCACTGAGCTTGGGAAACAGAGCCTCGCAATGTGTGGGAGAACCTGGAGCATGGCTGCACAATTGGCTGTGAAGTCATAAAGCACCAGCATCATATTCAGAGAAGGGATTTTCATTCTATCAACAAAACTCCCACCCCAGGAACATGCCTGTATTCCCCCCCTCAGGATAGATAGGGAAGAGAGAGTTCAGAAGGAAAGTGGCTATTTCAGCAGATTGGAGTTAGAATAGAGAAAACTGTGCTGTTGTAAGAGAGGAGAGTTTTCAGAAATATATGCCTCATATCTAGCTGCAGCTCTGTCGGGAATTGTATAGGGTAGGAAAAGTGGTAGATAAACTAACAAAGTGAAGTTGGAAAACAATACAGTAGACAATTTTAAAGTCCTATTTTGAGCTAGAAAGAAAAAGAGGATAAAAATATTGCATGAAGTAGTATTCTGAAATGATATTCCATGCATTTCAGTAAATGAGATGCTTGGTGTCTATTAGCACCTGAAACCATGTGTGATAAGGATGAAGGCGAGACAAGTGCACTGCTGCAGCAGCCACCCTAAAAGCACTGGAACAGCTAAAGGCAAGAGCTAAAAGGTGTGTTTCCTTCATATTTCCCCCAAGCAACTAGTGTGACCCAAGGGGCTCTGCAGGAATGGATAAGCTTTCTTTAGCACTTGCTGCAGCCCAGATAGAGTCAACAAGATCCAGCTTCGCGATCACTGGAGGAGAACAACCAGAGACGTGTTTGAGAGACCTCACTTTGCAGCAGTTTTCCTCTGTACCCTCAATGGCTTTCATGGATTCACTTTTTTGGTAGTTATCTCCTTGGCAGGACTGTTCTTCTCCTCTCTGCCATATACATAGATAGGCTGGAAAAGAAAGGGTCATGGAAACTACTGAAGCAGGTGGATATTGCAATTATTTGTTGTTTTTTAAATACTGAGTATTTGATATTAAAAACCAAAAGTTAAAAGACAAATGGCTTACAAATATATTTTCCACAATCTGGAGGCAATATAGCACAATGGCTAAAAGAAAGCCCAGGTTTCGTATCTTAGCACTAGTCAGCAGTGGCATTCTGAGTTACTTGTCTTCTCTCAATCTCATTTGCTTCATTTGAATGATGACAATAAAAGTAAATTACTATCTCATAGAATTGTTGTGCCTTTTAAGTGAGATAACATACCTAAAGAGCTGAGCTTAGCATACTTGCGCTTACCATAAATGCTAGCTACTATTATTATATTATCATTACCAAATAGGTAGCTAGTGAAAAATTAAAGAGATATGAAACTATAATTGTGATATATGGAGAACAATTAGGGCTCAGATGTTGAAGGGCATATTATTACTCCTTGAGCCAGTGCTTACAAAACTCCAGAGCCTTGGCTGTTTCTGCCAGAAGGAAAATGGAGATAACTAGTTTTATTTGTCATTGTTTTACATACTCGCCTATACGTGGTAAGTTTCATTTTACCATGCCATAGGATTCCTTTGGAGCTAAAGAACATTCAAACTCCTTATTCAGCAAACAGGCCCTCTATGAGGACACCCAGTTACACTCTGGAGATGATCATATAATCATGACAGAACTCCTGGCCATGTCCTCCTGGGGGATTACTGTCTAATTCACAGGTGCGTCCTATTGCAGAGAACCCCGGAGCTCATCTGTTTTCTGGGGAAAGACGTTTACTTTTTCCTCTCTCGTGTCCTCACTTCCAAGATGACCAAGAAAAGAAGGACAATGCCCATGCCAAAAAGGGTCATGTCCATGTGCAGCCTATTCGCTGCATGAGCTGGGCCTGATGCGTGCCCAAGGACAAGGTCATTGAGAAGCTCATCACTGAAGAACACTTTGGTTAACCTATGCAAGTTTACTAATGCCACCCCAATAAACTTTAAATGAAAAAAAAATTTGGTTTTTGGAAACATAGGAGAGGCTGCAGTGGTTAAGGGTATTTCCAAAGCGAGTGTCTTCCCGGCCTATGGGCTTCCCAAGCTGTATGTGAAACTCTATTACTGTGTGACTTGTGCCATTCACAGCAAGGTAGTCAGAAAGCGTTCCCGGGAAGCCCGGAAGACCAAACACCCCCACCCCAATTTAGATCTGCAGATGCTGCTCCTGACCTCCGCTAAAGCCATATAAGGAGCTAAATCCCTAAAGATTGAAAGAAAATTCTCTGCAAAACAAATGGAAATTACACTTAAAAAAAAAGTTTATGTTTTCCCAGTAAAGATATGTGTGTTTAGTTACTTATCTGTTTACTGCAAAGATGTTGTAGTAGGGATGATATTTCAGACCACCAACTCATGAGGGAACAAAAGGAGGTAAATCTATTTTTCTAAAAACACACTTAGTTTCTGTCTTGAGAGCTCCTTCTGTCAGTCGTTAAAAGGTAATCTTGGTTAGTTTGCAGTGAACTCCCCCGTCATCTCATGGTTTCTTCCCTTGCTCTTCTCAATGTAGTTTCTTCTCCATCCTTGGACTTCACAGTATTAAGCTATCTGGACAGCAGACTCATCCCATACCTGGGAGCTATCTCTCTACTCTGGCATCCACTGAAAGATTTATTATCACATTGTCTCCTCCACTACTATGCCCTCACACCTACAACTGTAGGATCATCTGCTTCTCCATCTGATATCCAGCTGCACAGCCATCCTTCCTTTCCTCAAGACCTCATCCAGTCGACCAGTTTGCCCTCTCAGCTATCATTTGCACCCTTCCCAGATTTACAAAAAATCACCTCCCCGTTGTGAGGCTGTCTCAGGACCTCTCTGTCCAATACCCCTTGAAACTCTCATGGAGATCTGACATCATGATAATGCAGGAAAATCTATAAGGTTGCCATCCATGCCCAAGTCTCCCAGATAACAAGCGAGCACAGGTCTCGGTTACTCTCATATCCCTAATCCTCTGTGGGAATGGAATTGATCTCGCCAACCTAAGAAGGCAGAGGTGGGGATTCTTCTCAGAAATCCCAAAAAAAAAAATCTATTGTTTTGATTCTATTGCCAGCTTCACTATATTACACTCCTCTAGAGCTCTTTCTTTTTTTCTCAGATCATAGAATTTTCATCTCTACTGGTGAAGGAAAAATTCGTATCAGGAAGTATTTCTCCAATTCTATTGTTTTAGTCAAGGTCCTTAGCTTCTGGAGTTCAAAAATAAATAAATAAATAGCTTGTTTATTTTTTCTATTTAGAGGGTTCACATTATATATAGGTATCCCAATGAAATAGTGGCATGGGACAAAATAAATTTTCAAGTATGAAATAATAATGAAATCTTATTCTAATACAATATTAGGAGGCAGAGTCCTTTTTGAGAAAATTGGGCATGTGTGAGAATACTTGCAGTAACAGGAGTCAGGTCCAAATGTTCATGTCAAGTTAATGATGGAATGCTTTCTTAACACTTACTCTAGACCAGTGGTTCTCAACCTGTGGGTCGCAACCCCTTTGAGGGTCGAACGACCCTTTCACAGGGGTCACCTAAGACCATCGGAAAACAAAAAAGATATTTACATTACAATTCATAACAGTAGCAAAATTACAGTTATAGAGTAGCAACGAAAATAATTTTATGGTTGGAGGTCACCACAACATGAAGAACTGTATTAAGGGGTCGAGGGATTAGGAAGGTTGGGAATCGCTGCTCTAGATCTTAAGTCTGATCTCTAGGGCCGGCCGAGTGTCGCGTTGGTTAAGAGTTCGCTTGGGACGCCGGCTCTGAGCAGCAGTGCCCCGGTTCGGATCCCGCATATGAGGGCTAGTGACACTGCCCTCTACAGCTAAGATGCTGAACAACAGCTCAACCTGGAGCTGAGCTGCCCTGAGTCACTGGTGACGGGGTAGGCTGCAGCCCCTGCTGCAGTGGGCTGCGGTGAGCTACCATGAGTGGCTGACAGCCAGTGTGAGTGGGCAGCAGCCAGCGTGAGCGGCCAGCAGCCCCCGTGAGCAGCTGTCCAGAAGCCAGCAATTGATCTGCCTCTCCCAGGAAGAGCGCAATGATGGTGCCAACTTGGGCCAGTGAAGCAACGTCCTCCACAACTAGACTGAAGAACAAAAGGACAGCAACTTGTCTGTTTCCCTTCCCCCAATTCCCCAAAAAAAATCTTTAAAAAAAAATTACCCAGTTTATGGTACTTTGTTACAACAGCCCTGGGAAACTCAAACACCAACTGAACTCAGCACCTCACATGTTTCTCATTTGAAAGGTTATAAGGCTCAAAGAAATTGGCTCATACCATCTAAGCTTTCTTAACACTTATTAATTCCCAGAAAACAGAAGAAAGCCCTGGGCAAATCCAGCAAGCTGATAGTAATGACTTGCCCAGAGTCCTGTGCTGAAGACTAAGGCATCTGAGGAAGTTAAGAGGTGAGACAGAGCCAGCTCTAGGGTGCAGCTGGAGTTTCTTTGGGTGCCCACCATTTCGATCCTGTGAGAAGGTGGGGAGAGTGTGTCTGTAGTCACGAGGGAGGGTCTAAAATTCAATATAAAGGGGATGGCCAGAATAAAAAACGCACAATACAGCATAGACCATAAAGAGAAAACAGGTTGGGGAGGCAAATCCTCAAAATGGACTTTGAAGTAGATACAAGGGAATAGACTTCACTGAGTCTGTGTGGCTTCACCTGTGGACCATGCTAAGCCCTTTCAGACAACCTCAATTTGATGCAGTTCTGCCATTTACTGACAGCTCTTTCCCTTGTCTCAGGTTCAAAACCTGAACGTTTGGCTCAAAGAATACACAGTCTTGACAAAACTTTCTCATGTTTCTTGAGGCCCAGAGACTAATTTCTACAAGCAAGTCAATTTATTTATAAATTTTTTATAGAAATATACTGCTCATTGATGCCATATCTTCCCCCTGGAAAAACTACTTGAGAAAACTAAAATAAATTTCCAAAACTATTAGTGAATACAAAACTAAAACACAGGATATTACATAGCTGTAAGAAATTTGTCATCAGCCTATAACATTCTGATAAATCATTTCTCTCAATGAAAGGGATATATCTCTCAAGAGAACAGCAATAGTTGTGATGAGCCTCTAAGGTCCCATCCCATAAAAGTCTTCTGCCAACTCTCGCTTGTCAATATTGGATACAGAACCTATGTCTTTTTAAAGCATGTATTCATCTGTTTCACATATATTTTAAATAATGGTACAGATATTTGTAATTGTATTTACTTTAATGGATTATATTTGAACACATCAAACATATAAGGGTATGTTCAATAATCAGGGTAGACCTTTCCAGACTTGGCCATGTTGTACTTTTATTACTTCATAGGTGCTCTTTTAAACTCACTACATTCTTGGGATCATAGTTCTCTTCTTCCAAAGTGTCCTTCTTCCAAAGGACAGAGGAAATAAGTGTTTTGCACTTAGGAGGAATTTTCATCTAGCTACTCTAGCCTGATGGGTCACTTATTTTACCCTACAGATAATTCTGTTTTAAAAACCAAAGCTAGTCAACAGGAATTTGAATGTGCTCCCTCCAAGATGGTTCCAAGTAAACCTTGGTTAATCCTTATTTTCAGAGTGTGGACTGAGGGGTCATTTTCTTCAGAAGAATTAATGTAACATCTAAATTGTTGGAGAACCTCAAGGCTAATTCCTGGGCCCTCTTTGTTTCACTTTTTAAATTCTCTATCTAGGTAATATAATATAGTCCCACCGCTTTATATACCATCTAAATGTGGATGGATACATTACACTATGTCTGACTTCTTCAATAAATCCAGACTTCTGTGTTCAACTCTCTGCTTGACATTTCCATCTAATTGCTACCCTGCAACACAATTTACGTTTCCAAATCAGAAGTCTTGATCCACAAATACTCTCCCAAAGTTGTATCTATTCTGATATTCTCTGTCTCAGTAAATGACAAAGTCATCCATCCACTTCATCTATTCTAAAACCCAAGTGTACCCCAGATTCTATCCATAAGCAATTGTTGTAACTTGTATTTCTAAAATATACCCCCCTCCATCGTTACCCCAATCTATCTCTATGACACCATTATGTATAACCTGCACTTCTACAACAGCCTCTATTTCCTTTCTAGATCATTTCCACTCACTCATGAAATAAGCTTTTTAAAAAAATTTAAAACATCATGTCATTACTAAAATCCTCCAGTTACTTCCCGTTGTCCTTAAAATAAAATCGTAATCTGATACCATGACATAAGGTATTACATGACCTGGTCTCTGCCTACCTCTCTTACAGAACCTCCTTTAACACCTCTATTCTTGGCTTCAATGAGCTTGTTCCTGCCTCAGGACATTGATACATGCTGTTTCCTCTGTCTAGAATGAAATTATTTACTGCTACACTTCTGAGTGTGACACACTAGTGCCAGTTTGCTTTGGAATTCCTGTTTTAGCACCAAAAGTCCTATGACTTGGAAACTGCCCTCATCCCAGGCAGACTTGGGAGGTTGTTCACCCTATGACTGAGTGTATGCACTCAATAAATATTTCTTCAATAAATGCATTTAGTGACAATGTCAGTAAAAATAATTTTCAAATACTGAGGACGGTAATTTCCTATTATGGAAAAAAAGTTTTACAATTAAATGAAATCTCCAGGTTGTTCTAAATATTAAAGAAATTGAAAAATACAAGTACTTTTCAAAGATAAAATTTAAATTGGTTTTCTACAGTTGAACTGGGAAAAGTAGAAATTAAAACAAGTTTGGAAAAAATATTCAGTTAAAATATAATCTTGCGATCAAGAAAAGCTAATAAAAAACAAATAAAAAATGTTTATATTGGAATACTATAATATGCAAGGGGGGAAGTTTGGGATGCAGAAGATACAATATCTTCTTAGAAATTCATAATACACAGTGTACTTGAGGGCTCTGAGAAGTCAGAGAGCAAAGATACCTTCTCAACATTGATGAAGCCAGAATTTTACATATTTGGCTGTGGAATCCTTTTCTTGGGTAGCATTTATTAATACACTGTAGCATTTAGGAATACATTTTGGGAAATGCTGCCATAAACCACGGAACATAAACCATTAACCAGGATCCACCAAGAAATGTCAAAGCCTAACCTGAGATTTATCCACCTCCATCCCAGTCTGTCTCATCATGGTGTGCAGAGACTTGCAGCAGGTAAAGAAGTGCTAATGGCAGTACCACTCCTTTAGGATGGCCCTACTGTCAGCATAGCCAGCCCTATGATGTGAAGTCTGATGGAAAATTAAGACAGCTCTTCATGAAAAGCAGGCAAAATGGAACCCTCACCATCTGTAATGGATGAAAAAGAGTACAAATGACATGGAACCTATAAGCAATTTGATTATGAAGATGTTTAGCTAAAAAGCCCTAACAAAAGAAGCTAAAAGTCAGTTTTCAAGATTGAAAAGAAGAATGGAAAATATAGAGTTCAAAACCACAGTAATGTGATAGATTATTATTATTATTTATTAATAAAATTATTAATCCACATGTTAACTGAGCATCATCAAAGATTTATGGAAATTCACCAAAAAAGACAGAATAGTGATTTGGGAAGGACTTCATATTCAAATTTAAAAAAAGGGGGGGGATGGCAAATCAAGATATGTTATTTGAGGGCAACAGATTTCGGTGGCATTTAGTAAATTAAGCTATGATTAATAGAATACAGTTAATTCAGAAAAATCAGTTGGAACAAGGTGCATTTTAAAGAATTACACACTGGAATAAAATAACATATAGAATGTAGAAAGAAATTCAGTCTGAGCATAAACACTTTCTATTTCTAAAGGAAATGCAAAAAGTGTCAGTAAACTTTTTGTGTGTGTGTGTGTGTGTGTGTGTGTGTGTGTGTGTGTCTTAAGACTGGAGAATGAAGGATAAAATGGTGGTAACCAAAAAGTGATACATGCAATAAACTGATATTTCCAGGGAAAGCTAAGAATTCAGAATGAGTAAGAGATTATTATAAATATTTTAAGGGGAAAAAGAAAAAAAGAGTACATGTAAGCTGTTTAATAAATGAAGACTATTAAATCTATGATGGGTAAAATGCTGAGTCATTGAATTCATTTTGTCTTTTCGGTAAAAAAGGGAAGCTTTCATGAGAGGTAAGGTCCAAAATGGGAATTATGTAGGCCCTTTGAGAAGACGACGGGTATATATTCAATTAAAGGAGAAAGGTGATGGCCAGGAAGTGGGTGAATGGGGTATGTTTAGTACAAAGTACTTTCATTTGGCTCCCTCAAACTCTTAACTTTTGATTGTTGAAACTGTTTCAAAGTTGCCCTGTGCCCAACAAACTATGTGGAGAACAGGGTTTGCTAAGCAAATTACTAGTGTAAACACAATTTAAAAACTATTGTTTAAACAAATCTGGCAGGCACTTTGCTTGGCAACCCTTGGCTAGTGATTAGTCAGTGTTACTAATTAACTTACCCCTTGTGCCATCTGCTCTTTTTTCCTCACCGCCTCTCCTTTAGAGAGTGCTTCTATTTCTGTGCCTTTCACTATCACCTCTTTGCTAATGACTCCCAAACTTATGTATACATCTCTCAATTCTTTCCAAGTGCTAGCCTCACAATTTCAAAAGCTAAATCTAATTCTGTGTGCGTAAGGCTCAATTCATTGTGTTTTTCCTAGGAACAGCCACCTGCTGTAACTTCCCTAGCTTTATAAAATGGCGCCATCCTTCTCCCAAGCAGTCAGTATTTACATCTTCAAACAATTTGGATTTACTTTCTTCCTCATAGCCTGCTTGCAGGAACTTTCCAAATTCTCCATTTCCATAACCCTACCCACCCTAGGTTGTAGGTCCATTTAACTCATGCTAGAATGTCACCTGGGGTTCCTATCTATTACTCTTCCCCTATACACACTTCTTTATGGATAGCTTTGATTGTGTGATCCCCTATCACAAACTGTCATTTCCTACCTGCACCACACCTTATCAGATAGTGTAACAGGCTTAACGGCATGGATTCTGGAGCCTGACTGCTTGAATTCAAACCCCAGCTCAGCAATATCTTAGCTGTAAGGCCTTTGGCAGATGATTCAACCCTCCTGTGCTTCAGTTCCCTCCTCTGTGAACTGGGAAGTTTACCTATATTACAGTGTTGTGACGAGAATTACATGGGTTGATGTATTAAAAGCATTTAGAACAATGCCTGGCACAAAGTGAATGTGCCATAAATAGTACCTATTATTATGATGACGACAATTTGTTTAATTTTCAAGGCTCTCTAAATTGAACTTCTTCTCTAATAACTTTATTTCAGGTGACTTTATAACGTGAACTTCCATTCATTAGGCTGGGCCACTTCATCATTAGATAAGAACATTTGATATTTGTGCCTACACGCTGTCCTGCCAAGGAACAAGGAATGCCTGTTTCCCATCCTTCAAAGCTCACTGGTTCCCATTCTGTCCCCACCATAGCACCTCCAGCCTGATTGGTCAATCTGTTTGCTCAGGTTTCCCTTCATGGGTAAGTTTGGATTTTAATTACATACTCTTTTATAGAGTTTAATTTTGTTTCCTCTGTATAATTCTAGTTTTCTTGTATACATGTACAATGAGAAAAGTATCTGGACTACAGTCAGACAAAGTAACTCTATGATCTCAGCCAATAATTCAAGCACTGTGCTCCTTTTTGCCTCCATTCATCAAACAGTACCCGGCACATCATAAACACTTAATAAATATATGATAGATAGATAAATGAATGAATAAACAAAAACAAAAAGGAAAATTTGAGGGGCATATCATCAAAACATTTCATTTCAACTGACATTCAATAATTCCAATCTGTATCCTGTCTTTTCTCTTTGCTGTATCTCAGAAGAGTCCTGAGAAAAGCAAATGTAGAGCAGTGGCAGGAAAGGGATTGGTCAACGACTGCGATAGGCAATTTACTTATCCAATCTCATTGAATTCCCTGTGGAGTGGGTATTATTATTATTTTATAAAGAGAGAGTTTACATTCAGAAACATGAACAAAATTGGAAAAAGTATACTCCATTGGAAAGTTCCAGAGCTTACTTAGGAAAGCTTGAAGGAAAAACCTATTTCTTTCTACCACACCACGCTAATTCTCCCATACCAGTTAAATAATTCTGATAGTTCAGTTTACTGTATGTACTTGAAAATGAGTCATATTAATTTAAAAATATGCATATTTTATTATGCTAGACTATATGCTCTATAATGATTAAGGAATCAATATTTTATATTTCAAAATTTTTAATAATTTATTATTTCCCCAATGTTATCCAAATTGGAAAATGTTCAATGAGCTTAATAAGTTGAAAATGTGTGTTGGCTTATTGCTCTTTTGTATCCTAGGCTAATTTTAAACAACCGCGCCTGATTTACTAGATATAACTAATTAGAACAGCATTTATTAGTTAAATAAACTGATCGTTAAATCACAAACCTGAAACAACTCACGGGCAAATTACCAAATTAGTGATTATTGACTAAATATAGGTTTCAAAGAAATTGCCTAATTCACTCTATAAGCCACAAGTAGCTTGAAAATTAATGAGTTAGAGCAAACATGTAAAAAAAATCACAAAACATAAATGAAAATAAGCAATACAATATGTTAAAAAGAAAACCAATGGTAGCAATTACCACTAGACAATATAATTTAAACAGAGATAGCACTAGGCATGGGGGTGACAAACCTGAGTCTGCAAACTAGCTGAGCCATCCAGACTATATGACATTGAACAAATCCTTTTACCTCTCTCATTAAATCTCAAGTCCCTCGTCTATAAGATTTGCCACCTAATTTGCATGTGTGCATATGTGTATACTGTTTATCCTATTTCTCTCCACATAAAATAAAATAAAACACAAATATAAATACATTAACATTACATATATATGCTTGATTTGTAAAGCATAAAGAGATATTAAATAGCAAACACTAATATAATATAAATATTAATTGAAATATTAGAGTTTCTAAAAAAATATTTTAAAAGATTTACTGATCAATTAGATTTTTAAAAAAACAATACAGTCAAAAAAGAAATTTTAAAAGCTATTACTGGAATGTAATAAAATTACTTGATGGATTATAGTATGTTTTAACCAAGGCTTCTTGAAAAAATGCTGCCAAATATTTGCAGGGAAATATTCAGTTTCATATGACTGAATACTACATAGCTTGAAAACCATTTAAAGGTTATCTTTTCATGGTGAAAACTAGAAGTAAAAACAGAAGAATTCCATAAACTAATGTGAACCACAGAGCTGAGTTTAAGTGTTTTTTGACGTTTAAATAATCTTAAAGAATATTGCCAGATTGTGCCCTCAAGTGTAAGGAATACCCATGTAAACAGCAAGAGAGAAATAAGAAATGTCTTCTGAATGCAATATCACAGTCAGGTAGGGCCCAGAGGAGTCCCCCAAACTCTAAATTTCACTTTAAGTGATGTGAAGTTAATTCAAATAGCAGGGAGATTAACAGAAGTATTTTCCATGATTCATCTTTGTATCATTTCTCAATATGAACCACCCTGTTTAATCTCCATAATTTCCTCAGCCTATTTTAAAAATATTTCCTCCTTAAAAGTTGGAGAAAGGGATGAAATTAATATTCATATCTATATGCCTCATCTACTGTAATCCCTCGATATTACAGTCATCTTTGAGATCCTTCTTTCACTTACTAAACAGCAAAATTTCATGAGAATTAAACAATTATTGGTGGAATATTCAGTCATCCAGAGCTTATAATATTTCTACTTGCCTTGGAAATCCCACTTATGCATAAAAAAAGCTACTTAAAACAAAATCTGTTTAATAGAGGTTATGGGTAATTTTATGAGAAAAACAAACACAGGAAGATAATTTGTATTAATTGATATGTAGTTTTTATTTTGTATCCTTTCAGATTTCAAGTTTTTGTCTCAAATCTTACTCTTAAGGGAAAAAGTCATAGCAGCCACTTCAAGCACTGTTGAATATTATATATAATTGTGTCCATCAAGATGAAGAAATCGCACCCAAAAGCTGGTCTATGAAAAATAGGGGAAAGGAAGGAACAGGGACATGAGTTGTAGTTGCTAAGAGCAGAAGAGAAAGTATTAACTAAATCTCTTCTCACACACCATAGTTGAGCAATTGACAATGTCTCTTGTTTTCCTTCATAAGGAGAAGACACATTTGGCTCATTAAATCAATTGCTATTGGCTTGGTTGTTACTTCAAATAAGAAAAACTTGTTTGGGTTGAAAATAACAAGAATGGGATCTGGCCAAGACAGTGGAGCAGGTAAACACTGTGCTTACTTCCTCTCACAACCATATCAAAATTACAACTAAGCTACAACATAACCATCATTGAGAATCACTTGAAGTCTAGCTGAACCAAAGCCCTACAATTAAGGACATACAGAAGAAGCTCCCTTGAGACTGGTAGGAGGGGCAGATATGTGGCAGCCCATAGCTGCATGTGACCATTAAAAATTGGGAGGGGTATCTAGGTGGTCAAGATATCCCTTTGAGGAGTGAGGGATTACAGCATCATACCAGGCTCCCCAGCCAGGGTTTCAGTGCCAGGGAGAGAAGTCCCCATAACTTCTGGCTGTGAAAACCAGCAGAGATTGTGGCTGAGTGAGATGGAGAGCCGCTACAGTCCCAGGAGCTCCTCTTAAATGACCCGCGCATGGACTTCTTGCTAATGGACTCACTCACTTTGAGCTCAATGACTGGGAGAGCAGCAACATATGGGGAGGAACTGAATGGTCTGGCTTTAGGATGAGGGTTGGAGGGGTAGCTTTCTCTTGGATGGAGGAGCTGGCAGAAGCCATTGTTTCTTTGTTGAGCCCTCCCCCGTCCCAGTATGCAGACACAGCTGGCCACCATATCTGAGTTCTACTCACTAAAGACTCTAAGGACAGATAAAGAGCTTCCCAGACAAGACAAAGCTAAAGGATTTCACCAACACCAAACCAGAATTACAGGAACCTTAGAGGGACTTCTTTAAGACAAGAAAAAAGATCAAACATATGAATAATAAAATGGCAGTAACTTCATTTCTATCAACAATTACTTTAAATGTAAATTGATTAAATGTGCCAATCAAAAGTTAGGGTGGGTGAATGGATAAGAAAATAAGACCCTTACATATGTTGCCTATAAGGTACTTACTTCAGGTTGAAAGACACACACAAATAAAAAGCAAAGGGATGGGAAAAAAGATAGCTCATGAAAATGGAACAATAACAACAACAAAAAGCTGGGGTAGCAATACTTATACCAGACAAAATAGACTTTAAAACAAAAGCTGTAATAAGAGACAAAGAAAGACTCAGTAATCCCACTTCTGGGTATTTTATTTATCCAAAAAACCTAAAATGCTACTTTGAGGGGACATGTGCATCCAATGTGTTCATTGCAGCACTGTTTACAACGGCCAAGATGTGGAAGCAGCCTGGGTGTCTGTTAATGGTTGAATGGGTAACGAGTAGGTGTACATATATACAATGGAATATTACTCAGCCAGGGAAGGAAATGGGCTCTTGCCATCTGCAACAGCCTGGATAGACCTGGAGGATATTATGCTGAGTGAAGTATATCAGACAGAGTAAGACAGATGCAATGCGATTTTGCTTATATGTGAAATCTAAATAACAAAATAAACAAACAAAACAGAAACTAACTCATAGATACAGAGAACATTTTGATGGTGGCCAGCTGGAAGGGGTGTTTGGGGTAGTGAAAAGGGGAAGGGATTAAGAAGTACAAATTGGTTGTTACAAAGTGGCCATGGGGTTGTCGGGTATAGCATAAGGAATATAGTAAATAATATTGTAATAACTATGTATGGTGTCAGATGGGTACTAGATTTATCAGGATGATAGATGGGAGGAGGGATGGGGGGTAGGGTGAAAAAGGTGAAGGGATTGAGTAGTAAAAATTGTTAGTTACAAAATAGTCATGGGGATATTATGTACAGCATAGGGCGTATAGTTAATAATGGTGTGATAGCATGGTACAGTGTCAGAAGGTTGCTCGACTTATGATGGTCATTTTTTTGGTATATAAGTATTGAATAACTCTTGTGTACACCTGAAACTAATATTACTTTGTATGTTAGCTATATTTTAATAAAAATCTTCTCAGAAAAGAAAGTAACAATGGATTCATGCAAGGCAAATAGCTTACCTGAAACTCTTTCCAAAATATATGTGGAAAGAAATATTCTGGCAGAGGAAGGATACATGAGCCAATTAAATAATTCATGATTTAAAGACTTAAACATAAATTTTTTAAGTAGCAGCACTTGCATAAATGAGCAGATCAATTCTGTGACATCTTTGTTGGAAACAGCAATGTCTTTTAAAACTTTTATATTAGGTCTGTCTGTTATAGCTTCCTGCTCATCTAGAGTTTTCTGCCTTGCTTGAACTGTGACCTGAAATTGCCTAGAATAGCATTCTCCTTGTCTGATCATAAGAACCCCCAGTGATACTTGTTAAAAACACAGCTTCTGCAGCCTCATTCCAAAGTAACTCAAACTCTCCCAGGGAATTTTTAATCCCCAGGTAATTTTGTTGATCAGTAACTTTGAATTAACTGCCACCAAACATTTCTATGACTCTTCCTGACCTTGATTCTGTATCCTGCTGTCCCTTGTCCTAACATGTACATATCAAGGTGAGGGAGCCCAAAACATGTAACTTGAATTCAAAACGGTTGTCTATTCTCTAGGTATTATTTCATCACTATTTTCTTTTCACCATGTAATGGCAAAGGATCTTAATATTAGTGTTATGAAGGTCTTTTTGTAATGGATAGAACTTATAATATTATTCAATATTAAATAGTATGTTTTAACCCACATCCTTGAAACCACAAGATAAGAGGGAATGAGAAGCAACCTGTGGGGAGGAGGCAAACAATTATGGACCATGTTTTTCTCTCTGCCTGGGATGAGGCAGAAGGTTATGAGAAGCCCATTCCATGTCATAAAGTGAAATTATACATGTTGGATTGATCTGAAAGGTTTGTAGAAAAAGTCTGACCAGCAACAATTGTAAGAATAGAATACAGATTACTGGTACACAAATAACCATAGGTAGTTCAAAAAACTACTTGCTTCAGGTGCCAATCTGTAACCATAAAAGCCTCTAAGCCAAGACAGTAATTGTTTCTCCTACTCTTACAGATTCTCCAGAACAGGAATTCCCTGGGGTTACTGTCCTATCATCTCTATATTATTTTTTTTATGTATATGGATATATAATTTCTCATAGAAGTTCAAATTCACTAGGTTTGTTTATTTGGGTATCTTACATTATAAAATTAATAATGAGGAATTTCAGGGGGAAAAGATCTATAACCAGCTATCAAATCCACTGCCATCTGAATTCTCCCTACAAGATTTCTTCAAATTAATTATTTAGCTTTAGCTTGGATGTTTCCAGTAAGGCAGTCTATACATCTTTTGCCACTCCTATTAGAAAGTCCTTGCTTGTTCTAAGTTGAATAAGTCAGTCTCTCTGTAACTTTTGTCCATTGCTCCTAGTTCAACTCACTGAAGTCTGATCCTTCCTCTATTTGACACTTTCTACAAATATTGGTATCAAATCAATTTGAAGTTTCTTTTCTCCTGGCTTTATTTCTCTAGTAACTTTAACTCTTCCATATGTGATACCACGTTGCTTGCTGCTTATCACACCCTACTTTTTTTTTTTGTCTTACAAATTGTGAAGATCCAATGATATCTCAAGAGTACTATTGGGGGAAGTCATCAAGAGAATGTGACCACTGGTGAATCCTTGAGCTGTACCTTGGCAATCAAAATCTCCTCACCTCCTCCCCATACTTGAAATGTACATCCTGCCCACTGTTCCCACATCCTTGAGAGAGCAAGGTGTTGTCAAGACCATCTGGGTGGAATATAGAACTGAACCCAGGTAAAGCCTCCATATAAATTTTTAAGATTCTGATGGGAGGTTGTGGAAATCTCTTTGTCTTGTGGCTGCTTAGGTAAAGCTTCATATTTAAGTTCCCTTGCTTATTAAACCTGCCATCTACTAATCTGATCATTACCCTTTGTGTGTTATGTAACCAGTTACACACATTCTAACTGTACCATTACCCATCTGTATTTTTCCACCATGTCCAAGAGGCTACCACTCAATGCCTTTTCCAGATGGAATATAATTAGAGAAAGTTTACAGAACCAGGAAAACATTATGGTTGTGTGGGAATTTATAAATCACCTAACATTCTTTCAGGCAGAATTTTAAAAACTTCAAACTTTAATAATCCTGTATTCCAGATGAATATTGGGTATTTATTCAACTCCCTTGCACAACTTTGGGTCTTCTGAAGAAAAAAATCTAAATTCAGGGTCATTTGTTCATCAAACAAGGAGACAAATTTCTCTGAAAAGAATGTGAAACCTACATGAACATCAAGCATAGAAAACAGATATGGATTAAGATTGTTATTGTGGTCAAATCAAAGACTCCTGAAAGCAACATGGTGTGCTTTCCAAAACTATCCTAGGGTTCTGTGCATTAGCAGGTAATGAAAGGATTTCCAAATACAAATAGAATACAGAACCAACTACTTCATCATTTTCACATGTGACAATTTTATTTATTCTCAGAGTTAAGGGAAAAAAACTGTAGCTGGCTGTGAGTGGGGGATCAGGCAGGTAGAGAAGCTAATGTCTCCTTTAGGTGGAACTCTCCCTGGCACTCAAGTTCACACATCCCAGCTGGCTCTGAAGGTTTCACAAGTTCCTCAGAGTCTGCAGCTCTAATTCAGAAAGCCGGTTCATCCATTATTCATCATTATTCTCCACCAAATTTCTAAGTTAATGTTTGACCTGAAAAAAGAAAAGGCTGGTTTCTTTAAATTTGAAGAGTTGTGCAATAATGTGATAGAAAGTAACACAACATGACAGATCAAAAGAAGATACCAATTGAGATTCTGAAACTCAATTTGAGATTTTTTTTTAGCCCCCACACAAAAAATTTTACCTGCCAACCATTTGTAAATACCCCAATCACCATCCATCAAAATAATAATTGTCAAGGAAAAAAAATACATTAGAAACTGTTGTAAATTCCCACTATGCTTTGTAATACAAAGTTTCATATTCTTTCCAATGACCTCTTACTGTGAATAAGAGCTGAGTTCTTACAATTTGGGTTTAAGGAGAAAGCAGTTTTGCTAAGAGAAATGAAAAATGAGACCAGGCCAAGCTAATCCCATGGTGCAAATATCCCATTTCTTTCTTTTGGTCCCAGGAAAATATATTTTCGGAAGTCTAATAGTTATACAACCAATGCCATTAGGTGGCTTTCAGGTGGATTTGTTTCTATGACATGGTTATGCTCAGCCTGTAGCAGTACAAGTAATGAGTGAAGTAAAGATGTTCAAAGTGTTTACTGTTTCAAGTCAAAGAGAACCTATTTACAGAAAGGATAGCTGGACTTTGGGGTTCTGGAGGAGAGAGGGCTCCCTGAGTACATATGATTGCCAGTGTTGTTTCAAATAATAGGATCCCATGCACCTGTGTTAATTGCCAGGGGTAAGTCAGAGAGGTTCTCTTAATTAGGATGAATGGATTTCTACCTGAGTTTTTCAGCTTACTGTCAGGGTTTCCATTGTCTTCTCTGATGCTGGCTTACTTAAGAGCCAGGTTTGAACATAGTTTGCAGTGAATGTAAATAATCCCAAGCTGAGGGACCTCTGTAGACAGACTCAGATAGTCTTATTACCAATTCTAATAACACTCTGCTTGTCAAGTGTCGGATCGCTTGTATCCTGGGTTTTGGCATCTCTGCATTTCTGCACATTGTGTACAGATGTGCTAAGGGCCTTGACTCGCAGGGAGAATATCAACACCAAGTCATAAAAGCAGGAGAGAGAGTTATGCCCACTGTGCAATAAACGTGGGGGAGTATGCTCTGTGGTCTATTGAGATGTCTACTGGACCCTGTCCACCACACAGGGCCTGTGTGAATGAAGAAATCACAAGAAGTCAGATAAAGAACCAGCTAATGGTCTTAAAAAATAAATCTAGCCAAACTGATGAAAATAAAGCAGACCCAATGAAGTCTCTTCAATAGAAGCTTGTTATAGTCTTTAAAATAAACGAATACATAAATAATCATATGAAATAAACATTGCACTTTCTTTAACAGGCAAAGTAAACTACAAATAATAGACAGGTTCCTTTTACACCTGATAAGTGAAATCAGTTTCAAGACACTACCTACCTGGTTTACCATTGACATAATTA
>NW_017732187.1:507787-508947 GCF_001890085.2 Hipposideros armiger | reverse complement strand
ATTATAAATTTAATTGCTTACTTTCAGTCTATAAGGTGTCAAGGTCAAGTAGTATAGATACCAATGCATTTTCTCATCTGTTAAATGCAAAGAATTTGTTTTAGAATACTGAAATGTTATTATAGCAATTCAATGGATATGTTCCAGCATGTATAGTAACAAGATATTCTTCTAAATCCCTTTATCTTATGTAGGAAGGATGACGTGAGCTTTTCCATGTCTTAGTGGTATTAAGATGTCAGTCAGCATGAAATGCTATTTTAAATTTCTAGTATCCATTTTCTGCCTTGAATTCTCTGAATGCTGCGTATTTAGGTTGCACCTGAACAACTTGTAATCTTATAAGCTTATGACAAACTGGAAAGAAATACCACACATTTATTTATAGCCTCATCATTGCACTTAACTAAGTCAAATTGTAAAATACAAAAAAAGAATGATTTATGGTTTGGTGGTCATATGCTTCATACATAATAAGCACTTAAATACTCCTGAATGAATGAATAAACAAATGAATGAATAGTGTTTTAGAGCTGTAAGCGGTCTAAAAGACCATCCAGTTCAACACTCTCAGTCTATCAAAGAAAAAACCCTAAGGCCAAAATATTTGACCAAATTAATTTTTCTAAAGTTTTAACAAAAAAGATATCTAATAACACTCTCTGACTACTTTTGCTCATATTATTTTTAACATAGTTATATCCAACTACCCACATATACTCATTCATATAGTAATATATTTATTTATTAAAAAAAATAATTGTGGGCTGGCCAAGTGGTGCATTGGTTAAGAGCTGGCTTGGGATGCCAGAGGGCCCCAGTTCAGATCCCACATATGAGGTTCAGTGACGCTGCCCTCTTTAGCTAGGATGCTGAACAACAGCTCAACCTGGAGCTGGGCTGCCGTGAGTCACCAGCGATGGCATAGGCTGCAGCCCCTGCTGGAGTGGGTTTCCGTGGGCTGCTGTGTGTGGCCAGCAGCCGCTGTGAGCGGCCGTCCAGAAGCCGGAGACTGATCTGCCTCCTCCCGGAAGAGCGCAATGATGGTGCCAACTTGGGCCAGTGAAGCAACATCCTCCACAACTAGACTGACGAACAGAAGAACAGCGGCTTGTCTGTTCCCCTTCCCCCAATTCCCCACGCCTGTTCCCATCCCCCAA
>NW_017732187.1:500247-504997 GCF_001890085.2 Hipposideros armiger | reverse complement strand
TCATCAGAAAAGCACGTAATTATTACCAAATTAAGACACATAAGAATGCTTGTGCCCTGCCCTTCAGCTTCAAAGCAGAGTTGCTGAGGATCGAGACACCAACATTGCAGTTCTTGCTAATCCCAGTTAACCCATGCAGCCCAATGTGCTTTCCATATATGGCGATAATATGCCCTGTGAGTCACAGCCAGGGGCTCACCAGAAAAAGCAGGTTCTGGGAGGCTCCAGGTCACGAACATTGAGCTCCGCATGGGCAAGAGACTAAATGGCCCATTCTTCTCATTTGACGAATGTGTCTGTCATGAAGTAAGGGATGAAGTTCTCTCTGGGATAATGCCCACCCCATCACCACAACTAATAGATCCCAGGTCAAGAGAACCATGGAACGTTGGAGCTAGAAGAGCTGTTGAGCACATATAGTGTAACCTCCTGAATTCATGTGGCCAAAGAGAGTAAGTGACCCACACAAAGGCAGAGAGACATTGAGGCAGAATTGGGGCCGCAATTGTCTTTCTTTCCATCCCTTTCTGAGGGTAATACTGCAGAGTGGTTACAAGCTCTGAATCAGGTTGCTACTGTTCTGCTTTGAAATCCTGCTTCTGCTTTATGTGAACTATTTGTGTGAATCTAGGTCACTTGGTTTGAGCCTCAATGGTGAGGACTGAACAGGATACTGCATGACAGGCATTGCCATGAGGCCTCACACAGGTAATTGATACATGCTAACTGTTTAATACATGCTAACTATTAATATACATTATATTATTTATTCTCAATATCAAATATAGTAGGAATTATCACCACTAGTAAAAAGACAAAAATAGAAAGAGTGGGCTATTTTAAGTGGTTTACTCCTTTGTTCCTTTGGGGTATCACCTTGTTCTACAGGGATGGTCTGGAACGTCGGTCCCCCAGTCAATGGACGATTGACCCAGCATTTCCGTCGTTAACCAGCATCGCTCCTCCCTGGACACAGCCTCAGAGTTAGGCTTGCACAAAGGATCCTGACCTGCCTCATAGCCAGCAGGGTTGCCAATTGATTTCAATTTCAGTAATTTCAATTCCATTTCATTTCAATTCAATTCCAATTAAAATAATTAGAAGGATTTAGGTTTGTAAAATGCAGTGAGTAGATTTATCAAACACTCATAACATGTGGCACAACCTTACAGTTAGGACAAGTTCTAATGCGGCTTGGCAAACATGCACCCTCTTTCCTCTTCCAAAGCCCTGCACCCCTCTTCTGCATCTGCCCCTCAGTGCCTCACACTGGCCCTGCTGCTACCACCTTCCCTGAATTTGTGCAGCTACCCCGCACATATCTCACTGATTTTGTACTAATGTCCGAGGTCCGAAAAGGAGCCCATGTACTCACACTCAGATATTACAATGGAGTGATGTGTGACTCCTCCCCAGGACATTTGCATTCAAAAGGAGATGAGAGTTTAACAAAGAAATTAACCTTCAATAGTAATGTTAAGTAAGAAAAAGAAAAATATATTTTGAGGCACATGGTTTCCCCAGTTCCTCCCAAATAGTGTCATTTTAAGATCTGCCTACTCTGTTGAAGGAAAATGTTAGATAAAAACTTCTCTAAACAAATTTTAAGTTTAAAAGGAAATTACCCTGCTTGATATTGAAGCTCAACTTGCTGTTTTAGGATCCAGTCCCCTGAGTGAAGCTAAGGCTATCTTGAAAACACTAAAAGAAGCCTTCTCAATTACTCTCCTTCCCCGACCGCATGACAAGATGGCTCAAGTGCCTGTACTTTAATTTAGCCCAATAATTGAGCACCTGCTATGTGCAAGACGTGTTACTAGACAACACAAGATGAGAAAGATTAAATTTTGTTTTAGTTAGATGCCAGGCACTCAGCAGCTTCTCTCAGTCAGAATTAACCGTTTTTGCCTGTTTGACGCCAAATTTCTTTCTTTATTGTTCAATATCACTACCCACCACCCAACTTAACTATGTGTTTGTGACCGCCTTCTTCATTAGGTGAGATACCTCTCCACAAGAGACCATTTTTGGAACATTTCTGTCTGTCCCTACACAGCATAGTAACTGGTCCTTAGTGAGAACATCTTGACACCTAAGCCTGAGAATAGCAGCCCTACAGACACCCCCTAGAACTAATAAACAAGTTCTCTAGGTTAAAAGACTCACTTCAAAGGGGAAGAAATTTACTATAATGCAGAATGGGAGTCAAAATAGAAATTTATCACATATTGCTTATTATCTATGTGTTTTATGGCAAAATTTGAGACATTGTTAAAAAATATTTTCCATATTCTAAATTAATATTTGACATCACATGGTAATATACAATTAATTCAATCTCATGACTAAATACTCTTTTGCGAAAAAATTAAATTCTATAAAATGCAATGCAAAATTCAATAAAACAATCATTTAAAACTAGGTTGTACTTTTAGTTATTTTTACTTCTAATAAGATTAATAGTACTTTACTAGATTTAGTAAAAACTTTAATCTGGATATATATTTTTTGTTTGTTTGTTTGTTTGTTTGTTTGTTTGTTTTCCTCCTGAAAGTATTGGCAAGTCTGTGATTTTTCACTTGGATTACAAACATTTTAGAGATACATGTGTTTCTGATGTCCAAACGTTATTATTTAAGGAAAACAACCTTCCTATCATAGCATATGTACAGAACAATGAGACAATGAATTCACATAATTTGTGTTTGGGTTCCTAATGTTCTCATGCCAAACATCTTTATATCCTCTTTGCCATCTCTACTCTGCAGAGTCTTTGTACTCACCTTATTTTACTCACAAACTCATTAAAATGTAATTTTAGAACAGGTTTATTTAAAAGATTATTTCCTTAAAAGTAAGAACATCCTCTTTGGATTTACAAAAAAAAGGTCACTTTTTTTCCACCCATAAGTTAATAGAGCCTAAAGTAAATCAATTTTTCTTTGTCTGAGTATATAAAGGCATATCAAATATCCAATGCAAGCAATATTTAATCTCACTTCTACATTGTGCACAATATCACTTGTGATTGCTGCTTATTTTTTTAAATGGGATAGTTCTTTTATCCACTTGCCTTGAAAGCATACATTTTCTTGACTTTTGCATTAATTTTGACATTAAAATGAAATATAATTTCTTTTGAACACACTTCAAAGAACTCTAGCAATGCAGGCAAGTAAATTACACTTGGAGACAATTGTCATCCTTACCACCTTGAATCAGTGACTCAGCTTTGCCTTGCTCAGCAAATGCAACAATTGCTCTGGCATTAATATTATACTGGGGGATGTTCACAGAAAGTTCAATTAGAAAAGCATGTAAAAGTTCCAGTATATGTTTTTGTGAATATCCTGTTTCTCTTCAGNTTAGCCCTATCAATATATAAAAGGTTTCCATCATTTCAGAAAGATCCCTTTTGCTCCTTTCAAGTCAAACCTCCATTTCCAGAGCAACCACTTCTCTGCTTTTATTTACAATAGATTATTTTTCTTGTTCTAGAACTTCACATAAATGAAATCACGCAATATATTCTCTTTTGTGTCCAGCTTCCTTTGCTCAGCCTTCCTGTGAGATTCATACATGTGGTAGTTTATATCAGCAGTTTATTCCTGAGTACTATTCCATTGTATGGTGATACTACAATTTTTTTTTAAACCAGTTCTTCTGTTAATGAGTAGTTGGAGCATTTCCAGTTTGGGGCTATTATGAATAAAGCTGCTAAGAACATTAATGTACAAGTCTTATTTTGGAAATATGCTTTAATTTTCCTAGAAGAAATACCTAGAAAAGAAATGGCTAAGTCATGGAGTAGGTATATGTTCAACTTCATAAGAAACTGCCAAACATTTTTGCCAAAGTGATTGTACCATTGTAAATTCCCAAATTACAGTTCTGTTTATTCTTTTTTCTCACAAAATTCTATTTCATCTAAATTCTCACCAAAATTCGGTATTGTCAGTTCTTTTCATTATAGCCATTACAGTGGGTATTTAGAAATATCTTGTTATGGTTCCAATGTTCATTTTTCAGAGGAATAATGATGTTGATCACTATTTCAGGTGCTTATGTCCATTCACATGCCTTCCTTTTGAAACATCTGTACAAGTTTGTTGCTTGTCTATTGGGTTGTTTTATGATTGCATCATAGGATTTTCCTCCTTCATTTTCCACTACTCTGGCCATCTTGAATCCATCCATTGGCTCCTCAGGTCAGTATGACTGTCCCTTTCTGCTTGAGTTTTACTCACATCATGGCACTTGGACAGGGGTGAGAACCGACATAAAAGTCAAAGTCACCTACTCCAATGCCTTTCTTTCAAGGGTCAACCCTGCTGCAGTTTCTGGTTTTGCTTTTGCTGTTGTTTTGTCAATCTCCATTGCCTTCAAATAGTTGTGTTTGTTTGTTTGCTTGTGTTCATTTTGTCCAAAGGTTAGAATTGTTATCTGTGAGGATAGTCCAATACAATCTATTCTACCATTGCTGAAATCATAAACTCTCTAATGTTTTAAACTTGTAGAAAGCACACATTTTCTGCCATCCTATTGCATAAGAAAGCTGAAAGATTTTTTTTGAGCTAATCTATTTGAGCTAAAATTTTATGAAATATATACACAGGTGCAAAAGAACTGTATGCACATTTTAAGAAAGGAAAACTGTATTGTAGTACTCAATATATACCAATAACAAAAGATGAATGCAAGTCACATTTGACTTCTGCAATTACAAGAGGTGCTAGTTGGTTAAGAGTTC
>NW_017732187.1:495854-498199 GCF_001890085.2 Hipposideros armiger | reverse complement strand
GATGACAAAGGAAGAACAGTTTCATGAGTACCCAGAAAGAAGATGCATTGGTTCTACCTGAAAAAGTTAGGAACTACCTGTTATGAAGGTGAATTGTTCTCACAATTGAAAAAGAGTATGATAGACTCAAAACATGAAAATATTCTAGGCAGGGGAATGTGCCCATACAAGCCCTGAGGTATGAAATTCAGAACCTATTTGGGGAGCATGGAGTACATGCTGAAGAGCAGCAGAGTTGAGACTAGAAATGTACATCAGAGCTGGATTGTAGAGAGCCTGGTAAGGAGCCAGGCTGTAGAGAAATGTAAACTTCAAAGGATATTTCAGCAACACAACATAAACAGATTAGTGTTTTTGAAAGGTATCAGTTGGCAGAGAGAAGGATGGATTTGAGAGAATAGACAGACGAAGGCAGAGAAAGGAGATAAGAGATTAATGCTGGAGTCCAGATGACAGATGATGAGGGTCAGAACAAATATACTGTCAAGGGGGATAGAGAAGGGAAACTCAGCCCTTGGTAGTTGGTTGGATCAGGCAAGCAGACAAGGGGGAAAAGAGGAAACAACTAAGGTCTGAGGGTTTTCTGGGACAACTAGTTGGATTAATTTATGTGTTGCCATTATTAACATTTATTATAGGGGTGACCGGTTAGCTCAGTTGGTTAGAGCATGGTGCTGATAACACCAAGGTTGCCGGTTCAGTCTCCGCATGGGCCACTGTGAGCTGCACCCTCCCTAAAAGAGTCAACTATGCCATTGTAGCATGAAAGCAATGTGTAACTAATGACCATGGTTGTTCCCCAATAAAATTTTTTAAATTATAAATTAATTGTTATATTCTGAGTAAAAGCAAAACTCCTTACAATGCTCTAGAAGGCCGGCATGATACGGTTCCTATTTGTTCTTTGATACGTCTGCTGTGACTACTTAATACCTCATTACCACCTCTGCTCGAGCCATGCTGGCCTCAAAAATGCAAGGCACACTCAACCTTGGAACTTCCCTGACCTAACTGCTTAAAACTGCAGCTCTCCCCTTTGCTGCTGCTCCCCATCTCTACTTCCCTGCTTTAAGTTTCTCTTTCTGTGTGACACTTATAATTTATCACCATAATTTTATGTGTGGGTGTGTATATGTGTAATTATTGCCTTTCTCTCTCTACTAGGTTGTTAACACGAGGAGGACCAGGGTTATTGTCAGTTTTTATTTATCAGTATCACCTAGCACATAAAAGAGTATTCAACAGATTTCAATAAATATTTGCTGAATAAAATAATGCATATGTGTATGAATGAATGATGGATAAATGTTGAGTAATATTCCTTATGTAAAAACATTAATGTTTAAAAAGTTTGTAAGCCGCCTTTTCAAGTCTGACGATATGCATGTCTCGATTCCAGAATAAGACACAGGAAGGGAAAAAAATTTGCTACCTAACTTCTTCACTTAATTCCAGACAATATATTCGATGAATCTATTTTTAGTTTAGTTCAGGCTTTTACCCTCTGTCTCCTACATGGTTTTTAGAATATGAAAGATTTTGAGTAGGCTAACACTATTCATATCAAAGGGTTTCATTTTTTATTGTCATGGAGTCTATCTTACATCTTTAACATTCATAGCATTATTTAAATTATACTTCGGGTCTATATATAAACGTATTTGCATTTCCACCCCAGTTAATTTTCAAGAACCCATTCTCCCTGTCTCCACTTCCCTGCCCCTATATCTACTTTCTGGAAATTTAAAATAAAACAGATCTTCTTTCATTCTCTTGCTAGTTTCCTTTTCCATCTAGACCCCTATATCTGATCTCACCGCTACTCTTACAGCCTCAGAATAAAGGAAAGAAGAAAGTGCTATTATAAAAGATGGTACATCTCATCATCTTACTAAAATGTCTTATGATATAAGAAAAAAACATGTTATTATAGAGTTAAAATAGAAACAAGAAAATATAATTGTTGAGCTGATACGCTCTCTGTTCCAGGCCCTAAAGCTAAGCACTTTCCTATATACTATGTTTCTACTTTGTACAGGTCTGTAAAGATAGGTGTAACACCCCAATTCCCTTTTCCCTGTTTTTTCCTTTTTCTTTTTTTTTTTTTTACAGGTGAGGATACTTAGGCTAAGGGAGGTCCAATGACTTGCAGGTGGTTGCACAGCTACTAAGTAGCAAGGCAAGAATTTGAATGCAATTCTGATGCTAAAATCCATACACCTTTTATTTTTTTTTGTAGAGCTAGGGGGAAATGTCCTGATAAAAGAACTAAGCTAAACTATTTCTAAGATTTTTTTGAGCACTAATATCCTATGAGTCTAAAAATCCATATGCAATGATCTTTG
>NW_017732187.1:468914-491084 GCF_001890085.2 Hipposideros armiger | reverse complement strand
TGCAGCAATGTGCAATTAAGTACTGTAAGTAAAAGGTGCAGTCAATTAGAGATTCTAACAGGTGGACAGGTAAGTCAGGGAAGGCTCCCTGAGGAGGTAATATATTTATACCTTTTATAAAATATATATCTTTATAGACTGTCTCCCTGAGAAAGTAATATATTAAGATCAGTTGGAAGAGCTTTAGAAACTATAAGTGAGTGAGTGCCTGGCCCTACACCAGATCAAAGAAATTGAATCTAAGAATGAGGTCCAGGTAGCATTATTTATTAAAATTTCACCTAGATGATTATAATTTGTGGCCAGCACTGAGGTCTACAGATTTTGGTTGATGTCAGAAAGTAAGAAGGGGCTGAGTAGAGAGTAGAGGGGAAAGTTTTCAAGGCAGGAGGGATAATATTTGTCAAAATACTAGAAAGAGCTTGCCGTTATTTAGGAATTAAAAAGAAGGAACTGGGAAATGGACACGGCAGGGACGTTGGATCTGGGTCCCACTCTAAGCTGTTTGAAGGGTTCAGGATTTGATCCTAAGTACAATGGAAAGCTATTCAACATAGAACTGAATGACCAGTTTTTAAAGATTACCATGGCTCCTCTCTAGAGAAAGCGCTGGGGGGAGGGGAAGTCAAAAGAGGAATGGGGAGTAAGAAGATAAAAGAGAATAATGATGGCTCGCACTGGGGTCATAGCAATAGAGATGCAGAGAGAATTATTTTGAGCTATTTCAGAAGTAAAGCTGACATCTTGATGTATTAAATAAGGGAGGGTGAGGGAGAAGTGTGGAAGAAGATTCGCAGGCTTCTGATTTAAACAGCTGGGCAAAGGGAGGGGGCACATTTGTCAACATGGGTAATTCTAGAGAACAGAAGGGGCATGTATCTGTAAACTTAAGTTACCTGTGAAACACCCAAGTGGAGGTGTCATGTAAGCAGTAGGATATAGGTTTTAGGAAAAATGTGTAGTCATACAAGTTCTGACAATTAAGTTCACAAACTTGTAACAATATTGCTAAACTTTTTTTATATCAGAGAGATTATTCATTATGAATTTGTACCAACTGGACAAACAGTTAACCAATTTTACTATTTGGAAGAGCTGAAAGGGCTGCATGAAAAAGTTAGATGAAAACGACTTGAACTTTTCATCAACAATTCATGGCTCTTGTATCACAACAATGCACCAGCTTACATGGCACTGTCTATGAGGGAATGTTTAGCCAGTAAACAAATAACTGTACTGGAATACCTTCCCTACTCACCTGATCTGGCCCCAATGACTTCTTTCTTTACCTGAAGAAAAAGGAAATATTGAAAGGAATACATGTTGATGACATTCAGGACATCAAGGGTAATACGATGACAGCTCTGATGGCCATTCCAGAAAAAGAGTTCCAAGATTGCTTTGAAGGGTGGACTAGGCACTGGCATCAGTGCACAGCTTACTAAGGAGAGTGCTTCAAAGATAACCATAGTAATATTCAGCAATGAGGTATGTAACACTTTTTCTAGGATGAGTTCACAAACTTAATTGTTCGACCTCGTACAAAGTTGGAAGTCAACAGTATATACAATAGTCCCCCCACCTCATTCACAGTTTTGCTTCCTGTGGTTTCAGTTACTCACGGTCAACCATGATCTGAAAATATTAAGTGGAGCATTCCAGAAATAAACAATTCATACATTTTAAATTGCACGCCACTATGAGTGGCGTGATGAAATCTCATGCTGTCCTGCTCCATCCTGCCTGGGACATGAATCAGCCCTTTGTCCAGTGTATCCATGCTGTGTACCTGACCCTCCCATTAGTCACTTAGAAGGCACCTCAGTTATCAGATCAACTATAGCTGTATGCAGTCCTTGTGTTAATGTAACCCTTATTTTACTTTATAATTGTCCCAAACTGCAAGAATAGTGATGCTGGCAATTTGGATAGGCCAAAGAGAAGCTGTAAAGGAAAAAAAACATATGTACTGTATTAAAATTGTAATACTCAGTATATACTGATAACAGAAGATAAATACAAGTCATGTTTGACTTCTGCAATTACAAGAGGCGCTCAAAGTGGTTACCATCAGCATAAGTTTTTTTCTTTTCTTAAAATGTGTACACATTTTTTTAGCACCCGCTGTGTGTGTGTGTGTGTGTGTGTGTGTGTGTGTGTGTGTGTGTAAAATTTGTGGTTTCATACATCCACTAGGGGTCTTGGACCGTATTCTCAGTAGATAAAGGGGGACTATTGTAGGTAGGACTTAAAGCTATGTGTGATATGAAAGCCTGGAGATGGAGAGAGCATAGAATAAGAGGGTTTGGGTAGCTTCACTCTCAGTTTCGTTATTGTAAAGTGAAAGGATTGGATATGATCAGTGGCTCTCAAATGTCAGTGTGACTCAGAATCATTCAGAGGACTTGTTAAAACATCAGTTGTTGGGCTCGCCTTCCAAAGTCCCTGATTTTGTGGGTTTGGGCTGGGGCCTGTGAACTTGCATTTCTAACAAGTTTCCCAGGCAATATTAATGCTGCCGATAAAGGCCACATTTGGGAACTAGATGATCTAAGATTTCCCTTTCTTTTTTAATATTCTAGAGTAACATCACTATGACATCTGCAAAATTTCACTTGAAAATGTGTACAAATGTCAGACAGAGATTTTATTATTCCATAATGAAAAAAATTGTAAAATAAAAAGATAGAGATGTGATTAAAAGCTGTTTTCTGCCTTGATACTTTGTTTTTCTAAATGTTGGATAAATTGGGCAGTTGACAGATATTTATTAAGCACCATCTTCATGCAAAGCATTTTATGCCAAAAATGAATCTGCAACTGTGTCAAAGTCAAGTGTATCCATTCTCCTGTTGGTGTTGCACCTGTTTTTGAAGAACCTACTGAAATTTAGAGATTCCCATCCTTTTAGCTTCATTTTTTTCGTGCACAGTTAAAGGAACCTTTAGGTACAAGAAGAGATGAGCACTGTGAGACTATTGCTTTATTTTACTCTTATCACTTCATCTCATTCAGGCTTGATGCTAAGAAAATAGCTCATCACTTAAAGGAAGGTTTAAAGTACACTATTATTAGTAGTTATTAGCAACCAAACTTAAAAATAAACCACTGTCTTCCTAGACATCTCCACTGCCGCATCATCAAAGAAGTTGGATTACACGTTTTTCATAGACCATCAAAGTAGGTAAGTCATTCCACCTCCACCTACTCTTCTGTGCATGGTTCCTGGATAAGTAAAGCCGATGCTTCAAAATAGAGACAGTAAACAAGCTTTTCAAAACCACCTGAGAGCACTATACCTACTCTATCAATTTCTCAAGCAGCATAGCGAAATTTTCTAGGCAATATAACTACAAACTCTTCCGCCCAAATCCTCGTGTTCTAATAGGCTGTGTTTGTATTCAAGAGCAGTATGTACCAGGCAGCTGAATGAGGCGAGAGGCTCATTCTGTGAAAAGTGAAATAGATCAAATTGTTTTACAACCTTGCTAACGTGAGTAGCAACTCCCCTGTTTGGGCCAGCCATTTGCTGTGATTTTTTTTTAAAATGTCACCAAATAAAAGTTTCAAGCTAGCCAGAGACAAAAGCTGAATAATTTTTTCCTATATCTATATTCCCAACCCAAGCCATTCAAATAACATTTACATTGCTTCCAACCCTCAGCTGACGGCGGGTTTTCCTTCAAGCATCTTACTTCCAGGATCCCTAAGTTAATAAGCTTGTTTAAACAGGATGGTGCAGCCCACAGATAAGCTCTTATGGATGAAGAGCAGGTGCTTCAGAGAGGGGAGGTTATCTGCCCTCTTACCTCCCAAAGAAAGAAGTCATTCAGCTACAATTCTTACCTCTTTGATGTAGGTTCAATGTGATAACCCAACACAACTTTTTAACCACAGTGAAGACATTACAAGGCAGCTTCTCTTTATTCTCTAGTAGAAATATTAAGATGTAAACAAGTAGAATTTCTGGACAATGAGGGTCTTCTCATGGGAGTTTGCAAACATCACAAGTCCTCTTCTCTTGCCACATAACAAGGGAAGGGACATAAAATCTTGGTGTGACTTAATGTTTCTTAATCCATTTGTTTCCCATGAAAAAGAAAAAAGTGTTACTTTTTTATGTGTCCTCAGTCTATTAATTAAAATTATGGATCTTCAGTCCCATAAGGGGGAATTTGACTGAGGTCTCCTGTTACATAATGACTGACAAAGGTAATGAAGTATAAATAGCAGAATATTCTGATCCAAAATAATATAACTAAGCAGAAGTACAAAACCTATACACATGTGATATATAAATGGAAATACACAATGTTTTTTGAAATGATCAATTAGTGAAGTGTGTTAGTTTGAGTCTTGTGAGAAACTGATGTCAAGACAGGATAAGACACATAAGAGATTTTAGGATTATAGAGTTCCAGTTTCCTTGCCCTACCTGATCTATGCAGCCCTCACTCCTGATTCTTCTATAGTAATGGTTTTCAACTGTATATTTCATTTGGAATAGAAGAGCATTGATTTAGCTGCATTAGTAATAATACAACTGATATTCCTTGAGTTTTTATCAAGTTCCTGGCACCATGTTATATATTTTACATACATTGTCACTTCATTCTCACAGTAAACCCGTATGGTATGTGGCAAGGGTCTATCATTTATCCTCTTTTAACAGATACAAAAATTTGTTGAAGTAATTTACCCAAAGGTATAGTCAATAAATGGTATGGCTGAGATTTTAGTCTACACAGTCTAATGCCATAGCCCATCCCCTTAAATTGAATTGTACACCCCTCCCAAACAAATGGAAAAAAAAATCAGTAAATTGATAAACATGCATTCACTGGGTATCGACTGGATTTTTGGTGATGTGGAGAATAGTAAAGAACAGGTATTCCTTGCCTCTATGAACTTAAAATGTAACAATGTAACCAGGAAGACAAATATCTTTCAGATAAATAATATATATTTAAGTACTAAATTATATGGCTTATCATGGAAGTGCTGTGGGAATTCAGAGGGAAGATTATTAAATAAGTACTTAAGTGAGGCAGAGCAGAATTCCTAAGGAGATGTGATTGGAACTGCTCTTTGAATCATGCACAGAGCAGAGAGAAGGGAAGGCCTTACAGCAGAAGAGAATAATAGGAACAAAGTCTTAGGGGCAGAAATGAGTTACATAGTCCCAGGAGTATGATGGGTTGAATTCACAAGACAAGCAGCATATCTATCCAATTATAGTGGAAGGTTTGTTTAAGAAAGTCAGGTGCTTCATAAATGTTCGCTGAGTCAGTGAATCAATAAATAAATGGATGAGTAAATAATGATCATATTTCCAAAATTATAAAGGGAGCAGTTGATAAAATTAAATTCTCTCTTTAAATTCAGTTTCTTCTCTTTTTTGTGCCTGTAAGTTAAATGACAAAATGCTGTGAAAAGGTTAAAACAAAAACTAAATCTCTGGAGTATACCTTTGATTTTGACAAGATTCGCTTTTAAATATGCCCCTATAAATCAGAGAACAGAATTCTAGTCGAAAATGCTACTTTCATTATTTATTTCTATGAAATTTCTCTGACTTCAGCCACATTGTGGTTTTAATAATTAAAAAACAAAACAAAACAAAAACTTCATTAATAGTATCCCTTATTGAAGCTGGATCTTTAAAAGAAAAATTCTCTCAAGGGATGCACAATATCAGAGCAATATGAAAAGAATAAAGGAACAAAATTTTTGAATTACATGGTTTGAACAGGAAAAAGAAACCTGAATGCATAAGTATTTTCTTCTAAATAAATTGAGAAATATTTCCCATATAAACATGGGAAGTTAATGGTAACTTGATGGGTCAATTTAAAATTTCTAATGTTCCAGGATTGAAGGAATTGGGGTCAGAGAATACAGGCTCTTTCTTTATCAAGCAATAGATCATGCAATGACAGCTTCTGTGAACACACAGCGCATCTCCAGACTCTCAAGGCTATAGGAAGGTCAACATGTGACACTGTGTTCTTTGTTTCCTGTCTCCCATCAAGCATAGAATGTTTCAGTGTGTCACAATGTAAGGGGGGGGGGAACAAAAACAAGAACAAAAAACAAAACTTTAAAATGGCCTCTGGCATGAGGGAAAAATTCCCTTGGCTTTGTTGAAATAATCATTACCATTCAATTTATACTAATCCTTTGGCCAATTCTCCACTCCAACACATGAAACATTCAGCAAAGATTCACACGTCTGAAAAGAAAATGCAAACCTCACCCTTTCCTAATTTATGAAGTTAGTGACAGGGAGTACAAGTAGTAAATTAGGAAATTTGTTCAAAAAACTCCATAGCCAATCTAGTTCAGTATTTAGGTCTGGGATATTAACTGTGGTACTGTGGTAATGCTGTGTCAACAAGGATTCCCATGACAACATGAGCCAGCAATTCCTAATTACAACATTAAAAAAAAAATTTTAAAGCAATTCAGTGGCTACACAAATTATGTTTTCTTACCCAGAGAGATTACAATGATTCTTTGGGTTAATGGAAGACTTATTTAGGATGATATGTCCCACTTGTATTAAATGACACATTAGTTCCATGGAATGTTCACAGCTGTGACAGGAAGAACTAGCTCTATGATTAAAGACTGGCGAAAACAAAATGTGTTCACTACTAGAATTCTCTGACTCCATTATATGATGATGTGCACTATTAATATCAAGGGCAAATCGTGTGTGGCATTCTCCCAATTTGCTTGACTACAAAACTCATTTTTAATGGGGCTTAGAGTAAATTTCTAGGAAATCTAATTTAAACATTTTTTTTTTTTAAAAGAGAGGGGGAGACGAAAAGCATGAAACTGCGAAATATGAAGCAACTCATTTTGAATTCACTCAGACAATGTGGAATACACACACACACACACACACACATATATACATATATTTATATATACATATATTATATAGTTATATATTAGGTTGTCTGAAACATCATGATGCATTTTTGCAACGAAAAACATAGAAAAATACGTCATGACTCTTCCGACAACCCAATGTAAATATATAATATTATATTTAACTTAACATATAAAGTGAAACTACAAAATTCTTCAAATCCAGAGTACATTTGAATTTGGCAAAAATATGATTTACTTTCTTCCAACTTCCTTTTCAATTTCTTTCAACATTCTTCAGGTAGAAAATATTTTGCTAATAGTAGAATTTTCTGTGGAAGTTAAAACATTAGAAAATTTAAAGAAACATATTTTTAAATTAAATTCTTCAGAAAAAAGTGCACAAAATGGAAAAAAATACCATACAACATAAATAAATCAGAACTTGGAAAAAATATCCAATATTTTGCTACACTTGCACTTACATTAGCATCCCTAATAAAAGTAATCATTTAAAATAAATTTTAAAAATGTATAATTGTTTTCCATCAATTATTAAAGAATATAAATAAAAACTATACTTGATTATAATCTGGCCACAGCTATTAACTATCCTTAAAAAATTTTAATCTCAAAATTTGGAACATCCTATATTTTTGATAAAATGAGATGAAGATAAATGTATGGCTATATATTATTTTGAGAAATAATATGCATAGTTTATAATACTTTAAAATTTTTAAATTATATCAGAAAAATTTCATGAAGATTTATCTTTTTCAATAAAATTTTGAAGGTTTAATAATCATATTCAAACATAAAGAACCAACTGCTTTTTATAAAATAAAAACTCCTAAAAAGACTTCAAGGATGAAATAGGGCAGCTGACCTACTTGCAAATAGCTGAGAAAAGGATTTAATAGAAAAGAGGATGGAAGAGTAAAAAAGGAAGGTGCTATGTAAACAGAGAAAGAGAATCAGAGAAGCAAGTCCTATTTGTGAGGCAGGGAAGAGAATAACCCAGGCCTTACATGTTCTGTGGATTATTAGCAGTGGAATAAAATATAAAGGTACTACTCTGTGGTTTAGTATAAGAAGTTACAGACAATGTGTTTGTTGTGTCAACTTCAATCAAATTCAGAATAAAGTATATCCCTGATGTCTTTTTCCAGTCTGTCTCAGAATTCAAAGAATAAGTATTTTGCAAAGCATAATTATAATAAAAAAAAAGGAAGGAAAGAAAGAAAGAAAGAGAAAGGAAAAAATAAGAAAGAAAGAAAAGAAAATGCATGAAGGGTGCCTTGGAAGCAAATCATTTCTTATTTTCTTACATAAATAGCCAATGAATAAAAGAACTCAATAAATTTCCAGCTGTTTGGATCTCAGAGACTTGCTCAGCAGTTGGATTTGATTTCAGGACTGGCTGATTCAGCACATCAAAGTCCACTCTTTCCTCTTCTCAGTTCAGCCATCCTCAACATTGGCTCTACCCTTAGACACACAGCAGTATGGCAACCACACTTTCAGAAAACATATCCAGACATGACAACGTTCAGAGATATTATTTCCCTTTGTGGAATTTTCTTAGACGTGATGGAAACTCTTTCCAGAGCCTTCTAGAAAATTGCCCTCATATCTCATTGGGCAAAATTGGTTCATAAGCCCATCCCTTAAAGAGTCACTAGGATTATCCCTAATCTAATGAGTCCACTACTAAACCTGGAAGTCTGATCAGCTTTTCCAGAGGCACATGGCTGGTCAAGGGAGAGGTAAATATCTGCAAAGAAAGAATGAAAGCTAGATAGACACCAACGGTGTCTTCCATATATATACATGGTGTCTACATTTTCAAAGACAAAAGAGACATAATGTCTCTGGAGTTTACATAGTAAACACTAAAGAAAGCTTAATTTAAACCAAATATCATAAACAGCCCATATTTGCATAATTTTTCCCTTCCGAGAAAGCCAGTAAACTTCTAAGAGCTCAGTTTCTGGAAACCTCATTTCTTAAACATTTACTCTGGCATTCTGGCTTCTTCCTGCAAACAGCCCACTGCATAGATCCTTGCAATAACCCACTTAAGAATAATGGCAGTGCTCTCAGGCAGTTAATCTCATCTGCTTCCCACAGAAAGACAAATCGTGACATAGTGATGTTGGTGGCTCCCAGAGGTCTGCCCTGGCACTTCTCTCTCTGCATGCTCATGAGAACCCCCACAAGCATCGATCCATCCAGGGTCCCATTCCTGTCCTGACAACTGGTTGTTTACTGTTACTAACAAATCCCTTTTAGGGTGGTCATAGATAATTCATGCGTTGGTGAGTTAATTAACTCAGCGTTAGGAGTGAGATTTAAAAGATAACTGCCTCCACGAGAGTCACACTTAAAAAGGCAGAGATGAAATTTCTTTCATTTCCACACAGAAAGAGACTCGAGTGGCCACTGATATTTGATGGGATCAGAAGTGACACCAAGTGGCAGTGACAAACTACTATCAGAGCATGAAGAGCATTCAATCTGCCCAAGCGATATGGTCTCTCTGCCTGCTTCAGCCTTTTGTCCCACCCTAGCCTCACCTCTGGTAGGGAGGGTGTCTTAAACTCAATAAGTCATAGAAATTTTTCTATTAGAGCTGATGGATAGTAGCGGGGTGAAGTGCTTATTTCTCTAGTATGTCCCCCATGTTGAAAAATGCAAGGATTGCCATGAAATAGGGCTTGGCGACTGCAGCACAGGGCACTGCAACAGGATTAAGTAGAGGAAGAGGAGCAGACAAGAGGAAAGAAATCACAGGAGAGGGGAATTGTAGCACCTGTGAGAAGTTTGCGCAATATTGAGAAGCAAATATTTAAGGTAAAAAATAAAGAAAGTTTTGCACCCTGCTTTGGTTCCTGGTCTATCATAAATAACATTAGATCCTTTCTGACAGTGGATCAGGCCTATGAGACTATGCAGAGCCTAATACTAAGGGTGTATGCACTATAAGGAAACCACTCAAGTCTCAAATTCCAATGACTCCCAATGTTCAATTGTGGCTCCAGGATTAGAGATGGCACGGGCAGCTGGCTTCCACTTTGCACCTAGGAAGAACATTATCCTTTTGCAACCTCCTTGGTCCAAATAGAGAATAGCGTTTACCCCAATATCTAAGAGGCAATGAAGCAAACTTCAGCAACCCCCACAGGCAACCCTAAAGCTCCCCTCGGTTCCAGAACTTTGGCCATGTGACAGCTTTAGTGTTAAGCAAACCACAACTCTATCACCTTCATCTTCTCTATGGATCAGGACAATACAAGCTTCCCAAGACTTCCTGTTAATAAAGACTTAAATGTCCAGCTATAGTGCCAGGTCATAAGGGACGACAGTGATGAGTGGGTCTAAGGGCATTAGATTTCTTTAATTAAAATAACGTTTTAATTTTTAATTTGTACCATATCAGAGATAAACTCTGTTCCTAAAAAACATTGGCTGGCATGGCTTTTATTCACTTAGTGATTAGTAAATATTTATTAAACACATAACACTGTATGCCAGTAACTGTTATAGGTGTTGGAGATACATTGTTAAATAAAATTGAACTTCTCTGCAGCTAAATGAATCTCTCAAAAATTCATATTCCTGGAACTTACATAGTGACACTAAAGAAAGCTTTATGTCCCTAAAAAAAATGATTTTACATCCAAATACATTTTTATCTGAATCATTCAAAACATGTTTAGGCAAGAAACCATGTTCCGTGATAAAACAAGCTATGAGGTGCAAATGAAACCAAATAGTCCAAATAACGATACAATTACTAGGCAGCTTTGGTAGAGTGTAAACCAAAATTGCAGTTAAAATCCAGTGGGTGACCCATGACTATCTCACCATAGTCAGACTCAAGAATTCCCATTTTGGAGACAAGAAAGCGGAGGGGATGTACTTGTATAAGGTCATGCGGCTACCATATGTCAGGCCAGAACTTTCTCCAGGTGAGACATTGTACCTTTTCACCTCAGGCCATGTCCGTTTCGCCCTTTACTCCTTTCTCTGATCATCCCCCGATTTCTTCACCTTTGTCCTTCACTTATTTTGAGCAAGTATTGGTGTAGTTACACATATCTACCATGAATTGTAGACACCAACTTAAACGTAAACTTTATGAGGTATATAAATGTCTAATTATGTTGTTGTTTTGTAGACCTGAAACTAATTAAAAAAATTAAAAAGTCTGTTAGGGTAACTGAGGTTATTTTCAGTTAAATAACGCTTGAATTAAGTTTAGTTTCTCAGATCGTTTCAACTTTAAAATATAAACTAGTCTATGTTAAAGAATACCTTCCTACACATATTCCATGACCAGTCCAAGCCGTGGCTTCTTTTCTAAGCTTTTGTCATTTGTTCCCAGAGCCACAGCCTAACCCAGACCCCTCGGACCCTTGAGTTTTTTGAGAGTCCTCCATGTTTTCTTTAGTCCCTAATCTCCCCCCTTCCATACAGCTATTATCTGCCAGCTACTACTGTTAACAAGTCCATGTTTATCTCTTGATTGCATCTCCTCCCTTTCCAATTTGAGGATGGCTTCTGCCAAAAACAGCTCCTTCTTGTTTTCGTCTTGTAGGTCAATGGTTCTCATACTCGAGCTGCGTTAGGATAACCGTAAGGGCTTGTGAAAACAGATTGCCAACTCCGCCGCAGAGCTTCTGGTTCAGTAGGTCTAGGGTGAGGCCCATGAATTTGCATGTCTAACTAGCTCCCAGGTGATGCTGATGCTTCAGGTCCTGAGGCTGCACTTATGCAGCCACTGCTCTAGTTCAGTGATTCTCAGTCCTGGTTACATACTAAAGTCCCTTTAGGAGATCTTTAAAACAGAGGTGTCCACTTTCTGCAGAGATTCTGATTTAAATGTCAGGCCAGGGTAGGGCCCAAGCATCATTGTTAAAAAACTTCCCAGATGTTTCTACAGCAAAGGCATAGGTAAAAAAAAAATGTAAATTATGACAATACAAAATGCCGGCCATGCAGAAAAATGGATGTCTCATATTTTGGATTGTACATGGTATAACCACTCTGGAAAACGGTTTGGCAGTTTCTTTAAAAACTAAAAATACACTTGATTGCAATAGAGTAATCTCACCCCTGGGCTTTTATCCCAGAGAAATAGACACATGTTCACATAAAAGCCTGCACATGACAGTTCATAGCAGTTTTATTTTTAATAGTTAAAAAAATGGAAACAACCAAAACATCCTCCAATCAGTGAATGGTTAAACTGTGGTGTATCTACATCAAGGAATGCGACTTAGCAGTCTAAAGGAATAAACTATCTATATATGAAAAACTTTGATAGCTCTCAAGGGCATTATGCGACGTTCTTAAAAAAATGCCAATCTCAAAAAGTCTCATGCTGTATGATTCTATTTATGTAACATTTTTGAAATGATGAAATTATAGAGATGAGAAACAGATTAGTGTTGTCAAGGATTAGGGATGTTTGGGAGTGGGGTGGGAGTTGTGGTGATGAGAATGACTATGAAGGGGTACCACAAAGGAGATCTTCGTGGTGATGGAATACTCCTAATTTTGATTGTGGTAGTGGCTACAGAAATCAACACGTGATGGATGATAATGGAATTATGTACACAGATTGTAGCAATTTCAGTTTCCTGGTTTGGATATTGTACTATAATTATTGGGTAACACTGTGTGACATGTACATGGGCCTTCTCTATACTCTGTACTCCTTTGTAGCTTCCTGTGAATCTACAATCATTTCAAAATATAAAAGTTTAAAAAAAAATCCTTCCCGTGGTCAGCCAGGGTTTGGAAACACAAACATGATTCTGGATGAGGACCATCCTGATTTCCACCCAAAGACTTCTGTTTCAAGTTTCTTTCTTTCTTAAGGCCCCTGCACAGCTCTGCCCATACCTGGCTCAAATCTGTGTAATTATTTTCTCTTTCACAGTCATCTAAATTGGCTGACTTTTTCACATGCTGCTTTAGGAAATTCACTGGTATCACCTGTCAGGAGAGGAAATTGGGCAATATCTATCAAGGCCCTTAAAAGCATTCACATCCTTTCACCCATTATTTGGTGAAACACCAAATGAAAACACCAGAGCACACTCAAAGACTTACTGCAGTTTTAATCACAATAGCAAAAAAATTGAATGCAAGCTAAGAAGCTAAGTAAATGCAGATACATCCATAGGCTAAAATAAGGCATGTTTTTAAAATAAAGCTGTTTGAGAAATATTTATTAAATCTCATGAAAAAATTATACGAAAACCTGTGGGATTTTGATCTTAATTATGTTAATTTGTGTTTGCAAAGTAAACATGCCAAAATGAAAATGGAGATAATTTTTGAGTAATTGGGTTATAAGTGGTTTTGGATTTTTAAAAAACGTTTTTCCAAATTTTCTGATTTTATACAATGAGCATGAACTTTTATAATTAAAATAATGCTGTCCAAGGCAACTATGGCTTGAGTCACACCTACAGGCTTTCATAATACTTAAAAAAAAAAATCCTTGCTGTAAACATATATAGAAATGCAGTCTACTTCTGTCCACTCTTTATTCTAGGCTCGCTTGCAAACCTCTGAATTCTCCCAGTTAACACAAGTCAGACTGTCTTTTCCAAATATCTGATGGTGGCCCTTTATTCTGGCTCTTCCATCACTCACCTCATTCAACCCTCAGCCTACACCCCTGCCATTCTGCCTTCTGCTATCAGGACAATATTGCCTCCCTCCATGCTCTCAGATGTGAAAGTATTAGATCTATTTAAAACAGAAAAAAGGAGAAGTAATTTCTGTTAACATCTAATTAAAAATCTTTCGGAAACACTAAGAAACAGTCCTTTAGCTCTTGGCTGACAATAAAAATCCCTTTAAATGAATATTTTCAATGTTTATGATTTAAACATACATTTTTAAGTGCCATAGTATTTTGTTATCAACTTCTTTTCTTTCTATAATTAAATTTCTCTCTGGCAGTCTCAGTATGAATTATTCTAATGAAGTGCTTTAATAACAAAAAGTGTTTGTGTTTTACTTGTCCTGGATTCAAGCTTTATTTTAAAGAAGAGCACAAAATGGAGTTATCTTTATCTCTTTAATTTGATTGTATTCTACCTATCACAATGTTTATACTAATCTCATTAAAATATAAATAAGTGTTTTTATGGTGCTTGATTTTACAGCATTCCCTGGAGTTATTTTAAATGTCCTCCCTTGTATATTTTCTAGATTATATTATAGCTCACCACAGTGATATCCTTCACATTGCCTCGTTCATCTTCATATATGCTTTCTGTCTGGCTTTTCAGCACTGCAAGTCTGAATCTTGTATTTTAACCCATTAAGAAACAGATATACCTTAAAAGTGCCATGGAGTCACTACTGGAGTCCCAAATTCTAGTTCAGTCCTCACATTCGCTATGTCTTCAGTGTCCCCATTTGTAAACAGGAAGCACTGGACCAGGTGATCTCTAGAGGCTGTCTGGTGGATTCATCCTGTTTTCTGAATTTAAAATACTTTCTAAGTCTGTATACAAACAGGGTAACTGGACTACTCCCACTGTTGCAATGGATTTTCGAACAATGTCAATGTTGAACAGGCTTGTTTTAGAAAGTAAGATCAAACAGGGGATGATGCCTGGACTTCTGATGCCAAAGCTTGATTCCTAGCTATCAAATCTAAAGTGCACAGACACGTTATAATTTAAGTTAAAACTTTCTCAAACCCCATGAGATTGGTAATGTTATATCCCCATTTTACAGATAAGAAAACTGAGGCATAGTCTATTAGATGCCTTGCCCATGGTCTGGGTCCTAGATCGATTATTTGGCATAGACTCTAAGTTCAGAGTCTCAGGGTCTTAACTAGTCTAATGCAAGAATTAGGTTGAAACATGAAATTGTAGTTTTTGTCTGTCAAAAATGATTTTGAATATCAATTTTATATGGTTCAACCACATAGGTTTGCATTCATAAAGTTACAAATCAATTCTCCTAACAAGAGGGCTGTAAGAATTTACAGATGGTAAAAACAAAACAAAACAAAACAAAAACCCCCCCCAAAAAGAGGGCTGGTGTTCTCAAAGAAAGCTTCACAGAGAAGGTCGAAATTCATCTCAGCTTTAAATGACAGAACTTGGACAGAGGAAAAAACAAGAAGGGTTTTCTAGGTGGGAAAATGACATCTACAAAGCCATGACTTTTGGTTCCTGCTATGGGATTTCACACTTATCTGTCTAATTTCCACATTGTAGTCACTCTTGGTCCCACCACCAACAGATTTGCACTAAACAGGGGTGTTATAGATTGAATCTTTGTACACGCAAAATTCATATGTTGGTTTTAACCCCCAGTGCTGTAGAATGTGACCTTATTTAGAAATAGGTTTATTGCAGATATAATTAGTGAAGATGAGTTCATTAGGGTGGGCCCTAATCCAATATTATGAGATATCTTATTAAAAGGAAAAACTTGGATAGGAGACAGCACACAGTGAGAACACATGTGAAGATGAAGGCAGAGATTAATGATGAAGCACCGAAATGCTTCCACAAGCCCAGGAACACCAAAGATTGGCAGCAAACCATTGGAAGTTAGGCAAGAGACATGGAACCCTCTCTCACAACCCTCAGAAGTAACCAACCCTGCTGATACCTTGATCTTGGGACTTTCAGCCTCCGGAACTGTGACACAATAAATTTCTATGGTTGAAGTCACCTGGTTCGTGGTCCTATATTAAGGAAGCCTTAGCAAACTACATGGACAAGGGGAAATGCTAGGAGCCCTGCATCTTCCACTCATGACTAGGATGTCCTGTCCTCCCTTCCCTCCCCCCACATGTACCCTGGGGGAAAAAATTCACAGGAATTACTCTGGCTTACCAAGTTTGAGCCTTGCTCAACACATCGATCTTTTTCTTTCAATGTTTTATCATAACAAAAACTTGGCCGTTAATCCAAGCCCTCTTTTTAAACACTGATTTTTGCATCTTCCACGTGACATATTTTTGTGTTGTAAGAATCTACCATGTGCCGGCCGAGTGGCTTAGTTGGTTAAGAGTTGACTTGGCAGTGGGACCCTGGTTTGGTTTCCACATGGGCCAGTGATGCTGCGCCCTCTACAGCTAAGATGGTGAACATCAGCTCGACCTGGAGCTGGGCTGCCATGAGTCGCCTGCAACAGCATAAGCTGCAGTGGGGCTGCAGTGGGCTGTCATGAGCTACCGTGAGTGGCCGGCAGCCAGTGTGAGTGGCCGTGAGCCGCAGTGAGAATGGCCGGCGACTGATCTGCCTCACCCGGGAAGAGCACAATGATGATACCAACATGGGCCAGTGAAGCAACGTCTCCCACAACTAGATTAAAGAACAAAAGGACAGCAACTTGTCTGTTCTCCTTCCTCAATTCCTCAATAAAATCTAAAAAAAAAAAAAAAATCTACCAGGATACATCACCCTATTAGACTACAGTTATCTCTTTTCAAGTGTCAGCATTGTTATCTCCTGATTTAAGAATTGTTTATAGCCAGGTAATATTTAAGATGGTATAGTATAGTAATATTTGTCTATCTAAATTCAAACCTGAATTATAACCACTTAGGATTTTTCAAAAGAATGTAACACAATTTCCTGAGTCAATTCCAAAAGGAGAAAATAAATATATAGTGAACATTATTTAATACTTGTGACAGGTACTTTTTAAAACAAGTTTACACATATTGCCTCATTCAATCCTCACAACAAACCATAAAGTGGGCTCTACTATTATCCTGAAGAAAGTGAAGCACAGAGATCAAGAAATTTATTCATAGTCATACAGCTAGTTAACGTTGTAATCAGGATGAAAAGAAGAAAACATTTATTGAGTGCTTACTGCATACACAGCAGTGTGTCATCTGGTTTCATAGGTTACCATCTTTAGTTGTTCCTAATTTTTAGTAACCTTGGCTATAACTGAATGTGTAAGGCATTATTATTATATCTTTTATCCAGTCATACAACTGAGGTTTGGAGAATTTATGCAATATGTCTTGTTCATGCTGCCAGCAATTGGGGGACAATATTTAAGCCCATTTGTAACATCTTCGGAACAAAGTGTTTTGCCTCACAAGTTAATTGATCATTCTCACAACATCATCATAAATCTTTTATTTTCCTTCATCTTCCCACTGGTGTTTCATATCCACTCCTGTAAGTATAGCCCCACCTAGTACTTTGGAACCACCTCTATAAAGAGCAAATACAAGAACAGCTTTATCCATGGTCAAATAACTCCTTTTCAAAGTTGACTCACTGCTTTTTTTTTTGCTGGTCTTTAATCCTGGTTCGAGGCACCATGCTTGCTTTTTCTTATTCTTGTAACCCAATCCCCACTTTGAATCACTTAAGTAGTTAGACCTCTGACTGGGTTTCTTCACTCCAGTATATTCCTGACCAGTGTGAAATTTCTTCTATCAATTTTGTCAGTATCAGTTTTTGTTGCTGCTGATCAACATTCATTCATTTTCAACCAGTAGAGGCACCAACAAAAGTTTTGGAAACTCCTTAAGAGTCCTCTGTTGATTACACTCTGCTGAAGACACAGTGCACATTCTGTATGTCCTCTTCTCCTGCATGGATGGAGTGAGAAAAATCCCCACCATTGAAGACATGGATCCCAGAAAGAAACATAATATTAATAATAGACACCAGAGCGAGAAGAGAGAATCAAGGGCCTAATTACTTCATATAGGATACAAAGTGGGGACCAGAAGCACAGTACCAGTTCTTTAGATTGCCAGCTGTTTAAAATTTGAGTTATAGTAAGGCCAACATATCAGGAATCGATTGCCATTTAAAAGACAGTTCGTTACTCACAGTTCCCAAGAGCAGGGGGCATGCCATGCCACTCAAGGTCAGCTCCAAGGTTGATTAAGAGACAGAAAGAGAAGGAGGAGATTTGGGAAAGAACCTTTACTGTGGTTTCCATGGGAAAGAAGGTGTGAGGCACCGGAAGCATGTTTGGGGTTGGCTAGTTTGAATAGTTTCAGCAGGTTCTGAGGCATAGGGGCTGCCCTCAGCTGTCTGCTACCTCAAGTGACTGGGGCAGGCGGATAGTGACCCAAGGTGTGAGAACTCAATAAAGAAGGGGGTTGGGGTGTGGATTCGAGGTTGGTTGGTTTGGATTTGAAAAGTGTGCTCAAAGCTGGGTTATTTACTATCTCTAGCTATTAGCTAACCCCAGGAAAGCAGTCCATCTAAGGCCCCAGATGTCAAAGCACCAGAAGATAGAAAATGAAAGACACGTTCAGTATACCACTGAGCCATGAAATGGTGGCATTAACTTTCTTTTCTTTTTTTTACTTTTTAAAATTAAACTTTATTTAAATGTTTTTTGTCTTTATTAATTATAATGTATATACTTTGTATTTAATATTTTCTAATATTTTAGAAGAAAAGTACCTTTTTCTGAACAAAGACTCACTTAGCAATTACTAGATGAATCCAGATATTGCTTCAAGAGACACTGAAAATCTCAGTATAATTATTCATTTAATAAATTCATCACTTGCAGCACCATTACAATGTTTGAATATGACATGCAAATTTTATAGTCCATTTTTAAGGCTATATGAAATTGTTGTCTGTGGTGCTGAATAATAATTCCCATGAATAGTAAACATTTGGTGTAAATGTTTGAGGGTTGAATTGCATTATCTGAGACTTTGTGAGATCAGTTCGTGGGCAATGAGAGAAGGAGTGGTCTTCATCTTGGAGAGTGGGCTATCATGGAGAGATGGCCTTGTGCTGCCCCAACCCGACCCCCTAATGCCAACCCTCTTCCTGCTTTCAGAGAAGTTTTTCTGACAATGCTTCTGTCCATATGGCTCCTGCTAAGACGCTGCCAGGAAGAATGAATACAAAAACCTGTATATGTTTCAGGAACAAAAGGCCTGTTCTGTGGTCTAGGCTGGCTCTGTGCTTTGATTAAGTACATCCTTTCAGGCCCCACAATCCATATTACTGTTTACAATTTTCTATTTTAGGAGCTCAGAGCAGACTCACCAAGGAACCAAATGGAAGAAGTTCTTGCCAGCCAGTGCTCTCCATTTCCTATGTCTTTGCAAGTTTATCATGTCCACTGTCCTCAGCTGTATTTCTATGTGCTCTCATTCCCAGCCTGGATCTAATCCAAAATAACCCCTAAATCTAACATTTTGCTCACCCAGAATTTTAGGGATGCTTGTGCAGATAGAAGCCACATGGCCAACCACAAGCTTCAGGAACTGGCAATGCGTCTCACATTCTCCTGAAGTCTGGAAAATATGATGTGCTGCTTGGAGTCACAGATTACACTACCAAGAAAGAGATTTCAAATTATGCCCCAAAAGTAAATATATATCAGTGAGTTTCAGACTTACGAGTCAGATAACTGGGTTTCAGCTCTAATACATAAGAGATTAATGAGCAAATCCATTGCCTTTTCCTCATCTGCAAAGTGGGGGGAAATAATCACCTCCCATCCTGATAATCAAGTAAGACCAAGTGCAGTTAATTACTACCTGCATACACTGTGAAGGCTGCAGATAAAATGATTCCAAGGCAACACTCCAGGGTTCTGCTTTGCCCAAATCTTTTCTTTGAGGAATACTTGTGACCAAAGTGAAAGGGCCTGAATGTGTGCTTTTGATAGACTTGAACAAGTCAGGGTACAAAGCCAAAAACATTCACAAACAATCATGGGTAGAGACAACCCTGGAGACATAGGTTACATTGTGCGAGTTGTAATAAAAAAGGTGAAGAAGTTTGTATCCCTAGGGCTGCTAAGACACAAGGAAAGAGAGCAGGGTGCTAGTCTAATATGAGAGGACACACCAAGAGTGGGGCCCCTGTGTCCCCAGCAACGTTACACAGGTATGGTACAGTTTTTCCATTAAAACATGTTCAGCAAAGAGTTGCATTCACACCAAAGAATTTGCTTTTGGTTGACCTCATCTGCCCAGAAAAACTTCAAATTGCTATGTTAAGCATTGTTTCCTTACATGTTAAAATAAGTAATTCTCTTATAAATATTTAAAAGAGATTATCATAGTATGCCTTCATATAGCAGAACACATAACAAAGGAAATTTTTACAATCACAAACATAGAAAAATACGTTTATTTAAATGTGCACCAAATCCTCCAGTACTATATAAATGCTACAATAGCTTCTTTAAATACAGTCTATCAATTTCTGGGACAAGAATCCATTACAAGAATGCAAACTGTTTCTTCAAAACAAAGATATCGCTCAACCAAAGAAATGAGTTACACTTCAATAAAGGAAATCAGGGCCGGCCGAGTGGTGCGATGGTTAAGAACTGGCTTGGGATGCCAGAGGGCCTCGGTTCGGATCCCACATATGAGGGCCAGTGACACTGCCCTCTACAGCTAAGATGCTGAACAACAGCTCAACCTGGAGCTGGGCTGCTGTGAGTTGCCAGCGACGGCATAGGCTGCAGCCCCTGTGGCAGTGGGTTGCCATGGGCTACCGTGTGTAGCCAGCAGCCAGCGTGAGTAGCCAGCAGCCAGCGTGAGCGGCCAGCAGCCAGCGTGAGCGGCCAGCAGCCGCAGTGAGCGGACGTCCAGAAGCCGGCGACTGATCTGCCTCGCCCGGGAAGAGCGCAATGATGGTGCCAACTTGGGCCAGTGAAGCAACATCCTCCACAACTAGACTGAAGAACAAAACGACAGCAACTTGTCTGTTCCCCTTCCCCCAATTCCCCAGCGCTGTTCCCATCCCCCGAATTCCCCAATTAAAAAAAAAAAAAAGGAGATCAGTGAAAAGGAAAGCTCATAAACACACACAAACATCTTTGTACACTTGTACATGAATTATAAATGTCTCTATAAACGCATAGCTATAGATATTACATAAAAATTAAAGTATGCATATTTCCCTCTCCAATTCCATATTATTTTAACACAAATTTCAAGAAGAGATGTTCCTCTCTAAAAAGAACTTGGACAGGCATTAGAACAAGTTGCCTGAGAAGAGGAAGCAATTATTTTTAAGACAACTTATAGCTCATATTCTTTGATTCACAATATATAGTCTTGTCAATATGGTGATAAATTAGGCAAATGTATGTTTTCTTAAAGCAGATGATTGTCTGAAACTAATGACTAAGTCAAGAGTTGGTGTAATTGTTGTAAACATTTCTTATGAATTACTCATTTCTTCCATGCCATAAAATCATTTGGGACTTAAATTCTCAGGATTTCATCCCCTGATTGGCAAGTTATTTACCAAAACACCGCCTGCCCAAAATCACTGTACATTATAATTAAATGCCTGCATATGCTTTGAATGTAACGTAATGATTGCAAATTACTCAAAAGCATTATTTTAAGAATAAATCCAACAAATTCACTGACTAAATGTACAGGTGTTACAGGTAGAAATATGCCTCTTTTCCCACCCTGTAATAACTACTGTAATGAGTACAGCTAGTTTTAAAAACTTGCTGTTCTGGGAAAGGCCATTGGTAACAGCAGATAAGCTTCTGGAAATGTAAAGATGCTCAGAAATTTTGCTGGGTCTGTTATTACCTATAACTTGCCTCCCTCTTCTCTTCCTTTTTCCCTTCATAATGTTGAACAATAGGTCAAACAGGCTGGAGTGCTTAGGAAAAGTAGTCACCTGCCAATGAGGAATTCTTAAAAGCTAGTGAGAAATATTCAGTATCAATATCATTAATGCCTTCATTCACTTATTCATGTTCTCTATCCATTCAGTCACTAGATGCTTACTGAATAACTGTTATAGGTACAAAAATTATGGAGACAAGAAGATGCCCAGTTTTTTACTTCAATAAACTCACACTCCAGTAGGCACATAAGTGAGAAACACAACCAAATCATTGAAGAATTAACTTGGGATATTTTATGGAGGATTCACCAGTACAGGGGAAAATGATAACAAAGCCTTAAAATAACACCTTAATATTTAATTATTCTTTTTGGTGCACAATCTTATGACCTGTGAGTTTTGAAAACAATTCACTTTTAGGAGATGGCAATTATGTTGATTGACCAGGGTCAATGATGAGCCTCTTGCTGATGAAAGTTAAATGAGCATCATTAAGCTAACTCTACCTTCCATCCCATCTCCATCCCTCAAACGGCTGATATGAATGAGATTTTTTTTTTTAAGATTTTTATTGGGGAATTGGGGGAAGGGGAACAGACAAGTTGCTGTCGTTTTGTTCTTCAGTCTAGTTGTGGAGAACGTTGTCACTGGCCCTCATATGTGGGATCCGAACCGG
>NW_017732187.1:462568-467063 GCF_001890085.2 Hipposideros armiger | reverse complement strand
GTGTGTGTGTGTGTTGTGTATTGGTCACACAATCACAACGATGTCTGATTCATTTAAAAAGAATTCAGAACCTGTTGGTAAAGGCAGGTGATGTGAACATTAGAGAGATTGAACTGACAAAACTTGAGAGCTACCTTTCAAGAATCCAGGAGGTAAGAAGGGGGAGGGGGTAGAGTAGCTGTTAATGGACCCAACAATATTCCAAGTGAACATATTTAACTTTATAAAGCATTGAAGATGTCGTCAATTCGGTAACTCAGAAGACAAGCTCAGATGAAGAAATGTCACTTTGACAGGGGAATGGGTTGTTTGTAAATGACTTTTAAATGCACCAGCGATTGTTTGTATCTGGTATTATATTACTTGAAAAGCTAATCACGTAGTTCATAATTAACAGGAGATACTCCCTGTGGATCAAGAAAAGAATTTTAACTCAGCGCCTAGAGTTGCTAATTTTATTTTCTCAACTCCTCTCAGCCTCCTTTTATCCTGTCCTTCTATCTGCTTTCTCACCAGGGTCTTCAGCCTCTCACTTTATACTGGTTTCTTTCCATCAACATTTAAACAAGCTCAGTGTGCCCTTTGTCTAAAACAAATAAACACCCTCTCAACCTAACATCCTTCTCCACTGATAATTTTTCCTGAAAATATTTTCTTTGTGCTTTGTATATAATAAATAATGTGTATTTGTCTAACCAAATAATGTTCTGCTAGTACTTGATACACCCTTCCCTTATAGCCCTTACCACATTGTATCATAATTGTTTTCACTTATACATTGTATCAAGGTTGTTTTCATCCACAGTGCCTTCTAAGTAATAGGTTTTAATAAAATATGCATGCAAATGATTATATCCAAAATAAAATCATTTAAGCATACAAACTCTTCAGAGTTAATTGCATCCTCTCCTTATATCAAAGATTCAGATCCCTCTGGAGAGGACGCCCATATAATGGTTCATACACAAGAGGATGTTTTTGACAGCAAAGGAGTAATATTAATAAATTATAGGTCAACAGGAGTGAACTAGGACTGTCCCAGGCAAACCAGGAACTGCAGTCTCCTTGTTTTAGGAGCAAGGCAGATTACACAAATGAATAAAGCACAAACATGTCTGTTTTTCCTGGGGCAGGGAGATGGGGGATCTTGTATTGATCTGGAGATAGCAGCAACTATGCAGCTCCAGACAATTGTTACTATGTCAGAAGATAGATCCAGTCTTATCAGATCTTCTGACTGTGTATTAAGAAACATAGAAAATCCTGATTTTATCTAAAATATCTTGATGCTTTAAAGTTGATAATGCATTAAACATTTTTTTTTAACAAAACATTTCTAAGTGTAGGCAGAAGTTAATACAGAAATGCTTAATCACCCACATAGCCCAGACACATGGAAATCAGTATCAGACACTGCATATGGGCAGGTCACTCTAGGCATTATACTTTTAGTTGCTGAGTCATAAGAGGTTCAAAAAGTCCAAAGAAAAGAGCCCAAGCAACCAGGATATTGGGAAGACAGTCAGAAGACCTGAAAACATCTTAATATTTAAAATTCTGTAGAGTCACACCTAAATATCAGTCCTGGTTTAAATATAAGGGATACATCATGAGGACCTCTAGAATTACTTCCACAGTAGTGTGTTGATTTTTATTTGCCCACTCACTCATTACGCATCACTCCCTAGATGCTTTTGATTTGCCTCTTTAATTTAATTAGGTATTAAGTGTTCAGGTCCCCTGCCTCCACTATAGAGTCCTATAGCCAGTGAAAATATTCTTTAGACATGAAGGTGAAATAAAGACATAACTAGATGAAAGAAAACTAGGAGAATTTGTTGAGAGCAGACTTACTCCAAATGATATACTACAGGAATTTATTCATTTAAGGAACATAAAGCCAATCCTATACATTCTTTTCCAGAAAATAGAAGAGGACTCTTACTAAATCATTTTATGAGACCAGAATTACCCTGATACCAAAACCCGACAACAACACTAAAAGAAAACTACAGACCAATGTCCCTCACAAACATAGATAAAAAATTCTAAACAAGACAATATCAAATTGAATCCAGCAATACATGAAGAAGATAATATGTCACTACCAAGTGGTGGTTGTCTCAAAATGCAAGGCTAGGCCAATATTTGAAAATCAATCTATGTAATTTACATATCAACATTCTAAAGACTGAGAATCATGTGGTCACCTCAAACGGTGCAGAAAAGCCTTTGAAAAATTTTAACATGCATTTGTGATCTCAGCAAATGAAGAATAAAAAAATAATTCTTTAGTTTGATAAAGGTCATTATGATGTTTAACTTTGTATCACATTGACTGGGCTAAAGGTTGTCCAAATTAAACATTATTTCTGGGAGTGTCTATGAGGATGTTTCCAGATGAGATTAGCATTTGAATTGGTGGACTCAGTAAAATGGATTGCTTCCCTCCCAAAGTAGAGTGCATCATTCAATTCATTGAGGGCCTAAATAGGACAAAAAGGTGAAAGAAGGAGGAATTCACCCTTTTTGCTTTCTGCCTGCCTGCTTAAACTGGGATATCAATCTCCTCCTACCTTTGAACTGAAATTTACGCCATCAACTCCCCTGGTTCTCAGGCCTTCAGATTGGGACTAAATTTACACCACCAACTTTCCTAAGTGTCCAGTTTGCAAACAGAAGATCCTGGGACTTCTCCGTCTCTTTAATCACATGAGCCTATACCTCATGTGTATATACACACACACACACACACACACACACACACACACACACACACACACACCCTATTGGTTTTGTTTCTCTGNCATCTTAGCTGTAGAGGGCAGTGTCACTGGCCCTCATATGTGGGATCCGAACCGGGGCCCTCTGGTGTCCCAGGCCAGCTCTTAACCAGTGTGCCACTTGGCCAGCCCGAGATTTTTATATTAAGTAGAAAGAGTACCCTTTTTCCCTCTCCTGGTAACTTGGTTTTCTGTCTTCAGAGATCATGTTTCTACAGCAAAATTAACACCTTTTAATAAAGTCAGGAAAAAAAAATTTCATTTGCCAAAGCAATCATTCTATAAATTTGGAAGTCACCTAAAAAGGCATTTCTCCATATCAGTTTGCCACTATCCAGTAGGGGAAAAACAAAACAAAACAAAACAAAACAAAACAAAACAAAACAAAACAAAACAAAACAAAACAAACCATAGAAAGTATGGACTATTAACAAATCCATTTCTAAATTATTGAGTATGTATTTTAATTGCCAGATTTTAAAAATCAGTGCCAAAGCAACATAACAGGTACAGTATGCTATAACTTTCTTTGTTAAAAATTTAAAATTCTGAAACAAAATTTTCTTTTTAGTTTTACTGATGTGGTGTACCTTAATAGAGACTTGACCTCCTACTGCTGAAAATGCTTTTAGAATGACTAAAATGATGGGTTTCTGCAAATTGAGCTCCTGTTTACTAAAAGTAATATTCCTGACTTTTCTTTATAAAGACGCTATACAAAAGTTAAACTATAGAAGAATCAAAGACGGACAAGGGGCTATGAATTTGGGAATATGTGAAGGACAGTAATCATCCGGGGTACAGTATGAGGGGAGAATTCAGGGAAGGGAGAATGTGCATTAGCCTGGAAATTTAATTTCCATTTGGAAAAAAGAGGAAAAAGATCATAATGGAGTTTCTACCATGTGTCAGGCCCTACTATAACCTTATTTAATGTTAATGACTACTGTATGAGGGTATTTCCCTCGCTTTACAGATGAAAGAACTGGGCTTAAATAAAATATCCCAGATCCCATAGTGGTCAAGTGGGAATGGAATCCACATTTGTATGCCTCCAGAACCTGCCTCTATTCCCTTCTAGATAAGAGAAGACAGAGGGGCCTGATAAGCATAGGTTATTCCAGGAAACAGGAACTGCTTGTATGCTAGTATCAGAAGACACTGAACAAACTACAAAAATGTGATTACCCTTCAGTGACTTCATGATGTTTTATTCAAAATACTAGACTTTTCTGTTATTTTTGTAATGGTTTTTCTGTTCTAGCATAGAAACTTTCTCAAACGATGTAACCAATGTTAAACCACCAAACTCGGAGTTAAGACATTTTTTTCTAGTTTGGGCTTTTACTGATAAACTTTCCCAAGACTATTCAAATATTGCTTTGCTCTAACTATAAAATGCTTTCCACAGTACTAGAAAATTCTGAGGCAGTAACTGAGTTTATGCACGTGAAGTCCTTTGACTTCCTTGGAAAGGACAAAGTATAAAAAGTGATGTTATTCTCTCTTTCGTTCCCTTTCATTTGATGTCTTGCCTAAGATGACTGTTTGTGGCTTTTGATTCTGCAAGGTCTTCAAAAAAATGAAGACGCCCTTCAATGCTTAAATAAAAACAGAGGTCAATTAATGTTTTAAATTCTACCTCAGGGCTCCCAGGAATAAAGAAAGAAGCCTTTGATTTCCATACCTTTTGTGTGTGTGTGTGTGTGTGT
>NW_017732187.1:427796-459763 GCF_001890085.2 Hipposideros armiger | reverse complement strand
ACACACACACACACACACCCTATTGGTTTTGTTTCTCTGTTTCTTTGAAAAATCCTGACTAATGCAGTCATCTACCAAAATATATATATACACATTCTTATATGCATACATTAAAAACTATGACTAACATTATACTCAGTGGTGACTCTGAATGTCTTCCTCCTAAGATCAGGAACAAGGCAAGGATGTCTTATCTCACCACTCCTACTCAATGTCATACTGGAAGGCCTGGGCATTGCAATAAAGCAATACAAAGAAGTAAAAGGGGTACAGATTACAGAGGAGGAAATAAAACTCTATTTTCTGATATAATTACATAAAATAGCATCAAGAAATTGACCAAAAGCAGTTATCACTAATACATGTGTTTAACAAGGTCACAAAATACAACATTAAACATGTCTAGGATCAGTCTCCTCAAAACTACAAAACACTGAAGAAAGAATCAAAGATCGAAATAATGGAGAGATAAATAATGTTGTTCATGAATTGGAGAGCTCAATTCATTAGAATGTCCATTCTCCCCAGACGGGTCAATAAATTCATTACAAACCTAGTCAAATTTCCAGCAGGATTATTTTGCAGATATTGACAAGCTGATTATAAAATGTATAAGGAAACGCAAAGGAACTAGAAGAACAAAATATTTTTTTGAAAGAAAAAAACATGAAGGTTGTATATGATTTGATTTCAAGACTTATTATAAAAGCCATAGTCATAAAGATAGTGTAGTATTGGTAAGAAGACAGACACATAGGTCAATGGAACAGAATAGAGAGTGTAAAAATAAACCCATTCATACGTGGTCAGTTGATTTCGACAGAAGTGCAAAGCCAATTTGATGATGAAATGATATTCTATTATACAAATGGTGGTAGAATAATTCATTACACATATGCAAAAAATAAACTCAGTTCATACCTCACAACTTATATGAAAATTAGCTCCAAATAATGCATAGACCTAAATGTAAAAGCCAAAACTATAAAACTCAGAGAAGAAAGTACAAGAGAAAAGCTTTCTGACTGTGGGTTACATGAAGGGAATAGAGATATACCAAAAGTACAATGCATAAAAGAAAAAAAAGTTTAAATTCACCTTATCAAAATATAATCATTGCCCTGTTAAGAGACTGAAAAGCAAGCCACACAATGGGAGAAAATACTTGCCAATTACATATCTGACAAAGGACTTGACCACATAAAGAATTCTAAAAACTTGAAAACAAACAGCCCCATTTAAAAAATGGGATAGAGGTTTGAATAGACACTTCACCAAAGAAGGTGTATGCATATGACAAAATGCTCAACATCACTCATCAAGGAAATACATATTAAAACCAGAGTGAGGTACCATTACATACCTATTAAAGCTTTAAAAATACTAATAATATCAAGTGCTGATGACAGGGGAGAACAACCAGGACTCCCACAGCTTGTGGGTGAGATGTGTAATGGTGTCATCTCTTTGGAAAATAGCTTGTCAGTTTGTTATATATCAGAATATTTATGATCCAGCAATTCCACTCTTAGGTATTTACCCAAGAGAAATGAAACTTAGGTTCACACAAAAATCTATATGAATGTTTTAGCACCTTTATTCGTTATTGCTAAAAACTGGAAGCAACTCAGATGTCTTGTATTTTGTAAGTGAATGAACATTTTTTGCACTTTTAATTTCTTTGAAAGATAATTGATTGTTTTAAACAAAGATAATGAGACTCTATAACATATGAAGAAATAAAATGAATGACAACAATGAAAAGGACATCATGGGGGAAATATACTCGATGTTGTCTAATATTATTTGGTGTAGACTATGATATGTGAAAACTTTATAGCAAATACCAGAGTAAACACTAAAAACATAAAACAAAGATATATAGTAATAATCCAACAGTAGAGATTTAAAAAAATCAAAGTTCAATGGAGTGTCTATTTCTTTCATGCAATATTGTTTTAGAGGATTTCAGAAGATAACTGTAACTGTATTTACAGCAATCAAGTCTAGGTGAAGAGAGAAACATTTTTTATGTTTCATTATGTACTTTTAAAACACTCTGAATATCCTTTCAATAATGAATATACTAATTTTAAATATATTTTTTATAATCACAATCATTAGCTGGACTTATGAGAAATTTTTTCTTTATACTTTTTTGACTAAAAAGGTAATAACTGTCATCATTAAAAAATGCACATTAAAATAATTACCAGCCTATTACATTTTGACACTCATAGAATAACAAAGGCATAATTATAATCCTGCTATACCATTTATGAATAAATATACTTGAATAAATCTTCACTCTATATGCATATGTTTATCTTCTACCAATCTGAGAGAAAAAGTCTTTTGTTGGTTTTTTGTTTGTTTGTTTTTTATTTTTTTTAGATTTATATTGGGGAATTTGGGGAATGGGAACAGTGCTGGAGAATTGGGGAAAGGGGAACAGACAAGTTGCTGTCGTTTTGTTCTTCAATCTAGTTGTGGAGGACATTGCTTCACTGGCCCAAGTTGGCACCATCATTGCACTCTTCCCGGGCGAGGCAGATCAGTCACCGGCTTCTGGACGGCCGCTCACGGCGGCTGCTGGCCACACACGGTAGGTAGCCCATGGCAACCCACTGCCACAAGGGCTGAAGCGTACGCCATTGCCAGCGACTCACGGCAGCCCAGCTCCAGGTTGAGCTGTTGTTCAGCATCTTAGCTGTAGAGGGCAGTGTCACTGGCCCTCATATGTGGGATCCGAACCGGGACCCTCTGGTGTCCCAAGCCAGTTCTTTATCATCGCGCCACTTGGCCGGCCCAAACGTCTTTTGTTTTGATTTTCACTTATTCAATTAAGAGTAAGATTGGCATCTTTTGCATTTTATCAGCCATTTCTTTTCATTTTCTGTCAGTTGTTCATATCTTTGACCATTTTCCTTATTTTAATATATAGGAGAAGTCATTCTTCTCCTCAGTCTGTTCCTACTTTCCCATGGCAATCAACATCAACCATATCCCCCTCCCCACCTTTCCCTGCGCCCAGGCCTTATATAATGTCTGTAATGGGCCTTATGTAATATCTCTGAAAAGCCCTGCAGGCGTATTTACAAGCATTTGAGTCTGTAGTTCCTTTGAATCTTAACTTCCACTTTTATGAGGGTTGGAGGGGAGAAAAAGGCTCTCATGGGAGAGAAGAGAAAGAGGGAAATACAAACAGAAGGTAAGGTTTTACTTTAAAATATAATCTGCCCCAGTGTATTATACAATAATTATATGTATTATAATTGCAATAAAACAAAATATAAAAACACAGTATATTACACAGATTGGCTATACATAACAGATACAGGTTTATTTAGAGAGAGATCATAAGACTGTAAAGAGGTTTGCTTAATAATCTTTTTTCCTTCTTATTTGTCTTTTTAAATACTATCTTAACCATTTGTAAGTGTACAGTTTGGTAACGTTAAGTATATTTACAATGTTGTAAAATAGATCACCAGAACTTTCTATTTTGCAAATATGAAACTCTATACCCATTAAAAAACTCCCCTCCCCACCCCACTGCAAGCCCTTGGTAATCATTATATTACTTTCTATTTCTATGCTTTAGATACCTCATATATGTGGAATTATATGTTTTTTGTTTTTTTTTTGACTGGTGTACTTAGTATAATGTCCTCAGGTTTCATCTATGCTTTCCATGTGATGGCATGCATTAGAATATCCTTCTTTTTTGAGGCTAAGTAATATTCTATTGGATGTATTTACCACATTTATTCATTCAATGGACATTTGAGTTGCTTCCACCTCTTAGCTGTTGTGATAATGCTGCTATAAACAATGGGTGTGAAGCCTCTCTTTTAAATACTGTTACAATATCTGGCTCAGTGTAACAGGCTGTATCTAAATACCTCTTGGCCAAACCTCTTCTGCAGGATGGCCATTCTCTTTAATCAAAAAATTTGCATTTATAATAGTTAATAGATTAATGAGTGATGCACAATCTAGGGATGTTCTTTCCTTCTTAGGATATTTAGAATCATGCAAGGAATTTGTTTTTTCCACAATGCCTAGAAAATACAATTGGGCACCTATTGAACAGGGTCAGGATTACTAAGCATCCAGCAATGCAGACAATCCTGCTCATTGAGGAATAAATACACCCACATGAAGATCTAAAGTGCTTCCTTTGAAATATGCTAACCATTAACCACATGAATTTATGCTCATTACACTAAACAATGTTGAACGTCTTGCTATGTCTAATTGTTTTGTTGGTAAATTTTCAAAAAAATATTTATTTTTTAATAGTTATTTCCTTTGCTAGGACATAGGCTGATAGCTACAGGGAAGATTCTTCCTAATAACAGAGCCATTTCTTTGGGAATGTGATCTGGGAAAATCACATTTGATTATGGGAAGGAGAAAAGTATGGGCCCCCTCACTTATTGCATAATTTTATATGGAATAATTCTGGCAAAAAAAAAACCCCAAAAAACAAATTCAGCCTTGATAACTAAAGCCAGGGCATAAATTGAATTGGGTAGTAATTGTTGTCCCCTTAAAAGAAAAGGTCATATCAGTTTTGATCATAATTGTATACCTAGAGCCTAGCAGACAGAAGATACTCAAAACATAGTAAATGTTAAATGTCCAAGGAATAAGGGAAAAGGACAGGATAAGTAGCAGACTGAAAGGCTAACAAGTGAAAGAGGCTCCAATGAATAGTTAACGCATTCTGGAGTTGGGGCCTGAGTCCTCTGGAAACATCCCTGGAGGAAGGAGGGAACTGAGACCTACAGGCCTCCAATGTGAATGTTTAAGAGTCTGGAGAAGGCATTTCAACCAGGCAAGAATTGAAACTTGAACCTGTGACGGAGCCTGGCACCTGCAGGGACTTCAGGTGGTGAAGCTTGAGAGACCCAAGGGGACTTCTGAGAGGTTTCCTTGGTCCTCAGAAATGAGAATGTATTTGTGAAGAATTTTAAAATATATAAATGCCTAACTACTAGATTTTACACCAGAAACTAATATAATATTGAATGCCAACTGTAATTGGAAAGTAAAACAATAATAAAAATAAACATAAAGTAACATACTAGTCTTCTGAGGACAGTTCAGGGTTCTAACAATGCAAGCGTAAAAGTCCCGTGAGTATAATAGAGTTGTGAGACTTCGGGGTTTGTAGATGAGGGAAATAGGAATAACCCTGATAGGATGATGGGACATTGACATTGTTACCTGGATATTCCAAATCCATGGTTATCATGCTTACTTTGTATCAGAACCGCCAGAGAGCATTCCAAAAACTGCATAGACCCAGAGATTCTGACTGAAGTGGGGTGGGACTTTGGCATCTATATTTTTTAAGCTACCAAGAGTGTTCCACTGTATAGCCAAGGATTGAAATTGGTGTAAACCAAAGACTGACAAGTTTTTAGGATAGGTGCACTGGTGAATCCTTAGAAACAGTGCATTGCAGGTGATGAGGTCTGTGGCTGTACCTAAGAGCATTAGAGACAGTATCTAGGGTTTGGGGGCAAGAATATTTGGAAAGTGGAGGGTGAATAAGGGAGAAGATTGGTCATTTTGCATACTTATCTGTGGATTATACTTCAAATACTGGTATTTACCATATCCCTTAGATTTATAGAAAAAGCACAGACTCCTCAGTCAGATACCATGGAATTAAGTTCAGTCTTGTCTACTTACAAACTGACTGAGTTTTAATAAGTCATTCAACCTCTTTGAAACTGATTTTCATCATCTGTAAAGTGGAAACAATAATTTTAAAAACCGAAGAGTCACTGAGAGAGGAGGAATCCCTGTAATGTCCGTGCTAACGCTACCCATTATTAAATTCTGAATAGCTTCCCCACATTGAAATTAGTTTCAATTTATGGACTTGGTCCACAAATTCAGCTCCAAAGTAGGAGCAGCAATGGGCAAGAAACACAGAGAGGAGAGAACAGAGACAAAGCAATATGGAGGCAGATATTTAAAGTAGGGTCTCCATGATTCAAGGTTGAGGAGCTGGACAGGAGAGATAAGCAGAATTTAGATCCAAAGAGGGGTTGAGGCTGAAAAGGATAACATGACTTCTTCCTCTGAGGCGGTTCAAAGATGAGATCAATGGAAGCTACAGAGACTAGAAGAACGGAGTCACCCCAAAGCTGGGCTTTTTCTGTCTATGAAGTACCTTATAAGACCACCCTTCCCATTTACCTCCCCACTGGTGCACAGAGCTCCCACATTCATAATTAAGGGCCTATGTCAGCTAGTATAAAAAGAAAAACGAACCATCCTTTTCATTATAGCATCACATGAGGAAATTTGTGGGTTTTTTTTTTTTTCTAACTAGGATGGCCAAAAATTTCAATTGAAAGAAGAGATTCCAGAAAATAAACAAAGCAGACATAACCTTGCCCTAATGCTCATGAAGCCCCAGCAGAGGACTAAAGCAGTTTATGTTTTCCAAAAGCTCGCATTGCCAGCTTGGCTGTAGTAAAAACAGGATACTGGGTCTGTGACACTGAAAATAAAAATAAACATCTTCTAAACACTTATATCGTGGCCAATTCATTTCAGACGTCTACTTTACACTGAAGCAGTTGCTTGAAATTAATTTGACCTTCCATCTGTGACACGATTGTTTTCCATGGGTTTGGTCACATGGCTATAAATGGTGGTTTTAGTTTTATCATTTTCTTTATTATGGCTTAACATCCGTGTTTTATTATCTATGTAGAAAGTAGAACTGAGGACTATAACCACATTCATCACATTTCTACTATGAAAATGTATTTAAGGAGCTTCTCATGAAATGTTACCTTGAGGAAATGTCACAATGAAAACTATACAGCTGTTTTGAATATGGAAAATGTCCCGCCAAAAACAAACCCAGGTACACTTTGAGTATTGTCACTGAGGCTGGCATTATTACGATTGTTGCTCAGTAGCCCCACCTCCCCCTTCTCTTCAGGTCCATTCATAGCTTACAGCCAGCATCGCACGATCACATACCTCAAGATATATGTTCAGTAGATGGAAAAGAATGTGTGAGCGTAGAAACTCACCCTGTGCCAATGCTTGCACACCTAAAGGTCTGCTTATTTATTATCTGCCTTCCACTTCCTTCCACTTAATGCCCGTGGGCTAAAAATATTACATGGAGGTGTTTCTGTACCCCACCTTCAAGATCTTTTATGAGAGGTAAGGAATTTCAAGAACATGATATGCTACACATTGTCTTTCTCTTCATTTGGCTGAAGAAAAACAAAAGATATAAAGTAAATTTAAAGGGAAGGAAAACAAGAGAAATAATACCATTTAAGCAGATGCAGGTGGAATATCAATTTAGTCCCCTGAAACAGACACCATCTCAGCCACTCCTCTTGTGGGGCACGTCCAGAGCGGGGTAGCTAGCAGGGTTGGTGGCACCCTGGCACAGTTTCTCCCCACTCTGATGCCAACCTGCAAAATAGGCCAGACTCTGAGGCGCACCAGTAGCATGCATACAATTATTATGGGGAATTTATGAGTTATTTACTCAGCAAGCTTGAAAATATCAAAGGATGAATTTGGTTCTTATTAGCATAAAGCCTTTTAAAATGACACTCAGGAAATTCTTTTCTGCTTTTTTATTTGCAATTCATCTCCTGAGCACCTTTGTACTGTATCTTGAAATTACAGAACCACCCAGAAATTTCATCGTCTTCTTTCAGACAAATATTGATTTTACCCGCCCTCCTAAGCCCAAGATTTTGGGTGGGATGGAAGTGAATGCCACATTCCTCTTTCTGGTGATATCTTTATAATGAGATGCCCTTGGGTGCTGTGGCACCAGCCGTGGAGTAAATCATGAATTTTGGAAGGTGGGGTCCAGATGTAGGGAGTAACTTCATTGTTTTTTTTTAAGCTCTTGCTTGAAAACTAAGTTTAAACCATGGTGGTGTGACATTAGGGCTGGGAATGCTGTCTGATTTCAGAAGAGCCAGTTTTTTCCAAGTGCTGTACCCTCAGGCTGTTCTCTGACTGGGATTCCCCTGCAGAGGTTCTGTGTGAACTGTCTTTTGGGCAGAGTCCCCCGACTGGAGAGCTGGTTAGCTCCAAGTCAGAAGGAGCTTTCCCCGGAGGTTCCCCACAGGAGAGCCAGTTCCTCCCGGACACCTGAATCATTGCTCCTCTCAGCTCTGTGCAAGCCACAGAAGCTATGGGAGGGAGAAGACACATTTCCTGAGAATTAGCTGGGGGTTATCAGGACTAACCCCTGCTGTTTTCTCTTCACAGAGAGGAGAAAATATGAAGATGAGCTAAACAAAAATATCCCAATGGTAAGTAGAAGAAAAAGAGTAAATCTTGCCTGGCAAAGCAACCATTCATAAAAATTTGAGATATTATGGAGGAAAACAAATAAAGGAGGGAAGTCTGGAATTCTCGCGTGACTTTGAGGCCAGTTTGACTTTAAACAAATCAGTTAGCTTTTCTGGGTTTTATAATGTGCTTCCTAATAACATGTATGAAGTGCTTTAGAGTTAACAGAGAATGTTTTGGTACACATCTTATCTTGTAATCATCACTGTAACGCAATGGTGTAAGGATGAGATGGAGGAGGGGCATTATTTAGCGGTTACTTTATGACAGGTTCTGTTCAAGTGCTTTACATGCATTCACTTGATCCTTCACCAATGCTATGGAGTAGCAACTATTGTGAAACCCATTTTATAGATGAGACACACAGGTGAAGGGAGTTACACGATATGTCTGGTGACACTCTGTCAGTAAGTTTTGAAGACAGAATTCAAACGAAGTCAGTCTGGTGTCAGAGCCCAAAACCAAATGTATTATTATTGCTGTTTCACAGGACCATAATAAAAATAGGACGACAGAAAAGTACTACTGAAGGAATTCTTCAGAAATTAAATCGTATTTCCCCAAATTCCAAACTGCTTTCTTTTTGTAAGTGAGGCATTGTTGACAGCTACATAAACTCACGTCAGTGAATCTGTGTAGCAAGTGGTATAAAAAAATCCCTTCATTTTTCAAAAGTATTTCCCACTCCCCAGAACACTGGGGAATGCACTTCCAAGGGAAGAAGAAAGTGGGTATTATTGTCATTATTCTCATTATTCAGCTGAGTAAACCGAGCATTCCTATTCCTTATTAACACAAAGAGAACGAATGAGGTAGACAATTGTAATGTAGTTAAATCTTCTTGATGGCAAAGCATAGATAATGTAACATTCCACACACATTTTTTGGCTGAGTTTCTTTCCTATCATAGTCCAGAACTCCCAGAATTTCCCTCCTATTACAGTCTCTGGAAATTCAACTTGTAGGAGTCCTTAGGACTCTTCCAAAATACTCTGATTCACTTTCCCCTCATATGACAGGATTGTTCTGCCTGACTCCTTGAAGTTAGCCATAGCCACATGACTCATGTTAGCCAATAGGAGCATAAGTGGGGTGTGTCATTTCTGAGGAGTTTTAAAAGCCAGTGAGTGATTGACCATGCTTTCTTCTTTCTCTATGCCATGGAGACTAACAATGCTGTATCAGCTCAGGACCCAAGTCAGGAGACATGGAACATATGCCCTGCTTTAGACGTTTAGTGTGAATTAGAAATCATCTTTTATGGTGTTAAGTCACTGAGGTTTGGGGACTGTTGTTATTGCTGTGCAATCTAACCCTTCCCAGCTTATATAACTCTATTACTGTATTAGTCAGAGTTCAGTGCATGAACCAGAAACCACTCTCCATATTATCTTAGCAGAAATGTTATTAACAAAGTCATTAGGTGCTAAAAATCATCAGATAGCTTGAAGAAGGGTGTAAGCCAAAGAGTAGGAAACTATGGGTCAGCAGACCAAATTTATCGCTGCCACATGTTTTTGTAAATAAAGTTTTATTGGAACACAGCCATGCCAATGTATTTGTATATTGTCTATGGCTATTTTCATGCTACAGCAGAGTTGAATAATTGCAACAGAGATTGTACGTTACACAAAACCTAAACTATTTACTTTCTGTCCTTTATAAAAGAAATGTTCCTATCTCTGGTTTAGGCTAAGCTTCAACAAGATTCAGAACAAACTAACTTAGGAAGCTGCTACTTCTGAGGCCATAGCTGGAGCTATTCCAGAAGAAATAGGTAATTCTGCACCCATGCTATTTGCCCAGCAAAAGAGAGAAAGTTGAAGAATAGACATTGGAAAGCTGTTGCATGAAAAATGTACATTTCAAAGAACATTGCTTAATAGAGCTTAGAAGATAGAATTTGCCTCACTTCTGCCTCCCAAATCCTGTGCAAATAAACTTAATCGTAGAACCTATTTCTCATCCAGAATTTTAACTTTTTGGCTGCAAGAAAGTATAAAGTTTTTAGCTTTCTAATTTATTTTCTAAAAGTACAATGAACCAATTGAATGAACCAATCCAGAGTATTTGAGTGACAGGTGCTGTTTACTATTATATTTCTGGGAGAGTCCATCACCTTTATTACTGCACATAAATCCTTGCAGTACATCCTTATTTAAGCTAATTTGAGTATATTCCATGTATTCATCATTTAAAAAACTTGAAATAAAATTATAAAAATATGGGTACTATTTCAATTTTATAAAAATGTACATACAGAGGGTGCCAAAAAAATGTATACACATTTTAAGAAAGGAAAAAAACTATTAAAATTGTAATACTCAATATACACCAATAACAAAAGATGAACACAAGTCATGTTTGATTTCTGCAATTACAAGAGGTGCTCAAAGTGGTTACCATCAGCGTCCAGACACTTCTGATTATGGCGAACTACTGCTTGAGCAATGTTGACCAAAGTGTCCACTTGTATACATTTTTTTGGCACCCCTGGTATATGTATAATTTATACAAGTATATTTATTCATATATCAGTCACAGCAGTTATCAGTTGACAATGAATGGTTAACAAATGTATGCTATACTAAATTATAAAAAATATTCGCAGTCTATCCATTTTCCCTCTACATCAAATAAAAGTATTTCCATTTGGGTTTCAAGACAATCAATATGGCCCTATTTCTATTTAACCATGTGACTGTCAACTGTTAAGTTGGTTTCCCTGACTGATTGGGCTGGTCTGGCTGCTTACTGTCTATAAACATACCATATAAACACCTACCTCTGTGTCACCCCCAGTGTTATTCCCCCTTTTCCCCTTTCCTTTCCCTCCAGACTCAGTTCTTCAGATCCAACTTCTTGAAGCAGTTGCCTATATTTGTTGCCTCATTTCTACCCTGACATCCATTTCCATCAGTTCATGGAACAGTAAAATCATCCGAGTCATTGAATTAGTGGACATTTCAATCTTCATGTTACTTTACCTCTCAGCCACATTTGAAGCTGTCAACTGCTTATGAAAACACTCTTTCCTTTTAGTTTCTGTGACAACACCCTTGCCTGGTGTGCTCCTCTCACTTCTACTTGCAAGGCTGTTATCTTCCAGTCTTAGTCAGATTGGACTGCTACAACAAAATACCGCTGTGGGCGGCTTAGGCAACAGGAAACAGAAATTTACTTCCTGACAGTTCTGGAGGCTAGAAGTCCAAGATCGAGGTGCCAGAAAATGTTTCTGTTGAGAGCTCTCTTCCTGGCTTGCAGATGGCTACCTCCTTGTCACGTCCTCACATGCCCTTTCCTATGTGTATTTGAAGAGAGACAGCTCTGATGTATCTTCCTCTTCTTACAAAGACACCAGTCCTATCACATTAGAGTTTGACCCTTAGGACCATTTTTAACCCTAATTACCTCCCTAAAGGCCCTATCTCCACATCCAGCCATATTAGGGCTTAAGGCTTCAACATATGAGCGGAGGGAGGGGAGATAGGACACAATTCAGTGCATAACACTTCCATCCAAGTACAAACGATTTCTCAGGCCTCTGACCTAGGCTCTGCTCTTAGTATATTCTCTTACTAGGTGAGTTTGTCCAACACCATGGAATCAATTACCATCCTCATACTGATGATTTATTGTGGTTTATGTTCTAGATATGAGGAAGATAATTCTTCTTGACCCCTTTTGTTTTCTTCCATACAGAAGATGCCCATTAGTAAAATACTCTTGGCTTCTCTAAAAACCCCTTCTTGTTTCTCCCCAAAGAAGAAGAGATTATTTTTCAAATGCTAATTTTGAAAATAATAAACCAGAATGCGCCAGTTGCTACCATTTTATTTTTCTTTAGGAACTAGACAAAAAGAGCATACATTCTGTTCTCTTCTTCTGTTCTGTAAGTTCCCAGGCAAGGAGTTCACCCATGTGTAGTACAGGACTGCCTATGACAAGCTAAGTCTGTCTGTTTGTGGGGTTCACTAATAGTAAACAACGACCACAGTCCAAAGTCATGATCAGCAATATGTCTTACCAACAACAAAAGCAATACCAGTCTTATCAGTAATAAAAACAATTCAGTTCTTGATCTTATCTTTAGATTTGTCTCTCACTTGAATTTGAAATTGAATACAAAAAGTGACAATCTATGTTGGGCTTACACACAAAAATGCTCATAAAATTGAGGCCGTATTTTAGAAAAATTTTAACTGAAATATGTCTAAACACTATACTGTGTACTGAAAATACAGGCACATATTCATAATGAACAAGACAGATAGCTCTGCTTCTTCATTCATTCATTCATTCAATCAACAATTACATATTGAGCATCTCTATGTGCTTGATATACATCAGTTAAAATGAACAAACAAACAGAAAAAGATGCATGTCCTTGTGGAACTTTATCTTATTAGAAAATCAACAAATATAATAAATAAACAGATTACATGGTATTATAAAAGGTGTTAAACACTATAAAACACACACACACACACACACACACAGTAGAGAAGAGTATGGGATCAGGATAGTTGAGACTATGTTGTGATTTTCAATAGGCTGATCAAGGTAAGTCTCATTGAGTGGTTGGCATTTGAGCAAGGAGTTAACCGGTAAACATCTGGAGAAACTGTCTTTAGATAGAACAGCCCATGCAAAGGCCATAGACAAGAGCATGGCTAGTGTGTTGTGAGAACTGTAAGGAGGCCTGTGTGGCTGGAGTGAAGGGAGCAAAGAGGAGAAATACATGACACAGGGGTAGACACAAGACCCGGGACCAGAGCATGATGTGCCTTGTAAGCCTTGGTATGGACTCTGGCATTTAATGACATCACTCTGGCTGCTGTGCTAAAAATGACTCATTGGGAACAAGGATAGAATCCAGGGCACCAGTTATGTGACTTTTGCTGAGAAAGGATAGTGGCTCAGACCAGCCTAGTAGCAGTGAAGATGGCCAGAAATAATCAGATTCTGAATATATTAATAGTTTGAAGGTAAAATCAGCAGCGTTCCCTAAACAATTAGATATGAGGTGTTAGATAAAGAAAGAAGCTCTTTGGTGAAATCAAAGCTGCTTTTGTTTTGGTTTTCTAATTATTAGTATTCCATTTTATATTCTCTTTTGGCTTTTTCACTATACTTCTTTGTATTAATTATTGCTTTACTTATTTCTTTAGGGATGACAATATACATCCTTTACTTATCATAGTGTACTTAGAATTACTGTTGCACCACTTCATATGAAATGTAAAAATCTTTCAATAGTATAACTCCATTTATTCCCATTCTTTGTGCTACTGATGTCACATATTTTATTTATATCAACAAGATATAAATAAAATTCCACGAGAAAATGTTTTTATTTTTGTTTTAAACCATCACCTTAAACCAGCCTATTAAAGAAATTATAAGAAGAAAAACAGAAGATTGTCATTTATAGTTACCCATTTATTTACCATTTCCCAAACTATATTCCTTCCTATAAATAAGAATTTCCATCTGGTATTATTCCCTTCTGCCTGAAGAACTTCCTTGAGTATTGTTTGCAGAACAGGTGTCCTGGCAACAGATTCTACCACTTTTCTTTATTTGAAAATGTCTTTATTTCACCCTCATTTGTGAAGGATGTTTTCAGTGAATATAGAATCTGAGTTGATGATATTTTTTTTTACTTTCAGCACTTTAAAGGTGTTGTTCTTATTATTGTTCCCTTGCATGTAAAGTCTTTTTCTCTGGCTATTTTTATGATTCTAAAGGGCTTTTAAAACCTTTGGGTTTTAGCAGTTTGACTGTGATGTGCATTGGTCTGGCTTTCCTTATCTGTGTCCTGTTTGTTGTTTGCTGAGTATCTTGATGCAAGATGTTTTTTTGTTTTTTTGTTTTTTACCAAATTTGCAGAAAATTTGGCCATTATTTCTTTAAATATTTTTCTGTCTTTTTTCATTCTCCTTCTTCTGGAACTCTGATTATGTCTATATTATACTTGCTGCTAGTCAACAGGAGTGGTGTTCAAAAGATCACTGAGGATTTATTCCTGTTTGTTGTTGTTGATGATCATTTTCCTCTCTCTTCTACTGAAGCACTTTACATTATAATCTCTTATAAGTTCTTATTAAAAAAATTTCCACATATACATTTTAGCAATCTATCCCAATAGTCAAACACTCCCTAGCTTCCATGGTAAACGTCTTAGAAAAGACTTCTAATAAAACACCTAGAAACTCTAACAGCTACTTTTGGAAGAAGGTAATTATCTCTCTCTGCCAAAAGTGAAATAAATTAAAGTGAGAATTTGGGCAAATATGTGAAAACTTGTTGCTATGGGTTTGGAGAATGCTTCAGACAGCAAATGGAAAGACATTGTTGTATTGGGGATTCTGTCCAAACATGGCTCAATTAGTTACACAACTGCATTCAGTGATATTTTACTTATTTTCCCAGGATTTGAAGTAAATAGTCATTAATCTGCAGTCTATTATTATAGTTACAACAATCCCAAGATATTTTCAGTGGGCACATTCTGATAAATAAAACAACTAACATCATTTAAAAAAATATATTTACTTCCTACCCTCAACCACCTCCTTTCATTCTCCCAAATTATTTCTTGTGAAAGGAGTTTTTGTTGCTAGTTGTTGTATTGATTCAGGTTTGCTGCTTAATCCTTTCTTCTGTTTCCAACGTGACTCTCAATCACAGTGCCTAAATAAGGTGCTTAAAAACAGTACCAAAGCCCCAGTGTTTCTGATGCATTATAGAGTCAATATGTGATCTAAATGGGGAGAGTACTTATCTGAACATTATTTATCAACAAGGCCCTGAAGGTGTCATCTTGGATTTCACCGATCTAAGCAAGTGTTGATTTGTTGCTAAAACCACAATGAGGATTACAGAGATGGGAATATCCGGCGGGTTAGAAGTACGAACAGAAATCTTCTCTGAAGCGAGATGGTATTCAAGCTGTTAACTCATTGCTGAATGATTATTGCAAATCCAAAGTATGTGAGTTTGCAGTGAGAGACAGAGGGAGAGATCTACTGAACTATACAACACTAAGGGAATATAAAAAAAAGCATGAAAGACACGGTTCTTGGCCTTAATATTCTCAGGATCTATGAAGGTGACAAGATACATGCAAATACACAGAAGGAAAAGAGACAAAGAAAGCCATGTACAAAATCAAAAATAATTAACTGGAAAAATAGATTAAAATCCTAGAAAGATTTGTTTTGTAGTATTAGAATTAGAATTGATACTTTTAGCCTCTCTTCCAAATTATGAATAGTCTTTTATGAAAGAAATAATACATTTATCAATAAGGTTAAAGTAAATTGTGAACTAGCGTATTAACAATTATAAGTTTGCGTAATGGAAATCAATTAGCAAGTTATCTGTTGCTTGTTTGTTTTGTGCCTAGTATGTGCTAGATACTGTGAAGAATACAGAGGAGCAGAAGGCAAAATCTCTGCACTCAAAGAGCTTACAGTCTCATGGGAGAAATAAAGTTAGGAACCCCAGAACAATAAAGCATACTATGGGGCAGACTGTAAGTCATAGGGTTAGAAGATCCATTCGTTGATTAATTTCCTCAAGTACTTATTACATACCCACTATGTTAAAAAAATTGATCCTGGTATTCATGGAGATTACAGTCTGGCAAGTATAAACTGATGCTGACCAGTTAACCTTGATAGGTGAATATAAACTCCACTTCTTCCCTTGATTCCAGTGTAAAATCTCCTCTTAGTAGTTTCCCCCTTACCTCACTGATCACTCATTTTCAATCTCCTTTCTTAGTCTTTTTTTTTTCCTTTCCTTTTCTGTTTTTAAATATATGCATGGTCCCTATCATGGGTTGAATTATGTCCCACCAAAATTCATGTTGAAGTTCTAATCCCAGTACTGTAGAATGTGACTTTATTTGGAAATAGGATGGTTGTAGATGTAGTTAAGATGAGGTCACACTGGAATAGGGTGGGCCCCTAATCTGATATGACTGATGACCTTATTTATACAAAGGGGAAATTTGGACACAGACATACACACAGAGAGATGTGAACACAAAGGCAGAGATCAGGGTGATGTCTCTATAAGCCAAGTAACACCAACAATTGCCAGCAAACAGCAGATGCGAGGAGAGAGGCATGGAACAGGTTATCGCTTAAAGGCTTCAAAAAAGCCAACCTTGCTGACACCTCAATATTGGAATTCCAGCTTCCAGAACAGTGAGGAAAGACATTTCTGTTGTTTAAACCACCCATTCTATGGTAATTTGTCATGGCAGTCTGAGCTAAGATATCACCCTTGTTTCCTCTCTCTCATACTCCATATTCAATCTTCCAAAAAGTCCTGTGGCTCCACCTTCAAAATGTATCCAACGTATATTCTTCTGCTCACAACCTGCACTGCTATCACCTGGATCTGAGCTGTCATCTCTTTCTCCTGGATTCTCGCAATAGCTTTCTAACTGATCTCCTTGCTTTTACGTTTAACCTCCTCAGTCCATTTAGCACAGTAGCCAGAGTGAGCCTTAGATATAAGTTGCATAGTATTGATCCTCTGCTCAAGGCCTGCAATAGCTTCCCATTTTTGTCAGTGGGAATAACAAAGCACTTGTAATGGCCTAAGCCCGGTGCTCCAACACCCAGACTTTTCTGCTCTGCTACATTCTTTACCCCATTGATCGGACAACTAATCAAAATATTTCAGAAAGTGTTCTGAGTTAGAATTACTTGCACTGACTGAACTGTCATTTCTGCAAGACTCAGTTTCTTCACCATTAAAACGAGGAGGTTTAAATATCTGTAAGGATCCTTCCAGCTCTAACAGCTACATTTTTTATTAACAAGAAAACTCACTCTGCTGTGTGTGGTGTTGACACTGTGTTGAAAGAGCCCAACATGAAGTGATGATTTTGTAATTCTAGAATTTATCTAATCATCACAGACAGCATACTAGGTAATTGAATCCCTGAAGTGAATTTATTCATTTCAGTTGTCTACATTCAAACAAATTAGATAATTAGATAACCTCAGCCACTACATAAGAAACTAGTATGTTTAGATAGCTGCATTCTCTTAATGAGCTGACCCACATTTCACATGGATCTTGCACATACACATATGCAAGAGTACCCACACATTTATACATGTATGACTAGTATGTACAGTGATCCCTCGGTATCCACAGGGGATTGGTTCTAGGGCTCCCCCAAAGATACCAAAATCTCATCCATGCAAAGGATGCTGAAGTCCCCTATATAAAATGTTGTAGTCTTTGCATATAACCTACACATATCCTCCTGTATACTTTAAACCATCTCTAGATTACTTATAATACCTAATACAATGTAAATGCTATGTAGAGTGGCTATACTTCGTTGCTTAGGAAATAATGACAAGAAAAAAAAGTCTGTACATGTTCAGTACAGATATAGCCTTCCATTGTAGGCCTAACTGCAGAGTACACATCAGTAAAAATGTAATTTTTAAAAAATATTTTTAATCTATGATTGATTGAATCCGCGGATGCAGAACCTGCGGATACAGAGGGCCAACTGTATTCATTAGAGTGAACATAGCGAAAAATATCTACGAACACATGACTCACGCATTTAAGATGTGAAATATTTTTTAAAAGCACATTTAGTCAGAATTAAATTAAAAGCAAGCAGATACAATCCTTTTTAATTTGATAAAATGTTTTCTTAATGTACTTTTTCAATTTTATTTTATCAACTTAAAGATTCTTTCTAATATTTAAAGATTTCTTTATTTCTAAACTTGAAAATTGTTTTGAAGGATCTCTGTTACGCTCCTTGCTCCCTCCTTTGTAGGTACACTGTCTGCTTCTTATTTCTGGAGCCCATCAGGCACCCCCCTACAGCAGTGGCTTTGCGTGGGCTTGTCTTCTTAGCCTGGAACACTCTTCCTTCAGATATACGTGTGGCTATCTCCCTCATGGCCTGGAAATCGTTGGTCAAAATCACTTTCTCAGTGATATCTTCCTTTTATTCCACATTCATGATCCCACTTATTCTTTTCTGTTTTTTTTAAATCCATAAACACCTCATAACATACATTTCCATATTTTTAATATTTTTATTTATATTTGGTCTCCCCTGCACTAGAATGTTAGTTTCATAAGGCATAGATCTTTGTTTTAATTTACTGACATATCCGAACTGTCTAGAATAGTGCCCAAAATTTAATTGGTGCTCAACAAATATTTGTTAAACTGAGTGAATCTGACAATGTTCTTACGTATATAAATTCAGATGAGCACAAATAAAGTCTTTGAAAATAGTACAGTACTAGAAACAAATGAGCTTGTGATAGGGTGATATTAAGATTGAGCTAATATATGCAAATATTATACTAATATATTTTAATTGCCCCTTTAACTCATGATTCCTAATAAGCTCCCACCTCCAATGCTGAACCTTGAGTATTATTTATTGCTCTATGAAAAGAGAGGGTAGATCTTTGACTTCTTTATAAGCATGATAATAAATAGGCTTAAAGCCAGCTCAGAAAAAGAGATAATTTTTCTAAATTTCACCAGCATATTTAGCTAAGCATTCTCAGGCCACAGAGTTCCTATAACAGAGAGGATCATTGTCCATAAAGGAAGGCTAAGCCAAGAGTTTTGGTGCCCTGAGGTAGAAGGAAAGAATCTGTTCCTCTCTTGACACTAGGAGATGTTTTCAATAAGGTAAGGGACACACTGAGAGCAGATACTCCTTGCTTATGAATATAGAAAAGTAGCTTAATAGAGAACAGTTCTACACCAACACAGCAGACCACAGCATGGTTAAGAGAGTGGGACAACATGATAAGCAAAGACAGGCTCCAGTTGGTACTCTTTAAGTACCCTCATTTTCTGTGTGGCATTTTGGATGAAATGAGAGGAAGCAGATCTCTTGCGAGGACTACTGTGACCCTCACATTCAAGCTAATCATCCATATTTTGCTGGCACTTATGTCACCTGTACCAATTCAGAGACCAAATTCTCTATGAAGGTCTCTCATGTATGTTCCTAAATCATCCCCTCCTGTCCTTTCTCTTGGGCTCCCATGTCGATAATCATGGCTTGCTAAAACCACTGAGGGGATCAGCTTACCACTTTGGTTTTTGCCAGGAACGAGCAAAGGGAATTTCAAGGGTACTTTGTCCTGATGCTCCCAAAGCACCCAACCCTCAATATTCCAAAGCCGCTCCATTGATCTAAGCCATTAGCACTCCATCATCTCCACCTTACTCATAAATACCTCAGATTACTGAGATTCTACTGTGGGTGCCTCAAAGTCTTGTCTAAATGGCAGAAACTGAAATAATCATTGGACTTGTAGTTGGTGTTTATTCTCACATGTGCTAGGAATATGTGAGGAGATGACCAGAGTAATCATATATGTATGACTTTAATCCAGAAAGATAACAGGAGGAGGTGAGTTTTGAGCCAAATTCTTAAGGAAGATTAGAAGGCAGGAAGGAGTTCAGAGACTTCAGCCAATGGTAATAAAATAGTGTAAGTTAGGGGCCAATTATTGGCTTGTCGGAAAAGTCATGACATATTTTTTCTATGTTTTTCATTGCAAAAATGCATCATGACTTTTCTGACAACCCAATATTTGAGATGTATAAAAAAAAGGGCATTTGTTTCATTGGAGCAGAAACTCCATGTCAGGGAGATGACACATGGAATCATTACACAGTAAAAACTGAGGGCAGTTGTGGAGCAATCATTTGATATAACTTCATTAAGGCCAAATCTCTCTACCTCAAAAAAAAAAAGTAGTTCATACTTCAGAAGCAAAACTACATCCTGTATTACATGTCAGTTGAGATTATATAGAGAAGCATATTTATTTTTTCAGTGTTTTCCCCTGAAGAATTTTATCCCTTGGGAGTATTATTAAAACTATTGTCATAATGAAACTACTCGACAACTGTGGCTACATTTATAATGCTTGGGTACTGCTTAGCTAAAGTACCATGACACCAGAAAACACAACAAATTCTTTGGAGGGACAAGGAGTGGCCTCTATACTTAGCAACACTGTGTCTACATAGGTGGACAAGCCTACTGGGCCAAGCTTCAGATAGCAAGGAACTTGATTCAGCTTTGTTAAAAATCCTGATAAAGAAGCTGAGTTTGACTTAATAGCTATGGCAGCAAATATATTAGAAAGAAAGTATTGGAGATGTGTGTATGAGTAGGATTTATAATATAAATTCTGTATATAGAAACACACACACACACACACACACACATACACACACACACACACATTTTGAGAAGGCAAACTCACTTTTGTTTGAGAGCTTACCTTGGATACTAGCCACCTCATTGACTTTAGATTCGTCAACCAATATTTATTGAAAAATCAATATATCATCTGTATTACATGAGGTAGAAGCTTAAAATACTATCTGAAACTCTCAGAGAACTATAATCTGTCTTGCTTTAGAGCAGCAAAGGAAAGAGGACAAAGGATCAAGCTTGGGCCTGGAAAGTGTCCAGGTCACCGGGCAGCCCAGCATTCAGGGACCTTGGCAAGATCAAGGCTGCTTCAGGCAACGGTGAGTCCTTTATTGCCAGGAGAAAGTTGTAAGTTACCAAGAAGTATGCACTTTCCTCCTAAGGAATCCAAGGCAGAAACACTCATGATTAGCCTTTGGTAGCGAAGATTTACTCCAGGATATAAGAACACAAATTCACATGAAAATTACCCCACCAGCCTAATAATCATGTTGACATTCACATGTGTAGGACATTCAGGAAGCCCATAGAAACCCCAAAAATATGTTTAGCATCTGCTAGACGACATCCCAGAAGTTACACATCTCAAGATAAATGATGTGATTAGGATGATTTGCCACTATTCTCTACAGTGCATCCATTGGGTTGTTTACTCCAAGCCACCTCAGAGGCTCCTGGGCACTCTCATATACACCCGTTGCATTTCCCTCATGCCTCCATCTCTAACTCAATCATATCTGTCTAGTGCACCAGAGCTACTTTCAATAAAGAAAACGTACCATAGGGTCCTACAGCAGCCTGCAGGAAAGAACAGTTTCTAGCCACTTTGCCTTTCCAAGGTGGTTGCATATGAAACAAGTCTGTAAGGTTACATAGCCTCCACCAGCCTGCAACACCAGACAGCACAGTATGAGAGGCCAGGAAGAACTCGTGAGTTCAAGCAGCAGGAAGTCACTTAGGTAGAAATCTGTCCATGGGTGACCTCGTTAGCCAAGGAAGCTGAAGGAAACAGGTATCACCTATCAGGAACCAAAACAGAATTCCTGGAGGTGAAATAACAAAGCAGAGTTCATTGTGGGGCACCAGAGCTGGGCCAGGTTGTGAATGAAGTCTTGGGTGGGGTACAGCTAAGCCTTCAGGGCGAAAAGATGGGTGGACTTAGCTGATGAGCTGGGATGGTAAAGGAAAAAGGTAAAGTTCAAAGAAGCCAAATGGAGAAAACCAAAAGAGGTGAAAAGCTCAATAACAGTATAGGTAGTAAACTACAATGCATGGCACCAAGGTGGCACTGATGCTTTCCAGGTTTTCCCACACCCTCTCTGCCACCATGGTCACCACACACGCCACCCCGGAAAAGGAGATGTTTGAGCTTAGTCATGAATGAATGAGTCACTCATCAGGCAGTGGGGGCGGGAGCGGGCAGAAATCTACCTGACTGGAGCCTCTGGTGGGAATAGGAAGGAGCAAAGATTAATCTTTCTTTGTGTAAAGAAACAAAAGATGAAAGTGAGCACACCACTTGAATAGACTTTAATGAAGTTTGCCTCAGCTACAATGAGGCCTGGAAGAGAAAATTTCATCCTATGCCCAAACTTATTTAAAGATTCGAAAAGGATTTTCTCAGAAGAAAGCTCACAAACATGTTAGTTACATTTTTCGCACTGAACTTAAAACAAAAAATACAAGACTCTCCAGATGTAGTCAGTGTTAAGTCTGCCGTAATGTGGCAGGGCATAAGTCTGTCAACTGATTGTGAAATCGAGGCCCACCCTACCAGCCAGGCATGTCAGGAAAGCACTGCATTAGATGTCTCAGTTCATCAATCTCATAAATGAGTTCTCAAATGTCATTTTCCCTCCATATGCAGCAAACATTTTTCTATTATTTAGTTATACTGTTTTAATTGGGTTAACTCTCAGTGCACCAGCCAAGTTCCATCTGTGAGAGAGGCTTATGTCACTAAATGGAAGGAGAAAAGTCTGTAAGGGAAAGGGGATGACAGTTCAGTGTGACATGTGGTATACGCTCATCAGGACTGAAAATAAGCATGCTAAATTCATATTTTTCAACTAAAGGTCATAAAATCAGCTGGTCATATGCCTTCTATTTCATTGAGAAAAACATTATCCATCTTGAAAATTCTTCAGAGAAAAATAAGTATTTTAATTAAATCCTATAAATGGGATATTCTCCTAGTCTATTTGCCACATATAACTGTAGAAGAGTTAACTGACAGCATTTAAGAAAAGAGCACAAAATGATATCTGTAGGTTCTGAATCGGGTGAAATAACTAGCCTGTCTACAAATTAGCACATGGAACAGAAGGGTAGCAGAACGTGCCACCCCAAAATATGCTACTTTGGCATATTGATTATTTTGAGCTGACGACAGTTGAGGAGAAGCAAATATAAGAAAAGCTCTCTGTCCTTCGCCTATTTGCTTAAAAGCAGGACATGAATTTGTAAAGATATCCTCACCTCCCTTCTTTAGCAGGAAGGATAGAAATTAATCACAGGAAATAACTCTGTATTTTTATCAGCTTGGGAATCTACCTAAAAAACCATGCTAAACATAGCCTTTGTTCACCTTTAGTTTCCCTATATATTTGCAGTCCCCAAATTTGCCCAATCTAGAAGCTCAAAGTGTTTTTTTTTGTCTTGTCACTTCTCTACAAAATTATTGTTCTTCACTAAGATGCTATATCAGCCCAAGTTCAAACCACTCCTGTGGGCTACTTATCACTGAGTGTCGCCCTCCACCCATGTAAGTACAATGCATGTGTTATTAAACTTGTTTTTCTTTTGTTAATCTGTTTCCACACCGCCCCCCTCCCCCGGCCTAATTTCAGGGCCCCAACCAAAGAACCTAAGTTGGTAGAGGAAAAATAATTGTATCCCTCGCATACAGAAACTTCTCATGCACAGCAAAAATCCTGAATGGACACTTAAAACAGTAATGAATTTAACTATTAAAATATTTTGCTAGTACAGAAGTGATTAAGTCAATAGGAAAATATTCATTATGTTGATAGTAAACTAAAAATCATATTTATGAAAATAAATTTTGCCAAGCCCCAAAAATGCTGTATTAACTTTTTAAACAATATTAAGTGTTTTAAATAATTTTCCTTTGTAAAAACCTAAATCAAGTTTCCTAGCACTTGGTGACTTACCTATACATGATCTTAACATACATACCGGTTTCACATATATAAGCATCAAGTGCATGGGATCCTCGTGAAATAAGGATCAGAACTTTCAGAATCTACAACTTGACTGCAGATTGCTGACTTCTCCTATAGGGACCATGGTTACCTAATCACTCAATTTATGTGATGAATATAGACAGCCAAGCTGAATAAAATTCACTTCAGGGATTATCTAGTTTGGCTGTCTGAATTGATCAAGTTTACCATATTATTATAAAATAGTAATTTCAGTTTGTATTAGCTCCACATACCACACAGTATATTCCCAGGTTCATAAAGAATTACAGAATTTTTGAGCTAGAGAGACTTTGGAGATTAACCCCTTGTTTGACAGATAAAGAGACCGAGGCCTCAAAATTTGCCCAATTCAATCAGAGGAGCTAAATCAGGAGCAAAACACTTTAACACTTTCTGGAACCTGAATCATCTCAATTCGTTTTTTAGAACCAGTGTGGTAAAATAACTTGTCAGGCCTCTTGGGTTCTAATCTTGAATCTATTGCTAATAAACTGTTGTGATTTTAGGCTAGAGTTGCCCACACGGGGGGGGGGGCATAAATAAGTGAAAATAGTGATCCTTTAGTATGTCTGGGCAGGACCTGAGGTGGCCTGAACTCGGGCCAGTCACCAAGCAAGCATGTCTCTCCACATATGTCAAACAAATACTACTATCTTCTCTTAGTGCAGTGATGTGAAGGCATTGGAAAGAAAATGATCTTTAGTACTTTAGGCAATTAAATCTACTCTACCGATTCCTCAGATACCTCCTCTGCAAAGTTATGGTCTTGGATTGTGTAACTTGCACAAATACTTACCAAGCAGTTCTTTCATTTATCACATAATCCTAGATTCTTGGGAGAATACAGTTATGATTAAATTACAGTTCATTGTATTCCTCAGAATAAGCAAAGCTATACTGTGGTAACAAATAAATACCAAAATCTCAGGGGCTTAAGCCAATTCAAACCAATTAAGTTGAGGTGCCCTCCTCCATCTGCTTGTTATGCCGTCTGGAACGTGTGGCATCTGAGCTTATGGTTGCAGAGATAAAGGAAAATGCAGGGGACATACTGACTCTTAACTGCTTGACTCAGAAGTGATACACATTAATTCTGCTCCCATTTAATTGTTCAGAATTAATTACATGTTCCTATCCTAATTGCCAGGGTTTTGGAAAATTATATTTGGTGACTACTAAGAGCCTCTGTTTTAGTCATGAAGAAAAAGACATATAAATAAACTTTATTTTATACCAACTTTATCCTAAGATAAGTTGTCATGCTTCTGTCTTTCCTTACATAGTTGTTAATAAGCATAATATTTGTTCACCCAATGAATCCTGGTTTAGTGGCCTCAAAATACATGGCAGTTGGGTGGGATTCTTAATATAAAAATTAACTCAAGTAAAATATAACACTAGTCATGACAATGGCTCACATTACTATAGGCTCTTGAATTTTTCAAATTCTTTCACCTACATGAAAATAACACCCACCTTGTATGATTGCGTAAAAATTAAAATTTAAAAAACACATTTAAAACACTTAGCACACTACTCAGCACATGGAAGGCCTAAACAAATATTAGTTATTCTCGTTGGCACTAGAGGCATCATTACTGTTTTGTTGTTAGGTCTCATTAGGTTCTCTGCAAGCCTTGTTTAGCCTTACCGAGGAAAATTAGATTCAAAAGTGTAAGTCATTTGCCTGAGAATACAGAGCTTCAAGTCCAAGAGCAGGGTTGCTGATCCAACTATCAATACTACTTTGACACAGAGTCTAATCATCTCTGCACTTTTCATTTGGAGCCCCAGTTTATCTTTAATTTCTAAACAACTTAGTAGTTGTACAAGATCATGAGTTAACTAGGAGATAATTTGAGCCCCTTTTGTCTTCTAAGATTTTAGCAACACCCAATTATTTTACAATCATATGACTAACAGCACAAAATGTTAAATAATGTTTAAAAGAAGAAAGATCATTATGATGTGAAAGTGTCACAATTCTTATGATATGCCTACATAAATTGATGACTGTAAAAGCCCTTCTCAATTCTAAAATTTGATAATTCTGCATTGATCAAGTGTACCAGAAAATTTTCTCTTTGCTTATTGCATTGTGTATGTAACTCTCACACTCAGTGGTGATAGAAGCTTTTGCTTATCTATTTTGCTTAGGTAATAAAAGATATTTGTTTCTTTTTTAATGGAATATATTATCCAGCACTCAAATTCTGACAAGTCTCTTACAACTTTCCAGGCCTATTAAATTCATTTTTTGTACTCCAGACAAGTTAAATATTTCAAATTATCTAAGTATTTCACCCCTGTAGTATTGATCAGTGCTTCTAGTGTCTAACTTTTTCTAGTATAATATTCACTAACAATCTGGTATCATTTTATATATTTGGAGACAAATTTAGCCCAATAAAAGATTTCTTCTTTATTTAAGAATGACCTTGTATGTCTTTAGAATCAAGACACCAGAAAACCAGAGAGTAGCAATGTCCTTATCATCTTCTGCCTTTAAGAGACAGAATTGGACAAGACAGTTAAAAACAAGAACCAAATAAATTTTTAATAAATCTCCATATGAACAGCCTGTCTTCACAGATAGTTCTTGGTAACTTTGTAGCTCAGTTGGTCAAAAACATTGAATGTTTTCTCTGTTTCTTCCTAGGTGTTCTTAATACATATGGAGGCTTTGGAGAATATGAAAGAGACAATTTGTACATTTATTCTTTCCTATCTATCCTATGATACAAAGAAAAATACATACAGTGATCTATCCTATTCAACCTTTGTATCAGTGACTAAGATGCATACGTAGGAGGTAGGCATATTAAATCTGCAGATGATGCCAAGAAGGGAAAGTTAGTTTTTATGATGAAAGGCAGAATCCAATTCAGAATACTGCAATATGTTGGAACAGCATATAAACACCAACAGGAATAAATGTAAGAGAGTTTATTCATTCATTCATTCATTCATCTAACAAATATTTATGAAGCTCACCTACATGCTATGTATGTATGGGAAATATAAATAAGTCATGCTTCCAATCTCAAGGTGTTATAGTCATGGAGTATTTTTACCACACCCCTTATTTTATAGATAATACGTGAATTAGAAAGCTTGCGTGATTCATCCAACCTAAGACAGCAAGTCAGTGAAAGAGTCTAGACCATCTCTAAAGCCCAGAGAAATCCCCACTATCCCACATACCGATTGCATAGGAAAGAAGAGACGGGTCTAAGGAAGTGCTCTAAAAGGACTAAATGAACAAGAAATGGCCTCCTTCATCTACCCTGCTCTTCTACCCCATACCTGTGGAATAGACAAGGTGTGATTAGGGTGACTGGCAGGCACGCAAGGGCAAATGGCCAAAGCAGCACTGGCACAGCAGGCTGGGTCAGTGTTCACTGGGAAAAATTCATGGTGGCAGGAATTGCCCATCTTTTCTGGGTTAGTGAATGAAGTCCTTGACTGTGGAACATTAAGTGCATGATTCTATAGATGTGTCAGCCCCTCCTTGGTGTGACCAAGAGCCAGAATACAATAACATTACAGTGTCAGAGGATCCTTGGTCACTGGAAAAGACAAAGCAGCAATGCTGCTCACTATGGTTAGCGGGTCCTCAGCCCCCATAATGAAGTGGACATAATGGCCCTGTTATATTTTCCACTAGATACCTCCAGGACTACTCAAATCAATGACACTTTCCACTCTTCCTTAGGTAAATATAAACTACTCTTGACAGTAGTTACTCAGCCTTTCCTGACTGTCCTCCAGTGTCAACCACAGTGAAGCAGTAACTAGCCACACAACTCTTATGGGTTAAATGGTAAATTAGGGTGCCTAAAGACCTCTTCTTGATTTGGAGAAAGAGGGAAGAACTGAAAAAAAGGGTAGCTAGACTAATCCTCTGAAATCTAGTTTCCCCTAAAAAGAGTTGATCTCTTCAAAGCTCCGTGGAAACTGGCTACCGCCCAATGATTAAGGGAATCAACCATGGTAACTGCAATGCTTGGACCCCAGGCCCCTGAACAAGTCAGAAGAGGGACTGATGCTACGTCCAACCTGAAACTCAGAGAAGTGGTAGGATAAGGCTGTAGACAATGAACTGCCATGTCACATAGCTTTTGTATCTCAGTCTCTGATCACACCAGAGGAGTTGGCACTTTGTGAATCATGTGGCTTAAAAGCCCACATCCCAAGGGAGTGAGGTCCCTCTCATGGAGTCTGATGAAGAATACTGATTGATTTTTGGGAACCGCCCTAAAACAAAAAAATGGCTGTGGGAGGGGCACAACCCACATACTTGCTACTGATTTTTGCCAATGAATTTTTCAGAATGCTACTCCGGTAGGCCTTCTATGAGTGCTGTTTTGCAATTCATCTTTATTTGCACAGCAGCGACATTACAATTCATCAGTGAAACAAGAACATTGTAAGAGTGAAAGAGAGCACTGTTACTATTTACACCTGGACTACAGTATTGTCCCTGGAAATTGAGGGCATGTGGTCACCCTGGATATATTACCTTTCAGGGGAGAAAATCAATCAGCGAAAGGCCTGGAATCCTGGAAATCATATGAGCTCATTGAAGATACTCAGCATGAAGAGAAACCTGATAGTATGAGGCTGTGTGTGTGTGTATTTGTGTGTGTTGGAGGCTAATGGAGGGCAACATAAACTTTCTCAAAGGGCCATCATGTGGCAGACTGAAAAGGTTTATTCTCTTCTGCTCCAAAAAGCAGAATTACAATCAAGAAGCAGATTCAGGTTCAATATAAGAAAGAGCTTCTCATCAGAGCTGCTCTGATGAGAAGAGGTCACCTTGTCAGAGTACTTGCCTCATACTCTGGAAGCATTATAGCTGAGGAAGAGTAGATATCTTTCCTGAGTACAGTAGGATGTTTCTATGACTCTGAGTGAGGAATTGTATACACAGCTCCTAAGACTCTCTGAAAATCATAATTTACAAATGGCTATTATCACACACACAGAAAAAGCTGCCTTGTTTGTTTTATAATACCAAGCATCTCATGCATTAATAAATAGTCTACACTCAAACCAATGCAGGAAGATAACCAAATGCAGGAAACAAAAATTAGAAATTTTCTGGTGGGTGACTGGTCATCCGGGACAGGTCATGGACAATAATACAATTCCATGCCTGATTTGCATGTGTGAAGGAAAGTCATAGCAATATATTGTTACCAAGGATGTGCTTAACTGGTATTACCTCAAAAATGTGAAAGTTCACAGTGCTATTCAAAACCTCTCCTTACTTGCATGAAATGAAAAGATTAAGGACTAATTAAACAATGATGGAACTTTATTAACACTTGAATTCTTTGGCTAAATGGCATATTTGTGTAATTAGTTCTTTCAAAATGGGCTTGACCTTTGGCTAAATAATGAAGATGGTAAAATTTGTCTTTAAGAAAGCTTCGCCTACTTATTCTCCACTTTCTCGTCCTTGAGACAACACTTTCTTGTATAACTTCCAACTGTTTCCACCTCTCCTCTTTTCCTGTTACTCTCAGTAAGGGGTGGAATCAAATCAGGTTCCTTACAAGTAAAATGACTAATAAAGGTAGATCTATAATCTGCCAATAGTTTTATGTTTTAAATACGTTTGTGATAACTTAATCTGATGTGATGAAATTCTAATAATGGAATTCCAGGAATCAGTCTTATCAACTAAGAAATGTTTGGAGAAGCTTTTTTGGCTTCTGAATTTTTGCTGTGTAGAAAGCTACCGATTCTTCATACTAATTAATCCTGTCCTACATTTATCTGCTCTAGTAACACCCAAGTAAGACTGTTATGGTCTTTATTAATAATAATAACTGGGAGTTTATTCATGGTTTCATCTGTTAAGCATTGTGCTAATCACTTTACATATATTATCTCATCCTTTAATTCTCACAACTGTATAAATTATATATTATTGTCATAGGACTAAAGATAAAGAAATTTAGGTGCAAATGGTTGTGGAATTTGTTTAAAAATTTATGAGCAAGTGATTTGGTTGGATCTTATCACTAGGTATGTCAAATTCCCCAGTCTGGGCTCTCAACCTACAGGTTTTACTTCTCATTAGCATGCTGAAACTCCACAAGAATTTTATATGTGCATGCTGAGAAAATGCATAGAAATGAGTGTGCTCTTTCTTTGTAACTTGTCCAATGTCTCATATCTTGTTTTCTTCCATTGATGCTTATGCCTGTGGCAAATTTGATCAGAACTCACCCCGATATTTTAGGACCAAATAGAGACTATTAAATTCCTCTCAAGCTTCAATACCTTCTTACCCCCAACCCCATTTTTTTCCCCCAGAAATACTTGACTTTAACATCTCATTCTTCTTTTTGATTAAATTCTTTTAGCTAAAAGTGATTTCCTCCTTCTGCAAATTGAAACAGGATTTCCTTCATTCTACTGGTCACTTTGAACAGAAGTTCAGGTGATTTAACAGAAGAACAGAATCAATGATATCCACATTAACCCAGAGGGGAAGGTAGTAGAAGTGGAAATGTTCTAACTGAACAGTATCGAGCATCTGACCAAATGGTCCTTCATTTTATAACCTATCAATGAAGAGAAATTGGAGAGAGAGTTGCAAATGAGGTAATAGAAGATGCTACAGCCTGTGTGTCTAATGGGCGACATGGGCTGAAAGTTTAGAGTGGCTTCGTCACCAGTGAATTCAGCAGTTGCTCCCACAGCCCCGGCAGTTCCAGAAACTGTGGCCGGAACTGAGTCCATTGCATAAACTGGTGGCACTTTATATGCTTCCTTGGACATTGCCAATGCCTTATTTCCTAGCCACCGGCTCTTGATTACCAGACCAATTCACATTCCAGTGGCAAGGTTTTCAATATATATTTGCCAGGGCTAACAAAACTCCGCTGTTATTTGCCACCAATGAGAAGGTCAGGATTTAGCACAAGTACCTCTACACCATGATATCCAAAGCTTTCATTCCATAGTTGGTGTCCTGGGGGTTAGGTTAGCAAAGCAGATGCTCAGTCTCAATGGCCCTGCCTGCATTGTTATCCTACCTCTACCAGTAGGGGTAGCTGATAATCCCCAACAAAACTCAGGGGATTATTTAATGCCAAGTAAACTTTCTTAGGACTATGTGGACCAACTCGTAACACTCAATCTCGCTGGCAGGCAAGGGAAAACTGTTATCTCTTTGCTTCTCCCCTCAAAAAAAGAAGTCTTTAATACACTATCTGAACATTGGAGACAGTATGTCCTTACTTCCCTTGGCCCTTTTTATCTGCTAATCAGCAAATAAGTATCCTTTGAATGGAGACCAACAGTAGGCTGAACAGCAGGCTGTACATCAAGCTGGGGCACATTCTCTACTTTTGGGACCCCGAATCGTAATGACCCCTTGGAGCTGCAATTCTCTTGTGACTGATGATTGTGCTGATTGGAGCCTCAGATTGGAGCCTCAGGCAACGGGTATCTATGAAACTGGGAAGCTATCTTGTTAGCCTGTAAGTGGGGTAAAATTGTAGGCCCTTCACAGTTTATACCTAAATTGATCTTGAATCCTCTTATTAGAAGTTTGTGAAAATATACACTACACTGATTGAAAAAGCATTGCTTTTGGGGGTGGAACATTTCAGTACACCATTTTATTTTTAAAACAACATTAACAAAGTCACTCAATTTAAGTGAAGCTTCCAACTCAAGTCTCCTCTGGTAGAAATAAAAGATCATGTATCAGAATAAATTGAGAAAAATGCAGAAATGGGCACTGAGGAGAATAGAGAAGCATTTTCATCTTATTCTATTTTTTAGAAAAGAATTGCTAAAGATAATGATTAAATATTTTACAGAAATTAGCATTTTAATTAAAGTGCAGACTGGAGAACTTAGTGTATGAAGAGGGAACACTGGGGGCTTAAAATTCTTGAAAACATCTGAATGTCAAGCTATTAGTTTTCATATTATCCTTTGGGCTATCTATTAAGTCCTTAGCTGAATGTTAAAATATATTAATAAGAGAACAAAATATTGAATCCCATCATTTAGCGTATAACTGCAGATTATGGAGCTGAGAATATATAATTTCCCCAATTCTACATGGAACGATGCTGATGATTCAGATA